>NC_061862.1:78298590-78636837 GCF_907164915.1 Impatiens glandulifera | reverse complement strand
GGCTGACTTTTCTCAGTGAAGAGCATCATGCAAAAAGGGCTAGTACTACTCAATTAGTGTAAAAAAAAAAACTGGCATCCAATTATTACTACCAGTACCATTCCACCATGAAGAGAGAAAGAAACAGTTTTCTTACTATCAAACTTGAACCAAATATATATGCAACCTCTCCCATTTCTTCTGTTTGTCCTATTATTCATCCACAAATATTATATTATATAATAATAGGAGACAGATTGTAACACGCTATATTGTTCTTCTTAACCTTTCTGTCTTCTGGAGGAATCAAATTTTCTCATCATCATCATCATGAGGTTCTTACTTGGGCCAAATAACCCAATAATAATCTACATCAAACCAAGTTATTTGAAAATAACCACTTATTCAAATAACCCTAGATCAAACAAGGCCTTGTTTGTTGTTGGGTTGTATGAGTAAACAATCTAATTTATTATCTATTTATACCCCACCCCCTTAATGTCATTTTACTCAAATAACCTGTTTTTCACAACCTACATTGAAAGCAATTATTTGAAAATAACAACCTGCTTATTCAAATAACCCCAGATCAAACAAAGGTATTATTAGCATATAGACCTCAAAAGTAAAAAATGTCAAGAAGCTACAAACTAGAAAAAAACACGGGGATTTTCTTGTATTTGTGTTTGCCACTACTCTATGTGTACAACATAGATCACACACAAGAACAAAACATCAACCATCAAGAAGTTTATCAAGCTAAAGAGAGATACAAAACAAAACCAACAGAAAAAATAACTAAAAATGAGCCACACCCCAATTATGACCTTAAAATACTCTTAAGTTGTTTTAGTGTGGTAAGCTAGTAGCAGTAAATTTTATTTCAGCTACAACAAGCCCATTTGTTATCTTTATGTCAGCCACTTTGTCAAGCCTTTTATATGTATCATAACTATGAACACTATTTTGAGTCATACTTTAATTATTACATTTTGCAGCAAAAAAAAAATACATATTAGTAGCAATAAAATCCATAATAAGCAAACTGACTTCTCAGTGAGCAGCATCATGCAAAAAGACTAGGTACTACTCATTTAGGTGTAAAAAAAAATACATACTAATTACTACCAACTGGCATCCTTGGAATCCAATTATTACTAGCATCCCACCAAGATACACACAGAGAAAGAAACAGTCTTCTCACTCTCACTTGAACCAATCTATACATCTACTCTCTATCTTCCATTTCCTTTGTTTGATGTGTTTGTCCTATTATTCATCCACAAACCCCCACAAATTTACAAATTTATAATAGGATTCAACACACTTTATTGTTCTTAACATTTTTATCTTTTTGAGGAATCAAATTTTCTCATCATCATGAGATTTACGCCTTATTCATGTGGGTTATGTTATTTGGGATTACTTCCAAATAACGAAATATCTCATCAACAATCTACTATGATTCAAATTATCAACCAAAATATGGAGTTATTTGAAAATAATCACCTGTTTATTCAAATAACCCCATAAGACACCCACACACACATACAAGTCTCTTTGCTATGAGAAGCTTCCTCCTCAAAGCATATAAGCCTCAAGTGAAAAACATAATCAAGGGATTTTTTTGAATTTACTTGTATGTGCACAACACAGCAAACTATATAAGAAATTACTTGAAGATCATCTCTGGTGACGATTCACACGCAAGAACAATATACCAACAGCCTTGAAGGACTTTATCAAGTTAAAGAGAGGGATTCTGACAAAAAAAAATTACAATTCATAACTGACAATGGGCTTCTTTAATAGTGTTATTGAATAAATATAACTCTTTAATACACCTGAAAATATTTTGATAAATCCATAAGGAAGAAAGCTATCTAATAATAGTAAATAAGTTGATAATAGGAAACAAAAGAAGGTAAGTTCACCCTATATGAAGTATATTTACTAGTCAGGCAGGCTCTCTCCCAGAAGTTGAGAAGGCTTCCAGAAAAAAATTCCTTCCAGCAATTTTTTCTTCTTCCAGAAACACAGATATATAAAACTGAACATAAAAATAATGAATCATTCATTGGCACTAATTAATTACCAGGCATAGCGTTTTGGTCCCCTAGAAAAGAATTTCTTTTTAAGCATCAAATCCGGGCAAGGCAAACTGTGTTGCAAACTGCTCAACTTTGCTCCGAAGATCAAGAATATCTTTATTGTTCTCGAGACCCTTCATGAAATTAGTATGAATCTTGCCGTGTTCTCTCTGAACCGCGGATGTGATTTGTGCTGCCCGAAGGAGGAAGTCCGTCATGGTTTCGAAATCAGCCTCAAGACAACCTCTCGATGTCATAGCCGGAGTCCCTGAGGATGAAAATAGAAGAAGTGGTTAAGAAACAGGGCAGGCATGATGAGGAAATGGTTATATTGATTAGGAATTTAAAATTACCAACTCTCACGCCTCCAGGAGTGATAGCACCACTTCCATCAAAAATAGCAACCTTGTTGAGAGTAATGTGACACATCTCACATACCTTCTCGAAGGGCTTCCCTATTAAAAGAAATGGTACCCAAAACAAGAACAAATGCATTAATGAATGAAGTTTCGTCAAATCTACATTAAGAACTTAGGAGATTTATAGCAATTTAAACTGTTAGTTGTGTTAGTAGATTTTGAAGATCCTTGGGGCTAGCACACCATCTCACCCACATAACCCCTTACTTCAATCAAGATCCTTTCAAACTGTTTCCACGTGAGCTACCTGAGTAAGAAATTTGATAGAGTGACTTGTGGCGGATTCGTTCGATGGATGAATTTTTCGTCATTTGCTTGTCTGAGTTCATGATTTCATTCATAATCATTTGTTTTCTATGGATCTATGTTATCCTGGGATGAGAGTGTTTTTCTTTTGTGTCTATCTTATTATCCCTCACATCTCGTTCCTTTTTATTTAATTTCTACTGTGTTGATCTTCCGGAACATTATTGTACTTGTGATTGAGGTATTATGACATTCATAAGAACTCTTGCTTATTTATATGAGATTTTCGAAAAGATAAAGTATTTTATAGTCATGTGTGGGGATCACTACAAAAAAATTGACTTCCACACAGTTAATAAGCAAAAAGAAATCTAGAAAAAAATGTTAAACAATACAACATATCATAATTATCTCAACTCAATATGTACCAAACTTTGGCACATTAATTAATAAGCATAATATGCAACACAAATCTCATAATTTGATGTTTATAAGATTTAAGGATTAAGGAAATATTTCCCACTCAACTTTGTAAAGTGAGCGCTATTCCCTTGAACTATTTAAAGAGCAAGATCCTCACTTAACTTTCTAAATTGGAAGCAAATAAGACCTCCAATGGACATTCTTTATCATACCATTTTTTTATATATGGTAAGATAAATGTAGATGCCAATTGGGTATCTTTTATATCAAAAGATTGTTGCATTAAAAAAGATAATTTGCTCATAACTTGGCCATGTTTCACCCTTTCAAAAAAAAGTGTTGCTCGAACTACATATTCATTAAATAAAATCATTATTAAAACTATAAAACAAGTCACCTTACCCATTTTATTCTAAGATGGACTATTAGGTTGCTTTTATATTGTCCCAAGGAAACCCACCAACTTTACTTCTATGTATTATGGGTTCTGATTAGACACATTCTGAAGAACCAGAGTTGGATCCCGAAAGAAAAATACATCTTTACTTCTACTGAACCTTTTTTTTTTGTAAATAGCCACAATAGTAAACATGGAATAAGACATCAAACCCCCATGGTTGAAAGCATCATGAGCATTGCAGTAAAAGACAACATTTTCCAAATAAAAATATATAAGGAGACCGAAAATATAACGAGCATCCATAAATGTATTCTGATAATACCTGTTAGTCCAAGAGGTCTTAGGTCCCAAAGAACCAAGTGATTATCAGTGCCTCCTGTGACCAATCTACAATTTCTCCTTAGTAAGGACGAGGCTAGAACCTGAGCATTTTTCTTCACCTGTTGCATATAAGCCTTGTACTCTGGAGTAGCAACTTGTTTTAAGGCTATAGCAAGTGCAGCAATGTGATTATTATGTGGCCCACCTTGCATTGCTGGAAAAACAGCAAAATTTATTTTCTCTTCGAAATCATATCTATCACAAACATCGCCTTGATTGACAATCGCCCCCTTCTTCCTTGGCTTGGGACCCTTTCTGTAAAATATAATCCCTCCTCTAGGGCCTCGCAGACTTTTATGAGTAGTTGAGGTGACAATATCACATTGGTCGAAAGGGCTTTCGCATTCCTGCGCAAACAAACATCATCCAACAAAATACCAAATGAAAATGTAGCAGAAAATAATGGGTGTAGGAGGGGAAACCAGAAACCAACCAAGGTAAACTAAGTAAAACAATGGCTTTCGGTGTTAGATTTTATTCCCAAATAAATGATAGTAGGTTGAGGACTTCCCTATCAACAATGGAATTCAGTCCATTATATTAAGGCTATGTTTGGATGTGTATAATTTGGATTAGAATTCCAATTTTATATCAATTTAAATTGAATTACAGTTCAATTTATATGTTTGGAGAAATCAAAGAATTAAAATTCCAAAGTGGGAATGATGAAATTGAAAATGAAAAAATCAAATATACTCAATTCAATTCAATTGGAATTCTAGTTTCAATCCTAATTCCTTATTTTAAGTCATCAAACAAGCAAATGATTTAGAATTGGAGCACAATTTCCAATTCCACATGAACCAAACATAGTCTAACAGAAGTAAAGGATATCAGCTATCAGATGCATTCTTTAATGTAAGATAAGATTAGTTAATGTAAGTACAGGATAAACAAATAAGATAGCATATGTTCTTAAATGGGTAATGAAATGTCTAAATTCATTGTGATTGTACATGAGAACTAAATTAAATGTACTATCTTGACTATTTTACCTGTGCAGCAATAAGACCGCTAATCTGAGCCATATCACACATAAGAACAGCTCCGCACTTATCAGCAATCTGTCTAAACCTTGCATAATCCAATTCTCGAGGATAAGAGCTCCCACCGCATATCAGTATCTTGGGTCGGAAATCAAGTGCTCTCTCCTCCAATTTATCATAATCTATGTATCCAGTCTGTGGATTCACCTTATAAGGAAGACTTTCAAAGAAAATTGAAGCACCCGAGAGTTTCCTACCATTTGGTGTATAGTAGCCATGACTGGTGTTACCACCAGAAGGAGTATCCAATCCCATAATCCTATCACCAGGCAATAACAAACCAGTATAAACAGCGAAGTTGGCTGATGTACATGAATACGGTTGTACATTTACGCCCCACGAAGAAGAATCAAGACCAAATGCGGTCAAAGCGCGCTTACAACAGAGTGTTTCAATCTCATCAATAAACTGATTTCCTGCATAATACCTTGCTCCTGGCATTCCTTCAGAGTATTTATTCGTCAAGTGACTCCCTAGAGCTTCCATCACAGCCCTACATACGAAATTCTCAGATGCAATCAGCTCAATTCCCTTATATTGCCTTTGTTTCTCCTTCTCCATAATCTCATAAACATCAGGGTCCGCTTGATTGAGAGATTGATTTCCCCAAGTTCGAACTTGACTTCTTCTCGATTCCAAACCTTGCGGCTCGCTTGAAGCCCTCTTGGAAGATGAAGACAAAGACTCGCTGTCTCTCTTCCTTTTGAAACACATAGAATGACCCAAGATTCGAAACTCTTCAACCTCTCTATCCTCCTCTTCTTCCTCCTTTTCCTCATTTTCATCCTCTTCCTTGTAATTTTCCGTCTGCTGCTCCATCAGCTGAAGAGGAATCGAAGGCATCGGATGCGGATTGCGGAACCCAGAATCAATCTGAAACGATATCGAATCGTCAGCAATTTTCGTTCGGTGGTGACCGGAAGAAGGTGACGCTGATGCGGAAGCGTGCGACATAAACCCTAGAGAGAGCTTCGATGGCGACGATTGTGTCAAATCCATTAAAGGGTAGTGCGAAACTGGGAATAATCGAAGTCTATAACAAAGAATACTGAAAGATTATCCTTTTTTACCTTATTCAACGATCAGAACAGAAGCAGTAACTAAGAACAATCACAACACCACGGAAATCCACGGTAAAAACGCCGATAAATCGATCGCCACGACGTTGAATAATCTTTAAACAAAGCTTCCATGTAGATTCGTCCTTCCTCTCTCTAGAAATCTTGATCCCAGCACAAATTATGGCGAAATTGTTCAACGATTATGCATGATGACGACAATCAACGGGAGAAAAATCGAAAATTTACTCGATCGAGTTGTATGTAGCATTTTGAGATAGTAGTGTTGGTGAGATTAAACATTATGTCACAGGCTGTCGTTTTAGTATTCCCATCAGTTTGTTCCAGCTGCCTATGTACCTAGGGAACGCCGTGCTGTCCTGTGGTGTAGGTGAGAGATAAATATTAAATTAAAAAAATAATAAAAAAGATATTTTTATTTTATTTATTTTGGTCAATCTTTTATATTCACTTATTTAAAATAAATTATATTAAAATTCTTATAAAAATATAATATAAATAAAAAAAACATACTCTAATTCAAATCATTATTTAATAAAATCTAAAACTTATATTTTTATTTTTTTAACGTTTCAATTGCTACTTATGTCTTATTTTTAATGGATGTAAAATAATGAGGGGGAACTACTTGAACTAATTTACAGTTGACCTTTTATATTTTAAGTAAAATTATTGTAACTTGAATTATAATAATTAATTTGATCATGATTAATAAAAAATAATCTTAATTAAAATGTTTTTTTTTTTCAATTCTAACTTTATTAATTTTCCAATAAAATTTTGTTTAATTTGTTTATAAAGTTTAATATATTTAACATTATCAATAATAATAATAATTTAAATTGTCTATATGATTCGGTATATTTTGACTTCTTGCTACCATTTTATTATGTTTTGAGATTTTAAAATTGGTTTATTTTGTGTATGTGGGTCCTTTTGTTTGATATATATTTTTTTTAAATTTTATAAAATAAAAACATTGGACATTTGATAACTAATTTTTCTAAAAAAAAATTTATAATCACACTATAATTATAGTTATTAAAAAGTAAAAGCAATCTCATTTATATTTTATATAAAATATAATTGAATTGAATAGAATGTTTTTAAAGTAAAAATTGAATGAGAAAAAAAATAAAATTTTCAAAATTTTGCAAAAAACTTGGACATCTTTTTGTCAATTTTCTTATTTTTGTTTAGAGGACAAAAATGAGTAATTTAAAAAAAAAAAAAAAACTTGTTGTATAATTATAAAATAAAAGTATTAGGTATATTATACTCTAATTTGATTCAATTTATTTGCTAAACACTCTTATACTGATGTAGTAGTATTAAACTTATTAAATTGTGAGCGTTAAATGTATTTAATATGTTTAATCGTTCTAATTTATTATTTTTATTTGTTTTAAATTATTTAATATATTCACTAATGTACAAGTATGTTTGTTTTTATTTATAAAACTTTCCCAAATGTATAGTTCATTCTTAATTTAAAATAATTTTTTATTTTATTTTGATACATGTCTTGAACATTAAATTATTCTAATTTGTCATCTTAAGATTCTAAATAACCTTTCAGAAAAGTTTCTAAATGACCCTTTTCAAAATAGTTTCTAAATGACCCTTTAACCCTATATTATTTTATAATTTTGGTAAATTAAAAAATTTAGCTAAGAACAAGAAATTAGAGTCCCCCACTCCCCACAACTCCTTGTATTCGTATATATGAAAATAACTTATTATGTTAAATGTTTTGACATAGTATATATGTATTCAAAAATGTTAAAAAAAAAAAAAAAAAAACACGGCAAAAATTTTGGTAGCAAATTCTCTTATCACGAAAACACGATTCGCACGAACGACTCGATCGACACGATTTCTTGGTCGTGGTTCGCTTGTTGTGAACATGGTTGCTAGTCGCTTGTCAAGTAAAAAACATGCACACGATCGGCACATCGGCACGATTGTGCCGAACGACGCAATATTAACTATAATAGCTAGGTCGTTCATTCATCTGCAAAACTTAGTTGAAAAGCTATGATTTCTAGTTTACCATATTCTGTAATAATTAGGGTTTCTGGTGTATCATGTTCTGTAATTTCTCTACTTTGTTGTTGTAATATGTTCATCATTAAAATGGGAAGAAAGAAAATTAATAAAGATATGGTCAAAGAATTTGTGATGGAAAGTTTAAAGGAGAAGCTGGAAAGGAAATTGATAGAATTGGTGGAGAAATTATACAGGAAAAACAGGAATGTAACAAAGATAAGAAACCAATTGTTGATAAAAATTCTGAAGAAAATATAGCAGGAAAATAATGGAAGAAAGAATGAATTTGGAAGGTTGGTTACAATGAAAGACCAAATCTCTTTGGACTGAAAAATCAAATTACAAAGCTCTTAATGCACACAAATAAAAGAGAGATTATGCTCAACAAAGAAAAAAATGAAGCAAACAACCGTGCAATTGAATATACATTATCTTAAGAACTAAAATTTACTAAGGAATGAAGAGTATGAAAATATAGTAAACTAGTCAGTTAACACAATGAGGGGCTGATGAAGTCCCCTAAATAAAAACCTATACTATCAGGAGCAATTCCAACTAGAGAGTAAACGAAGTATGGAAAAATATTGTAAGAAAAAAAAGAAGAGGATCATGCTTATAAAGAAGAATCTATTTGGACGATGTTAAAACAAAAGTGGAGGTACTCAATTATCCTTTTAAATTTAAACTGACAACTGAAGTGGAGGAAAAATGTGTTAAAAAATGAGAAAATATAGTGGTTGGAAACTACATAGTATCATTCTCAGTCACCAAGGAAACTTTAATGAAACAATGAGAGCAGAAGGGACTAGAGAAGGTTTCTGCAAGTATGCATAATCCTATTTTCTACCGTTCAAAAAGATATCAAACTTGGATGATATTTTAAAACATGTGCATACTTATACTGGATTCAACTTATGAAGCTGGAGAGATGGTCTGAAGAACTGAACCTGCTAAGCAAACCAAATGAAATAGCTCATATATGGTTTAAACTTTAGAATATTCCAGCACACATGTACAATGCAAAAGTTCTAAGTCACCTTACAAGTTTATTGGGGAACCATTATACATGGATTCAATTACAGAAGGAGGAGAACAACTTACATTTTCTAGAATAAACATTGAAGTGTATCCTCGAAGTATGCTGCCAAAGAACATTACAGTAATTGACAGGAAAAGAAATGAAAGTCTACAGTCATGGAAATCTCATATGATTGGAGGTCGGACATGTGTGTTTTCTGCAATACTTTTTAGCATGCTAACACTAAATGTGCAAAATCAATTGAGGAAGAGCATAAAATCCTGAAACCAAGAAGAAGAAAATCAGAAAAACAAAACAGAAGAATCAAGGATCAAAGAGCATATTGGAGAAGTTAAAAACGATCCACAAGGAAAAAATGTAGAGGAAAAATCAAAGAAGAATTAGAGAAGGAAGAAAATAATGATGTAGAGAAAGAAAGCAAGGTATAATCAGATAATGAAGAAATCAATGAAATTGATGAAATATGGATGTTGATGAAGATAAACCTAAAGACAAGGAAGATGAAGAGGCAGAAGATAAAAGCAAAGATATAACATAGGAGAAAAATGAAGAGGAAACTAATGTTGTTGATCCTTAAACATGTAAAACTGAAGCAGGGAAAAGTAGTGACAAAGTCCTAAAATTTTGAAGAATAATACATTTTATCATGTTAGTACAGGTTCATATAGAGAAATATTAAACAATGAGAGCAGACAAGCATTATTATCTGCTTCAATTCAATCTTCTTTCATGAAGAATGGGAGAAGAAGGGGACATAAAAGAAGACAATATGGTCAAAAAGGCGAATATGGAGACAACATATGTTGGGATAGCTAGATTGTAGTCTTTATTTGGTGTAATCTGTGTTTTATAATGTGATTTAACTACCACAATTCAGAAACTTTTGGATCCTTTGCTTGTCATTTTATAATCAAAATTAGGGTTTGTCTTGATTATTGACCCTCTCACTTTTTGGACTTTGTAATGAAAACTATTTTTTAAAAAATAATTATTAATTAAACTAAATCATATACTTGTAATAAAAAATATATATATATATTTTATTTAAGAGAAATGATTTAGGCAACTAAGTTATAAATAAATAATGTCACAAATTTAACGTGGTCTGGTCACATGTACAATGTACAGAGAGAGAAAAATTTATTTATTTTTCCGAAAAATTGACATGTTCGAAACATTTTTTAATTTGATTTTCAGTCTTTAAAATGTTCCGAAAATGACCATTTTTATTTTATATTTTAATATAATTTTTTTCTCTCTATGACAAGTGACAGGACAGGATATCATGAGGATGTCACTCCTGATCAAGAATCTTTGAGTTTTCAGCGAAGTTTAGTTATTCATAACAACATTTTTTTTTATGAAATTTAAGAGGCTTAAGTAAATTCTAAAAAAAAAATTGAAACTAATATCAAATTTAATAAATCAATTTTTAAAATTAAAATGCTAAAACATACTTTTTGCATTTAAATATTTTAATAGAAAACAACCATACTTTTGTTTATATTTTCCTGTTTGCTCTGGGTTTTTTTTATAGAATTATTTTGAAAAAAATATTGTTGATAAAAAAATATGAGTTATTATAAATTTTTGTATGATAAATTATTACAATGTACATTTGTTTTATTTAAAATTAAATTAAAATCTACAACATATACATTTTGCATCACACTTTTATTAGAAAAAAAACATATATTTCTTTTTTTATCAGCTACATTCAAATCTGCTATTTGACCATCTGAATTTTTTTATAATAAATTATTTAAAAATATTTTTATATTTAAAAATGTTAACAAAAATACAATATTTAATAAATAATTTGGTACTTAAAATGACAATGTTATCTAATATATCATTTAAA
Organism: Impatiens glandulifera; assembly: GCF_907164915.1. Taxonomy (NCBI): domain Eukaryota; kingdom Viridiplantae; phylum Streptophyta; class Magnoliopsida; order Ericales; family Balsaminaceae; genus Impatiens; species Impatiens glandulifera. Next base: position 78,625,825 of record NC_061862.1, on the reverse strand, counting down.
AAGAAAAAACAACAAATACAAACTATTTTGATATTTACCCAATAGTTCTAAATAAATAAACAATCAATTCAATTGATTTTCTATTAGGATAAACATGATTTTACATATTAAATGACTATAATAGACTATGTGACAACATGCATATTATATTTATTTGTCGTGAATAATGAATATTCTAAACGTATTGACTGGTGTTTATTCGCATTATATCGCATTCAGTTGAATATTAAAAAATCTTGACTGAAACACGTGTACTGAGATAAATTAATAGCGAGTAATCATGTAAATTCATGATAATGTCGTCAACATAAACATAAATTATTATTGATTTGGTGAAAATTTAAGAAAAAGTACGAATATTTGTAGTAACCTTTAGTTGCAAACGTCCATGTCCCACTTCTACAAAAGATTTTGTGTCTACATTCAATGTATCTGAGTATATAACTTGCCGTCTTTTACAAGGTTTATTATTTTATTTTTTATGATTAAATATTAGTTATGTCTAGTTTGATTTTGGGTTTTAAGGGTTTTTTGTTAACATTTTTGTAAAAAAAAAAAAACTTATTTGATAAAAATTAAATTATTTGAGACTTGTTTGATATTTTATTTTTTTAAAGATTTTATATTTAAAATTTAATTAAAATATTTTAATATTTTAATTGATAAATACATATATTTGTTAGTTTAACATGATCAGAAAGATTTAAAAGAAACCTCTTTGATAGTTTTGTTGCAATTATATCATTTGAACAAGAGGAGTGATAAGAGGAAAAAATTTGGGTGAGAAAATTTGAGTGAAAAAATGAGAGAAGAATGATGTGGTATCACTTCATTGGTTTAAATTTTTTTGATCACTCAAATTACACAAAGTCATTCCTTCACTCAAATTCACTCTCATAATCATTTCTTTTTAAACAAATATATTATTAATTATATTTTTATATTAAATTAATATATATGTTTTCATATTACATTTCAGTTTATAAGAATTTAAAGTTCAATTTAAACCACATTATAATTGAGTTTTAAAAAACGTTAATGTTCACTGTGTAAGAAATTACAGTTCAGTATATAAGACTGTACAGTTTAAATGAAATTACATTTAGTTTATCAGACATTATAGTTCAGTATATCAGATATTATAATTTAGTGTATCAGACATTACAGTTTAATATATCAGATATTATAGTTCAGTTTATCAGACATTACAGTTTAATATATAAGATATTATAGTTCAGTTTATCAGACATTACAGTTCAATTTATAAGAAATTATATTTCAATTTATAAGAAATTACATTTCAATTTATAAGAATTTATAGTTCAATTTAAAACACCTTATAGTTCAATTTTAAAATACTTTAATGTTCAGTTTAAATGACATTATAGTACCGTTTAAATGATATTACATTTTAATTTATAAGACGTTACAATTCAGTTTAAATGACATTACAGTACAGTTCAACTGACATTACATTTTAGTTTATCAGACATTACAGTTGAGTTCATTAGATATTACAGTACACTTTATAAGACATTACATTTCAGGTTAATAAACATAACATTTCAGATATGTACACAATGTGATGATATTCAAGTTTAATTAACAAAGAGTTACATTAAGCAATTTGAGTTATGAGATTGTTGGTTTTTGAGTAAAGTAGTTGGGAAAGGTAATGTGTCCTCAACAAATTAAACTTTTTCTTCGAATTTATTAAGGTGATTCCACACTCCCAATTACTGTCTTCGCCCATATATGTCTCCATATGACGCATGAGATACACTCCACAATTGTCGTAGTATTTATTATCTTGTCATGACATCAATAACAACTTTAGTTTGTAGGTGGAGAGAAATCAACTATGGGTGACTCCATGAAGTACAAAAAATCAATAAACCTCTTAAATATCTCCGAAACCTGGTCATACTTGTCATCAAACGTAATACCCTCAAGGAGTTTCTTATTGTCAATAATTTCGATTTCGTGTTTTTTTCTGTTGTAAACGACTAAGTAAAAATGATTACTTACACAATGAGGCAAAAAATATGCACATAGATAAATGACAACACTATATCAAACATTACATTTCAGTATATCAGACATAACATTTTAGTATATCAAACATTACAGTTTAGTATATCAGACATTACATTTCAGTTTATCAGATATTATAGTTTAGTTAAAATACATTAGAATTCAGTTTAAATAACGACAATTATTAAGATGACAACGAAAATTATTAAGGGTCCTTATTTACCTGCATTGTGCATTTTATGTTGTTCATAGAAAACTAGAGACAATATATACAACGAAATCACGTTTGAAGTCGTCATCCGCATCTTTATTTGTTATTATTCTCTTTAGCATGGACAGAGTTGTAGGAGATCATCTATTATCATTGTCCATCCATCTTCTCTTCCAAATCCTCAGCATTTAGAGATACTTGGCTCCATCAGATTTATGTCCTTAAACTCCACTATTTCGACGTCACCTCTAGGATGTTTAATACACATTGAATGTCTACTTCGTCGTTTTTTAGCAACTCCTTGTTACTCAGTATTAGAGCACTCCTTCTAGCACCAAACTTACTCAAGAGACGATGACATAGTTCGAAGTGGCATTTTGAGATACCCAAGGACACGAGGGAGTCGAAACCAATTGTCTTGATAACCTCTTTTTGAATATCTGAGAAATGTTGGACGAATTTGTAAAGGCCATTTGGAGAAGTTCAAATGCTTAAAATAGGCCGTTTCCTTTCACGAATGGAAGAAGCAGGGACGGGGATGAAGAAAACATCATCTTCGATACATTGACTCTGTAAAAGAAAGAAAATGACAATCCACTTTTGAGAACATTATAATCAAGTTTTGAGAAGATGACAATTATTACCTTACAGAAATGGAAGAAGAGGGGGCGGTGTTTGAAGAAAGTTTCCTCTTTGATACCTTGACTCTGTAAAAAGAAAATAACAATTCAGTTTTGAGAACATTACAATCAAGTTTTGAAAAGATGACAATTGTTACCTTGGACGAATAAAAGAAGCGGGGGCGGGGTGAAGAAAGCTTCCTCTTAGATATCTTCACTCTGTAAAAAAAGAAAATGACAATCAAGTTTTGAGAATATTATAATCAATTTTTGACAATCAAGTTTTGAGAAGATGACAATTGTTACTTTGGACAAATGGAAGAAGTCGGGACGGTGGAGAAAAAAGCTTCCTCTAGATACCTTGACTTTGTAACTGAAATAAAATGACAATCCAGTTTTGTTAATATTACAATCAAGTTTTGAGAAAATTATAATTGTTACCTTGAAAGAATGGAAGAAGCGGGGGCGGGGTTGAAGAAAGTTTCCTCATAAAGGAAGCTTTATTCCTCTTATACACTTTCAAACTGAAAAAAAGAGATTTAATAAACTAAAATGTAATGTAATATCTTATAAACTAAAATGTAATGTCTTATAACCTGAACTGTAATGTCAATTAACTTGAGTTGTAATATTTAAAAACTGAACTGTAATGTTATTTAAACTAAAATGTAATGTCTTATAAACTAAAATATAATGTTTTTTTAAATTAAAGAAGAACTAGAATGACATCTCACAATCATGGTTCCCCGCTTAAATAAAATATAATGTCTTATAACATAAACTGTAATGTCATTTAACTTAAACTATAATGTCATTTAACATGCACTGTAATGTCATTTAACATGTAGTGTCATTTAACCTGAACTGTAATGCAATATAACATTTCTAACCATCACTATTTAACATTTCTAACATTTCATTTCACTGTCTAAACCATTTTAATGGATTGTTACCTTTCAGCGTTGTTAGAGAACTTCATCTTCTTAGTTTTGTTCGCTTCGTTCTAAGTCTTCCTTGATTTGTTATGATTCTTCCTTGCTTTGATCAGAATCTTATATGCTTTGATCAGAATCTTCCTTGCTTCGTTCTTAGTCTTCTTGGCTTTAATAAACTAAAGAGAATATATTGTATTAGAATGTTATTAAATTATGTTTTTGAGTTACATAAGTTATGTCTAATATATAGACATTAGATTAAACTTATAAAAAAAATTAATATAATAATATAATATAATATTGATATTGATATTATCACAATTTATCATATTGTGATAATATCTTACATATATATTATATTATAACACCCCTCCTCAAACTCAAGATGGAAAACGCTTGAACAACTTGAGGTTGAAGACGATCGAGATGTTGAAATGTTGATGATGTATTTTTTAAGCTTCAGAAACTCGTGAGTGTTTAAATCCATTAAATTACATGATGACAGTATGTTGACTGAAGAGAACCAATAAAGAAAGTAAATCCCATGGGCATTGAATGCTGAGGGAAACAACAACCAAAAAGAAACTCTAAAGTTACTCGTGAGTCTTGAGATCCATCCAATAACAGGATGATAGTGTGTTGCCTAAAATTAAAAATCAGCGAAGAAGGTAGTCCAATGGGAATAAAATGTTGGGTGAAACAACACCTAAAAATAAACTCATCCTAACATAAGAATGATAGTGTGTTGACTAAATAACGTCAATAAACACATATGATTAAATTAAGACCAATAAAAATACAGGCATTGACTACTAGGATAAAGTAACAACTGAAAACAAAACTTAGAGATTGTGATTGGCGAAGAAAAATAAGATTATCAACATAATTATTTAAAAGAAAAAATATTATTAAAATATAATAATAATAATAAATAGAGCATTATTAGAGCTCTCCATCAATGGCTAAAATAACCATTGATGGAGGCAGTGGAAGACTAAAAACGAAATCTCTCACCGAGAGAGCTCTGATACCATATTAGAATAAAGAGAGGAATTGTATTAGAATGATATTGAATCGTGTTTTTGAGTTACATATGTTATGTCTAATATATTGACATTAAATTAAACTTAAAAGAAAACTAATATAATATAATATTGATATTATCACAATTTATCATATTATGATAATATCTTACATAATTAAACTTACAAGGAAATTAATATAATAATATAATATATTGATATAATCACAATTTATCATAATGTGATAATATCTTACAAATATATTATATTCTAACAGCCTTCGTTATTCTTTGATGCATCAAAGACCACTATTTGTTTATCTGAATCCTAAACATCAAAGAAGGTCACAAGTTAAACACACAACTATACTCAAGTAGTTTAGAAAATGAACATTTATTACCATTTTGGGATTGAAGAACGAAATTTGATGTAAAAAGAAAAGGCGAGTAGAAGAGTGCTAACAGAACTTTGATGTAAAACAGAAACATATAACAAATATTGAAATCAGAAACGTAGAATAAAAATCGCAAGCGATTGGAAGAATGCTACAGTTTTGAATCTCTAGCCGATAGGCGAACGATGGCTACAGTTTGAATCTATCAACGATAAGCGAACGATGACTAGAGTTTGAATCTCCGGACGATAGGCGGGCGATAGTTTTGTGGATTTTGTGGGTTTTGGGGTTAATACGAAGAGTCATTAATGGCGCGCTCCGATTTTTGGAAGAAAAAAAATTGCGCGATAGTTTTTTGGATTATGTGGATTCTAGGATTAATACGAAGAGTCATTAATTGCGTGCTCTGATTTTTGGAAATGATTTTTTTTTCCACCCTGGCAGCACGTGGAGAGTTGTTGTGGGGAGTCGTTCCCTATCTCATTATTCTATTTAATATGCTTAATCATTTTAATTTATTATTTTAATTTGTTTTAAATTATTCAACATATTATAAACGTTTAAATATGTTTGATTTTATTTATACGTGATAACTCATTCTCAATAAGTACTGTAATAATTTATTACATAATCGTGGTTTATTCGCAATTTAAGCCTAATCAAAGTAGCCCTTCTGTATTATATAGTTCATTATTCTTAATTTAAGAAAAAATCATAATTAAGCTATTAGACCGTTTTTTTGTAATTTTAATATGCCCTTATACATTAAATTATTCTACTTTGTCACCTTAAGTTTCTAAATGACCTTTCAGAAAAGTTTATAAATGACCCTTTCAAAATAGTTTCTAAATGCCCCCTTAATGAGATAACAAACCCTATATTATTTTCTAATTTTGTTAAATTAAAAAATAAAATTAGCTAAGAACAGGAAATTAGAGTCGCCGGCCACTCCCCACAACTCCTTGTATTTGTATATATTAACATAATTTATTATATTAAATGTTTTGACAAAGTAAGTATTCAAAAGTGTCAAAAGAATTTTTTTTTAATAAATTATTCATTAAACTAAAGATTTATATTTATACATATATATATATATATATATATATATATAAGAGCCGGCAATGAAGTTCAAAACGAAAGCAAAACCAGATCTGATATGGTTGATCACTTTTACATAAGAGAAAAAAAAAACTAAAATAAAAATAGCAATGTTTGGGACATTTTAATGGGATGTAAATTGAAAATCAAGTTAAAAAAATTCCGAACATAATTATTTTCTCAAAAAAAAAAATCTTTCCTGTAAATGTGACACAGACCCTATCGAATTCGTGGTCTTATTTTTGTTATAATTTCGTTGCCCAAATCATTTCTCTACTTATCGTAAAAAATATTTTTTTTTAAAACCTAATAAAATATATAAAATATGAGAATGTCACACTAAATCAGGAATCTCGAGTTTCAGTATAGTTTATTCATTCATAAAAAAAAATAAATAAAAATAATTAAGAAATTTAAGAGGCTTAAATAAATTTTAAAAATTGAGACTAATATCAAATTTAATAAATTTATTTTTTAAATTAAAATACTAAAACATACTTTTTGTATCAAAATAGTTTAATAGAAAATAACCACACTTTTGTTTTTATTTTCTTGTTTGCTCTTGGGTTTTTTTTTTATAGAAATATTTTGAAAAAAAATATTGTTGATAAAAAAAATATGAGTTATTATAAATTTTGTATGATAAATTATTACAATGTATATTTTTTATTTGAAATTAAATTAAAATCTACAACAAATACATTTTGCAAAAACCATATATATATTTTTATATTTTTAAATATTATTAAATAAAAAATAGTTTATTTGAATTTTTATAATAAACTATTAAGAAAACATTTTTATATTTAAAATTTTAACAACATTAAAATATTTAATAAATAAATTAAATAATTTAATAATTAAAACAACAAAGTTATCTAATATATCATTTAAAAAGAAAAAAATAACAAATACAAACTATTTTAATATTTACCCAATAATCCTAAATAAATAAACAATGAAGTAAATTATTTTTTCTATTAGAGGATAAACATGATTTTACATACAAAATGAGTACAGTAAATATTATATTTATTGATTGTGATTAATGAATATTCTAAGTGTATTGACCGGTATATATAATTTTATTCGTATTATATCGCATTATATCGCATGCAGTTGAATATTAAAAGATCTTGATCGAAACACAAATACTCGAAATCGTGGATAATCATGTAAATTCATGATAATGTCAAACAGAAACATAAATTATTATTGATTTGGTGAAAATTTAAGAAAAAGTACGAAGATTTGTAGTAATCTATAGTTGTGAACATCCATGTCTACAAGATTTTGTGTCTAGATTCAATGTATCTGAGTATAAGAGTTCTCTTCCTTTTTCCAGGTTTATTTTATTTTTATGATTAAATATTAGTTATGGTTAGTTTGATTTGGGGTTTTTAGGATATTTTTGGTATCTTACAAAAAAACAAAACTTAGTTCAATAAAAATGAGTTCTTTGATATTTGTTTAAGATAAATTACAAAAATATCTTTATATATATATATATATATATATATATATATATATATATATATATATATATATATATATATATTTAAAAGGTTTTGTATTTAAAATTTAATAAAAATATTTTAATATTTTAATTAATAAATAAGGGATTTGATGGAAGGATGATAGTTTAATGTTGCATACAAATTAAGAAAAGAAAAGAAAAAAAAGACAAATAACTTTGATAGTTTTGTTTATACTAAATGAATATGTTTTTAAAAATTATATTTGTGATATCAATTACCTAATCAATATATGTTTATATCACATAAACTTTTTTTTTTATTAAAATTAATTAATTTAAGATTTAAACACCACAACATATACTAATACTATCAGGCAATCTCCTTCAATATAAAAGTATTTTTTTTATTATTCAAATATGTTCAGAAAAAAAGTTCAAATTAATAATATTAACTGGGCCATTAATTTAGTTTGTTAAATGAGACCAGTAAATGAGAACTATTGGCCCATCTTATATAGTTCTTAACTTCTCATTAACTCTATGAAGTTGCATTGAAAAATCAAAAAGCTTAAGTATATATTAATACATTTAATTATTTTTTTAAATATTTTTTTTATGGCTAGAATATTAGTATTACCATAAACTATATGACTTTTAATTTGGCGGCAATAAAAAAATAAATAATTAACAAAAAGTTTTGAGTTCAAGCTCGTCATATAACAAGTTCTGCGCCTGATTAAATGTGTTTGCGGGATACATACTTGATCCGTTGTCCCTTTTTTTTACTCTAATTTTAAATAACTTTATTTGGTACTTGTTTGTAATGAAAGCATAAATTTTGTTTGTCATCATTCTAATAATATATTTTTTAAATGTCAATTTAATTGTTTATTTTATAGAAATTTTTATCAATTTTCATATTTTCTTAAAATTTTGAATTATTGGTGGGCAATTAAAAGGTATTTGGTTTGGTGAGTTTTCGTCATTCATGATCTTGGTTAAATGAATATTATATCCAACTTAATTAAGTGAAAAAGAATATTTATAGGTATTTTCTTGTTAAGAAATATATGTTGCATCACTAAAAATATTGGCCATAATTATAAATTGGGGCTTCTTATTGGGTACCAATTATAATTTTGGACCTCCTATTTAAAATCTCACCGATTGGGGCTTTGTATTTGCTACTTCAATCGCAGAGGCGGAGTATCTTGCGGCTGGAGGCTGTTGTGCTCAACTTTTCTAGATCCAACAACAACTGAAGGATTTCGGTATAATTGCTGAAGAATCACCAATTTTCTGTGACAACACCAGCGCGATAACTATTACATACAATTCAGTGTTGCACTCAAGAACAAAACATATCGACATCAGACATCATTTCATCCGGGAGCATGTGCAACAAAAGCACATCCGGCTGGAATACGTCTCGACCGATCAGCAAGTAGCCGATATCTTCACAAAGCCACTACCGGAAGCTAAGTTTTATTTCTTTGGAAACATCTTAAGATTTACTGATAGCAGTCAACTTCTGCCTTAAATGCTTATGCATGCTTTCAAAAACGTTTTTCTAATGAAAAATCGGGGCATGGTCTCAGTGAGAAGCTGACGCTCAAATCACGCTCTTGGAACTTTTTGAAAAACTGATCGGATATGTTTCGAAAACTTGCTTTCTATTTAAAAATCGATTGGAAAATTATTCATCATGTGCATGAAAAATCAATGGATAAAAAGTCAAGTATGTTAAATCGGACAGTTGTCTCCGATTGAGATTGGATAAATCAACTTACCAAATGATTCGGATAAAACAATTGGAATTATTTTTTGAACTGAATAACTATTGCCTAATCAGCAAGTACTTATTCAAAATCAAATAATCTATCTCGAAAAACCGATCATGAAAAATCAACCGATTATGTACATCTTAATTTCGGTTAGTTTATTTTCCGGTCAACATGAGACAGCTGGATATTGTTTGTCATGCATGCTTGAAATTAATCCATTGAAAAAGAAAAACAATCTAAATCTCAAACAACGTGAAGACACGTGTCTATCACCGTTAAGAGAAAGACTAACACTCCATCAAAATATCTTTGAACATCTAATCCTCATCATTACTTTTCTTGGAAATAACCATCATATTTAATCATTAATATAATACACCTAGATACGCTAACCAAACATTGGCTATTTAATTAACACATCCCTTTCTCACTTTCTAAATTCTCTATCAACATCACCAAACAAAATGTATTGCCTTCTTACAAACAAAGTTCTTCTCGCCGACTTCGAATCGGCTTCTCAATCTGAAAATGTTGAAATTCAATGTCTTTTCCGATCCCTCGAAAGTTCCGCTTACGAAAATTCCTAGAGGACCGACATGTCAATGTAGTCAATGAGTTCTTCAGAACCGCCAAGGTTATTGAGGGAGACATTATCCTCGCTCAAATTCACGGTAAAACTATCTTCTTTAGTGAGATAGATCTTGCATTAAGTTATGATTTACCCACTGAAGGTTTTACCGATCTTACCTTCCCTCCAATAGTCATCAATGAGATGCGTCATCACTTTTCCGGCTCTATGACTCCAATCAACACTTGGGGACCCAAGAACTCTCTTCAAAACGAGTTCTAAAACCTGAGTGAAATCCTTATGAAAAATGTTTTTGCAAGGGAAAACACTCAACAATATACCCAGAAAATCTTTGAAATAATGGTTGCCATCACTGAAGGCACTTCGGTGAACTAGTCCCGGATCATATTCAACAATCTGAAGGATATGATCATTTCCAACAAAGGACAAACGGATATGCTCCACAACTATGCAATATGTTCTTTGATCTCAACGTCTATCTCGGCCCAAGTGCCACCCTCCATTCGAACTAGTTGCTGACAAAGGACAAGATCCAAGCACGATTGCACCGGATGGACAAAGCAAAATCCAGAAAGACTCCGGCTACTGGTCCATCCCACTACTAGTTTTAGGATCCATCGGTTTTAAAATGTATCTCAAAATTCATAACCGATTATTTTGTTGGTTTTTCGGTTATGAAGGTTTTCGATTCTAATAAAATTCGGTGTTAAAAGTTTTGGTCTATTACAAATGCTTAATTTGTAACCGGGCACATTTTCAGGGAGAAGCTACTGCTTCTCAAGTTTAAAACCGAATATGTTAAAAACAAAGCCTACACTTAACCGTTTTTCAAAATCTTGACCGGTCAACTTAGACAAGACAATCTACGTCACACCTTCCCAAGATACATTTTTGAAAAAGGAATATTTTGTTCAAATATCAAAAAGCATTCAATTCGGGAATATTGACAAGATATCTCATAACGAATAAATCCTGTCAATAAATGAAGATAATAAATGCTTTCAAAATCGTTCAGCTATTTAAGGAACTCTTCACTCACAAATCAAAATCACAACATTCCTTGCGTCTCTCTCTAGGCTAAAATCTTTGCACCCAACACCTCTCAAGATGAACCCACAAATCAGAAACTCTTTGGTCATCGATTTCGAATCTATTCTATCCTTCAGAGCAAAATAAGTCATTTTCTATCCTCTTGTTCATTCCGGCTTGCAGAAATTTCTTGAAGGATCTAATTCCATCCTAGAAGAGGAAGTCACCGAATTCTTTAACAACGTTGTTGTAAGGGATGATGGGAGCATGACCACTTACATAGACGTTGAATTCTATCGAATCTCTGAAGATTTATTTGCGGAGTTCTTTGATCTACCATTTGAAGGATTTTCGGATTTTCCATCTCCCCTCATCTAGACAAATGAGAATTTCTCCTACATACTCTCTGGCACCCCCAATCCGGTTAGCTGTCACGGCCGCAAATGTGATCTTGCTCCTCATTTTGAAATCTTCAATGACATCATTCAACGTTCCATTCTGGAACATATGACGAACCAAAATTACACTCGGCAAGTCTATGCAATGATAATCGCAATGACACAAGACACGCCCATCAACAGGGTCTCCCTCATCTTCAACTACTTGAAGATGTTGATTCACACTCCTAGAATAAGGATCGGCTTCGCTCCTCAGATTAGCCGATATCTTCGCTCCATCATCCCAAATCCCAGACCGGGAACCTCACTAAGTCCGACCAACATTCTAACCGATGAAACAATGGAAAATTGGATTCAAAGAATAGAATCAAGGACCGGTATAACGGTGGAAAGCTGGATTGAAAGAATAGGACCTATGAACTAAGTCTTTAACTTCTTCGCACTTGTAGTTTCTGAACAATCCGGTCATTTTTGTTGTACGACCGATTGTTATATCTATTTAAATTCAATCGCTCATTTCAAAATTTCGGTTAACTCCAAAATTTTGGTTAACTTATCAATTTCGGTTAACTCAAAAGGTTCGGTTAACTTATCAATTTCGGTGAACTTCAAAAATTTCGGTTAACTTATCAAACATTTCGGTACATCTTAGATAACTCGGATCACTTCACGTTAACGTTTAAAATGGACCGCTGTTACCGCCCATAGTTTACTGCCCTTAATTTACCGCTCATTTCTTACCGCCTATAGTTTACCTCCAAAAGTTACCGCAATAACTTTTGGAGGGAAACTTTGGCGCCTCTTCCCAAAAGAACGTGACGGTTCAGTTACGTAACTGTCACAATCACTTCATATATAAAGGCTTGCATGCTCATTATTTTAATCACGCTTACTCTCTCTCTTGCATTCTAACTGTTCTTGCCTTCAATCTATTCTACATTCTTAAGAGCTCTTTTCTAAATCTCAAATATGAGACGTGATAGTGCACTCTTCGTTCATATCGTGTAGGTGGATTTCAAGGACATCAACAACAATGGAACTGTAGAAATCAAGAGGGTGATGGATCTGGTAAAACAATCTAGTCTGTAATCCTTCCTGGACGGACCGTTCGTGGTCTATCAGGAGGAAGTTAAGGAGTTCTTGGAGAACGCTAGTCTCAAGAAAAGGGTTATCTCTTCAATGGTGGATCGTACTAATTTCCAGCTATCGGAGGAGACGTTTGCCGCAGCTCTTCGTCTGCCCACTGAGGGGCGCGACTTTTCGACAAACATACCGGAAGAAGACGTTGTGGAAATTCTAGAAAATAATTTCCAACACGGATGAACTGGTGGAGTTCACCGGAAAGAAAAGTTTGCTGAAGTTTGAATATCGGTGGCTATGAGACATCGTCTCTAAATCCTTTCAAGGGAAAAGAAGTAATTTTGATAACTTAACTCAGCATAAGTTTGAAATGATGGCCGACATCATTCGCGGCGACAAAATCGATTAGGTCGGTGTATTATTTGAGAACTTATGTGAGATGGTGGCCAGAAAGAAGGACCAGTCTCTGGGATACGCCATACAGATTGGCAAGATTCTGCAACATCTTCAGAACCCAATCGGATCAGGTATCCCTCTCCTAAACTCCAAAATAGTAAATACTGTCAATATTGGGAAAAACCTGATTAGAATCGGGAAGGCACCAAAAGAAACCGAACCGAAGGCTAAGAAGCCTAAGGTTAAAGAAACTAAGGGAACGACGAAGAAAGGAAAGAAGCCGATGACTAATAAATCGGTTAGTCAGTCAACCGACACCGAAAGAACACCCTCTAGGATACCCTCCGGGTCGGCCAACCTCGCGGCTTCTCATAACCCCAATCCGGTTGAGGAGGTCCCCCTTTCAAACCCGATTGATGATGAGCAGACTCCTAACCCCAATACGGTTGAGGAAGTTCCTATTTCAAATTCGGTGGATAATGAATAAATTCCTACTCACAATTCGGTTGATGAGAAGACTCGCGCCGAACCTGTTCAAAATCCGGAAATCCATCCTACTCCTGAGGAATCATCGGCCAGTGCAACCGGCCAATCTACAACTAAGATATCCCCTACTCATGAGGTAAGTACTCCTAATCCGGCTATTGTCAATGTATCTAGGGAGTCCCTTATTCAACCTGCTGGGCCTGTGGCTGTAGAAGCTCAACAAAGGACCTCGAATATGATTATTGATATCGTGCACGACGTCAATTGGTTAGCTAATATCGATGTGACAAGTAAACTTATTGAGACCGGTCAGAATGCTGAAACTGACCGGGCAGATGAAAATGAACAGACCGATGAGACGACTGAAGAGAATGAAGAAGAAATCCCTACTAAACATCACCTGACACATGAAAGTGCCCATGCAGAAAAAGAACCCACCAGTCCAGCGGTTGAAGTAGTACTTTCAACCGGATCAGATCACAACCCACCTCATGAGGAGTAGGCTCAAAACATAACTATTCCTGAAATTGAGATTCCAGATTCTGAGATGGCCGAAGAAAGGGCCGATAAAATCGTGGATGATATTTTAAGGACAATTACGGACAGAGCCTATGAGTTAGCCGATTCATTTTACGAATGGAGGAGACTGAGGTCACAAGTTCTATTCAGAGATATACTCCTAAATGGACCAGAATTAAATGAAAAGAGGGAAAGACTGTTAGCTATGGAAGCAGAGGCAATTGATCTCGCCAAAACCTTGTCTGTACCGCTCGCTATGTCAAGTGGACAGCTGGTTGAGTTCAGTGCGAAACTGAAGGTGTTAACTTCAACCATGGACGACATTCGTCAACAACATAGTGCTATGGGTGAAATAGTCAGTGAGGACAAAATCGTAATGACTATATTGACATCGATTGAAGGGAATATTCAAACCGAAATAACAAGGTTAGAAGAAGAAATTGAAAGAAATGCTACAAGGTTAAATCTGGTTGACAATGAAGAGGCCAACCGACACAGAAAAGAGCCGGAGAGAACGAATTTTGAAATCGGTCAATCTTCAAGGCCAACTGGGGCAGAACAAGAAAAGAGTCAACCAGAACACCTTTCCACGCCTCCAGAAGGTCAAACGGCTTCTCCGTCCTCTAAATCACCAACCAAAACTCCACCGGGTAAGTCTCTTACTCAAGCTAATGATGTAGAGAATAATCTGATTAATCAGAACAGAGTCGAAATGTCTTTGTCGGTTCACTCTCCGCACCTGGTGCAAAGTCAAGCAGTTGTTCCCTTTTCGGATGAAATGAAAGATTTCATTCAAAAAACGGTTTAGGACTCCATAGCATCGTGATAGACATCTTTAGACGCTAAGGCTTCCTCATGGCATGCATCCTTGGAAGATAAGGCTTATTCGATCGAGTCTAAGATTGAAAACTTTGAAATGATTACATCTCAAATTCTTGTAACGGTGCAAGATATGTCTGCACAAGTAAATGAACTGGCAAGAGTCAAGGCAGTGGCCACCGAGAGACAAATTCGAAGAGATGAGGAAATGACCAAGCAGATTTAGGCCGAAGAAGAAGATCAAGACCGACGTGTCAAGGAAACCGAAATTAATGATGGAGTACTAGCCCAAAGAATGCAAGACGAAGAGGTCAATCCGAGAGCGGCTGAACAAGGAAATGTCAGTGTGGTTGGTGCTATTCCACAAAATCCCCCTACTACTAGAATGACAAGAGCGCAAGCAAATAAACGAAAAAGAGATCAAGTAACCGTAGTCATGGCTTGAGCTGAACAAACAAACATTTGGACTGATGAAAATCCGATTGCTGATGAAGAAGAGGAAGATGACGCGCCTCTAAATACAAGGAGACATCGGCCAAGAGTAGAACCGATCAACTCTGCTCCTTCAAGTACCCAGTCAAATCGCGGCGCTAAAGTCGAATCGATTGGGAATTTCATGCAAAATAGAAGAACTCAACTGATGGGCAGCACAACCCCAAGAACAAGCTTCTTAGCTGGATGTCTCGAAGACATAGACAGACAAACAAGAGAATAAGGGGGGCACTGAACTCCTTCACCTTTATGCTTTCTCACTTACCTATATACTCTCTAATCTATAATATCTTTGAAACCTATAAGTATTAGTTTTTAAACATATTATTATTTATATCTTATAACTTATAATTATCTATAAAACTTTTTGAAATCTATGTTGTTCGGTTTGACCTTTATCGGTTGTTGGTTTGGATACTTTTATATTAAAAGTTTCAAAAAGGGAGAAATTGATAGACATACAAAATTTTTCAAGAAATCCTCTTCTCAAACCGTTTTTTGAAATCGGCCAAACAAAATTAAGTTCTTTTGAAACCGGCCAACGATTACAGGGTTTTGAATATTTAACTTAAATAATCAAAAAGGGAGAAATTGTTAGAAAAACTAGATAGTTAATTAATAAGTAATTAACTATCTAAAATAACTTAATCAAATTCAACTTTATGTGCAGGTACATATCCTCAACCAGACCGGTCAAACCGATTCTTCTAAGGAGGCTCAAACTGACTCTTCTAAGGAAGCTCAAACCGACTCTTCTAAGCTCAAACCGATTCTCTTGAGGAAGCTCAAAACCGGAATTCCTAAATGAATTTATCCTTTCAGAAATCCGGATCGGCTCAACATCAGAACCGGTTGAATTGCAAACCGAAAATGTCCGGCTGGTTCAACCTCTTGAAAATCTTAAAGCCACCATACATCTCCAACGGACAGATGATTCAAAGATATGAATATGTTGGAAGTTAACGTGTTAAGATAAACAAAATATTCCTTGAGAATATGCAGAAGAAGGTTCTGAAACAAGACAGAATGCAAGCAAATGATTATTTGACTTTGCCCAAGTCCACAAGCAACCTTCAAGGGAGCAGGCAGTCTCCAAATGTACAACTGCCATGTGTACAAAGACAAAACGTGCAAGTTATCCAATCTGGACCGGCACGGCTCCTTGTGACCAATCACCTTGAAGAGAGAGAAATATGACCGTTGTCATACTTCCACTATAAAAGGAAGCTAAAGTGCTAAAGAAAAGGCTCTCCACGCGACTCCTGATTTTAACGATCTTATCTTTCTGGTTCAACCTTTCTTCTTCAACCTGATTCTTGCGTTCATCATCAAAGCTTTGGACTCTTAATCTTGCGAATAAAATCTGATAAATCTGCAAAGCCATTGAGTGATAAGAACCAACTGAAGAATTATGTGTATTTACATATTTATAAAAGTGTATTACAATACTGTGTGAGTATTGTAAAGTGAACATCGAGCAGTAAATAAGACTCGATTGTGTGTTGTATTGTGTTGTGGAATATTCCTTAGTGAATATCCTTCTCATTGTTTGAGAAGAAGGGGTGACGTAAGAGTTTTATCTCCAAACATCCATAAAATCTGTGTTCTGTGTTCTTCATTAATTTCGGTCACCAAACCAACCGAACCGGTTTCTCTCACTCTAACCGATTTCTCTCCACTCTCATTTCCAACTGATTCGTGTGTGTTACTTCAGGCTGAAACAAACATTTCCACCCTTGAACTCGGTTAAAGAGTTTGTGACAGTTTGTGTAGTGTTAAGACCAGTGTTAATTCTTAACCGAATTAGCGCCAACCGGTGTGTGTTTAAGCGGTCTCCTTTAACCTGACCCCGGTCCCCGGTCCCCTATCGGCGATCCCGATCCTAACATTATATGACAATGCCTTGATCATTACACGAATCGGAAAAAAGGTTACATACAAGATATACATGATGGTGAGACAAAATTGACCGGTAAATGGGAGTTCAATTACATGTACATCCTCTTACAATTATAACAAGGGTGATACAACACAAAGAAAACCAATTCTTCATTCAGCTAAAAAACAATAGGAATCGAAATTGGTGTTTTACACAAATCTAAGTACAACTCTGCCATAGCACGTACACCTGCCCTTCACGTGACGATCGTACCGCTTCGCGTGACCACCGTGCCGCTTTGCGTGAACACCGTGTCTCTTCGCGTAACGCGATGCCGCTTCGCGTGACCACATTGCTGTTTTGTGTGACAATCGTGTTTCTTCGCGTAACGCGATGGGCCTTCGCGTAACGACCGTGTGCGTCGCTTCGCATGACCACTGTGCCGCTTCGCGTGACGACCGTGCCGTTTCGTGAGATCACACGAATCATCCCTGAAACAAAACCGATTCAGAGCATCATTTGCAAATATCATCATCGAAAAGATGAACAACCGATTCATAACATCAACCAACAAATCTGGCCCCCATCGCGAAGGGACATTCCATCGTGAACATTAATCTTTCCTGAACATCAATATGCAAATATCAATATTATCAATATGAAGAATGAATTTAATCAACCGATATGAACAAGATGAACAAAATATCAACAAGATGAACATTAAGAACAATATAATGGTTTAGGGTTTAAGGGTTAGAAGATGAACGAAATAAGAACATAAATCGATTAGTAGAATGAACAATAAGATGAACAAATGATATTATAACGGATTTTGGTCGTCGATCTGTATGATGTGTTCATTTAGGATTCTGCTGCCACCGTGGCCGGTGACCGTCGCGAGAGAGAACGTTGAGTAGAGAGAGAAGAGAGAGAAAGAAAAATAACGAAATGAAAAAAATAGAGTATTTATATAAAACCCTATTCTTTTCGCGAAACGTGAAAGACCTTCACGTTACGCAATAAATGTATTTTTGTCCAAAAAACATAAAGTGGTCATCAGAGTAATAAAAATTATCGAATGATCACGGTAGCAAATATGTAAATCATTAGGGTCATTTTTTCAAATTTTTCCTCTATCCCAAGTGTTATGTATCATTCATTACTCATTGTTAATATATATTAAATATTATTAATAATAATAAATAATATTATTTATTTATAAAATAATATAAGATATATTTAAAAATTTTAATTATGGAATTAAGATTTTAAAAATATTACTAATTATGAAATAAAATAATATGTAATGAAATGGGTTAAATATGATGTTAAGATTTTAAAAGATATATTATTTTATTTATGAAATAAAATAATATATAATTAAAATATTAATTAAGAAAGGAGTTAATTTTTTTTAAATATACTTTCCTTAGACCATCTCTAACCCACAAACTCATTCTTAAAACCAAAATGCAGTAAACGTCACATCTAGGGATGGCAATGGGGCGGTTCGGGGCGGGGAATGCATTTACCGTCCCCGCACCGTTTTAATTTCGGGGAATTTTGCAATACCATCCCCGCCCCGTTCGGTTTTTTTCGGTTTCAGGGAATCCCGCGGGGCACCGTTAATAATTATTTTTATTTAAAATAAAATAAAAATTATACAATAAAATTATATAAACAAGTTTTTTAATATAATATATATTATAATATATTAAAATTTATATTATTATAAAGAAATAACATTACTACTCTTATAAAATATAGTGAATAAATAAATATATTGATAATTTAATATATTTAATTATGTTTATGGTGTTCGGGGAAGATTCGGGGTAGATTCGGGGTGAAATCGGGGCGGGTCGAGGCGGGGGACACAAATATCATCCCCGCCCCATTCCCATTCGGTTTCGGGGAAAAACCATCCCAAACGGGGCAATTCGGTTCGGTTTTCGCGGGGTGGTTTCAAATTGTCATCCCTAGTCACATCAAATAGTAATTCATCTCCAACCCAAAAATTCATTTCCAAACCTAAAAGAATATTCTTAAAATATTTTTTTTTTACACTAACTTTTTAACCTTATTAATATTATCTATATATTTATTAACTTCACATATTTAACCCCATTT
The DNA here is from genome assembly GCF_907164915.1 of Impatiens glandulifera. NCBI lineage: Eukaryota > Viridiplantae > Streptophyta > Magnoliopsida > Ericales > Balsaminaceae > Impatiens > Impatiens glandulifera. The sequence continues at coordinate 78,606,430 of NC_061862.1, read as the reverse complement.
TTTTCTTATTCATTTAATAAAATTAATTATATATTAATAATTCATACATAACAAAAATAATTAAATAATACATATAAATAAACAAACATTATTAATAAAAAAAATAAATTAGATAAAATTTTAAATATAATATAATTTAATAATTTAACTATACATTTAAAAATATTATAACTTTTATCTTAAAAAGAAAAAAAATAAGTTTAAAGCTTAATTTTAATTATAGATATATAAGGTTATATATAAAAAAAATTAAAAATAAATAAATTGAGGGCCATTTTAAAAAAATGGCCAAAATGGGGGAATTAATAGTGAAAACCCAAATATAGGTTAGTTGGAGGAGAGACATCCAAACGCATTTTGGGTTTGCAAATGGTCTGGTTGGAGTGAAAAAGGGCACGCATAATGTGATTTGCGTGCCCGTTGAAGTTGCTCTTAAATATTCTAAAACGTATTTATACGATGTATATGTCAACTTTTCGGTGTGAGTACAAATTTTTTTTTTTAAGTAATTGACTAAGAGTTACAAAAATTGCACATGATCAAATTTCTTGTGCCAAATCAATGAGCAAATTCGATTGGGACGTACCAAATTGATGAGGAAATTCGATAGGGACGATTAAACTAACCTCGTTTTCATTACAAAAATACAAACTATTAGATTTGAATAAGACATTACAAAGTGAGACACTATAAACTATGAACATTGAAAAATTATGAATTTTATTTTTTTTAAGTAAAACAATAAGATTTAAGGGGATATTTGATATTCTTTTCTCATTAGTCCTTCTCCTTTACACAGCAAAACAGTAAAGCGGTAAATAAACGATCAGTAGTTCAGTACAGAGCGACCGAGAGAGAAAGAAGAAAGAGAGAGAGCGATCAGATGTCTTCCATTTTCTGAACTTGTTCTTCTTCATCTCTCCATCTCTCTGTATGTAGCCATTTTTCGGTTTGTATTTGTACTCCAATCTCAATCTCTCTTCAAATTTCCATAAACCGATCCAAATTTGAAAAGTTCCGAGGTAATTTTGTTGAGATCGAAATTAACTACTCATGGAGTCGCCGGAGATCGGTATGTCGGCTGGTATTGTTATGGAGTTTCCGGCGAACGATGATGTGGCTTCGTCTCCTTCAAGGATTCCTCGGAGGCTTCGGAGGAGGCTTCTGGAGACCAAATCGTCATCTCCGTCCTCTGTTGAGGAAATTGAAGCGAAGCTTCGAGATGCAGATCTTCGTAGAAACGTTTGTTTCAACTTCTTTTAATTATTTTTTAATAACTGATTGACGATGAGTTTAATGCATCGTGATGAATATTCATATTCACTTCCTTTTACAAAAGTAGAAATGTACTTCATACGATTTGTTTCAGTTTTACTATATAGTTCTAATTTGAGGAACTCTTGAAGTTGGAGCCCTAGATCATCGCTCGTTTGTAGTTTTACATATCTAATTACTTGAAAATCTTATTCCCTTGATGACGAAGGAACTTTCTTGTGTTAGGTAGAACTTAAAAGATTAGGTTCTTTGTTGCGTAGAACACAAGATGAATAGAGACTGTACCTGATTTTTTTTGTTTCTCTACGTCTTGGTAATATCTTGTTTATATTCCCTCGAGTACAATAAACTGCTATTCTATCTTGTCTTGTTTCCATAAACAATATAGTTCGTTTTCTTTCCTTCATATCAATCTTGCACATTACTTCTGAAATGTATGCTTTCTTGGACAAACTTTTTGCTCTGCTTCTTTTGTGGATACTTCCTTAGACATTCATCATTCGTGGTCATTATTATTAGCTAGCTGGACTAAGGGATTTGTATAACGTATTAAAACTTTGTCTGTTTGAATGCAGAATTACTATAAAGAATTGTCAAGTAAGGCTCGCTTAAAACCAAGAAGCCCCTCAAAATCATTTTTTAGTGAAGATGACCCTAGTCAGCGTCTTGAGGCTAAGCTACAGGCTGCTGAACAGAAGAGGTTATATCTTTTTTCTTTGTTGTGTACTTGTGTTCATTAAATTTGTTTCATTTTTAGATGACAATGACTTAAATTGGGTTGACCAAAACCTGTGATGTGAAATAGTTGATTAGGTGTTGATTATGACTTATTTGTTTATCATAAACATATGCTTCTTAGGGAAGAAATGAATTGGATTAATAATGTCAGGTTGAGCATATTGGCAAATGCTAGGATGCGCCTAACTAAGATGGACGAGTTGCGGCAAGCTGCCAGAACTGGAGTTGAATTACGTTGTGAGAAGGAACGTGCTGAACTTGTCACCAAAGTGGAATCACGCGTTCAGCAAGCAGAGGCTAACAGACTGCTTTTACTCAAAGCTGACAGGCAGAAGAGGGCTACACTTAATGAGAGGACTTCTCGTTCACTGTTACAAAGGATAACCCATGAGAACAGATACAAGGAATGTGTACATGCAGCAATCCTCCATAAGCGTGCATCTGCTGAGACTAAGCGATTAAGGCTGCTGGATGCTGAAAAGAAGAGGGCGGTAATTAGGATGCAGAAAGTGCAAAAGGCAACAAAATCTGTCCTTCAACACCATGAGGCTGTAAGGAGAAGCATGAAGGACTCACTTGATAACAGGTTGCAAAAGGTATAAATGCATTGTTCTATATATTTTTCAACTTCAATTGATCTTTGAGGAGTTTCAAAATTTAGTTGCTTTGGTTTTAGCTATCCCAAATTCATTTATGAGTTGCATATGCTGTATAGGCAAAGAGACAAAGAGCTGAATTTTTAAGGCAGAGGAGGGTAAGGCATGACAGTTCGGTTAATCTTCAATGGAATAAAATGCATGAGCAGGCTGATTACCTTCCCAAACAATTAGCATTGTAAGTTAGCAAATTATGTGGTTCATCTTTATCAAGCACACATTCCTCTAACTGCCTCCCATTAATGACAACATCAGGATGCTATTTTCTGTGGTGACTTTTATGTGCAAATAGAGCCTTCCCATACTCAGTTCTCCTTTCTAAAGGCCAACATACTTGAAACTCTTTGATTCGTGCTTTTAGACATTTGCATTTTTTTTCCATTTCTCTTGCTACATTGTATTATCTTGTCTTGCTAAGAGCAATTTTTGGCAACTGACATACCACCCTTATCAAGTTATCATTTATGTAGGTGCTGGAGACGTTTCCTGAAAACAAACAAAACTACCTTCAATTTGGTAAAAGCATATGAAGCTTTGAATATCAAAGAGAAAACTGTCAAGAATATACCATTTGAGAAGTTTGCTTACCTTATCGACACACCTACTACTCTTCAAACTGTTAGAAGCTTACTTGAACGTCTTGAAATTCGTTATAAAATATCAAAGTCTCTTGCAACTACAAGCCCTTCCAGGTGGAATGACATTCAGTATCTTCTTAAGGGGGTTGTTTCTCCAAAAGAGAGGAATAAATTTGAGTCCACCAAAGAAATAGGCAAAGCCTCAGTCGCGTTGTCAAGGTACCAAGTGAGAATTGTACTTTGTGCATATATGATCTTGTGTCATCCAGGTGCAGTTTTCAGTGATAAAGGAGAGCGTGAAATTGCTCTGGCAAATGCTGCAGAAACATTTGTTAAGGAGTTTGATTTTCTGATCCAAATAATGCTTGGTGGACCTATTGTGAATTCAGATGAAGGTTATGATCCCGTGCTCTCAAAAAGATTGACTTTCAGATCTCAGCTGGCTGCTTTTGATGCTGCATGGTGTTCATACTTGAAAAGCTTTGTGGTGTGGAAGATAAAAGATGTTAAACTGTTGGAGGAAAATTTGGTAAAAGCTGCTTGCCAACTTGAGCTCTCTAAAATTCGAACTCGCAAACTGGTGGGAAATGAAGAAGCTGGTGAACTTACTCCGGATATCAAAGCCATCCAAAATCAGGTCTTACTATCTGAACTTTAAAGTTCCTTAATGCTTGAAGAATTTCCTGTAATAGGATCCAATAAATTATGGATACTATATCTATTCAACTTGAATACATAATTTTTGCTTTAATTTCTGCAATCTTCATTTACATTGGAAACTTAGGCCTTGTTTGATGTTGGATTATTTGAGATTAATTCCAAATAACCCACTATCCAATCAACTTTCTACTAATCAATCACATCATTCAAATCATTAAACAAAATAACCATCACACTCTCATTTCTACTTGAAAAGGAGATTTTGCATGGGATGAGAATTTTTTCATCTTATTGTCATTTAATCTTGTAGTGCCCTTGTTTTTCCCTTGTTTCACTTCTTTTTGTTATTCTGTTTTTATAATTCTCCTTATGTTTGAACGCTTTTTGCGTTCATTTTTCTTCTAATGAAAAAAGTTGACCTCTTTCAAAAATCAAAATACCTTACATGATTTTTTAATATATATTTATACCCTTAATGTTTTTTTATTCAGAATAACATGATTTTCAATAACTTACATCAAACAAGGTTATTTGAAAATAACTCTAGCTCAAGCAAGTCCTTAAATATTTTAGCTGGAATTGAGCTGTTTATATATTTATGATTCTGTTAGAAATAAAACCTACTGGGTATGCTGAATAATGATAAAACATTGTTGATGCAGGCCAATGAAGATCAGAAACTTTTGAAACAAAATCTGCATTATCTGTGTGGAGATGCTGGTATTGAACGTATGGAATCTGCGCTTTCTAACACACGCATGGAATATTTTAATGCAAAACAGAATGGAAGTCATGCTGTGTCACCAATCAAAAAAAAGTTATCATCCAACATCCCATGTTCTTCTTCTTCTTCTCTGCACTCCTCACCAAATCCAGATAAAGAAGTAAATCTGGGTAAGGGTGGTGATCAGACTCCAAGCTGTGCAGTTCACTCTTTGTTTAAGGATGACTCCACTTCTCATTCCAAAGAAGGCTTGTTTATTCCTCATAGCAGCTTAAACAAGCAATCACATGGGGAGCTGGCTATGGAGAATGAGATGATTGTCAATGAAATGATTCATGAACAGGGTTCTGTATTTGCTGATGAGCTCCATCACCCTGATGAAGACCGGAATCAATTGAAGGTTAGTGCAGTGTGATTCACATATTTAACTTGCAACTTTTCCTAGGGAACAATTGTTAGCCCTTACAAACCAGAATACGATGAATGTTATACAAAGAAAGGGCTAAATTTTCAATGTTATTGTTCAAATTCTATCTCCAAATTACTGCTACAAGTTTGAAGATGCGAAGCCTCTGTTGTTTTTCTTGATCATTTGGCTTATTTTTATGAATGTACTTCCTATATTTTTACCAGAACTCGTTACAGTTGGAAATGAAAAAAAAAATACCAATGCCTTAATTGTCCAATTCAATTGTTTTTCATTGCAGGACTTGATAAAAGAAACAATGGAGAAGGCTTTCTGGGATTGTGTACTTGAATCAATGAAAGAGGAGAAGGCTAACAATAACAGAGTTGTTCAACTACTAAGGGAGGTTAGGGATGAAATTTGTGGCATGGCTCCTCGCAGCTGGAAGGAGGAAATTTGTGAAGCGATTGATGTAGACGTTTTCTCTCAGGTAGTAACACATTTTTTCAAAAAATTATTGTTTGATGTGTAAACAATGGTTTATTTGGATAAAATGACCAAAATATCCTTAGTATTTAACATTTTAAAACTATAAAAAATAAAGTAACAATATTTTAGTATTTTAGTTAACGATTTGATGGAACAAGTGGTGAGATAAATCCAAATAAACCACATCAAACAAGCCCTTAGAATGTTAAGCAAAAGACAATAATAGTATATTTTCAGTTTTCACTTAATAACATTGATTTTTTTTTTTTTTGAAATGCAGGTGTTGGATTCTGGTGAACTAGACATGGATTATCTTGGGAGAATTCTTGAGTATGCATTAACTGTTCTGAGGAAACTTTCAGCTCCAGCTGATGAAGATAATCTGAAGACAGAGCATCAGAAACTATTGACCGAATTAGCTGAAATCTGTCAAATTGGAGACAGGACAAACAATTATATTATAGCATTGGTTAAAGGTCTCCGTTTTGTGCTCCAACAAATACAGGTAACCAGTATCCTATCATTTATTCAATTTTATATGGTGCTTGCTAATCTGTGTTTTTTTCTGCAGGCACTTAAACAAGAAATTAGCAAAGCGCGAATAAGACTAATGGAGCCAGTTCTCAAGGGGCCTGCTGGTCTGGAGTACTTAAAGAAGGCTTTTGGCAATCGTTATGGACCTCCATCTGATGCGTTGACAAATTTGCCCTTGACTTTGGAATGGATCTCATCCGTTTGGAATACCAAAGATGAGGAGTGGGCTGAACACACAAATTGTGTTCTCGGATTGGCTCAGTATCGATCAACAGATTTCCCATCGGTCACACTTAGAACTGGTGGAAATAACTTGGCAACTCCAATCCTTTCTACATCTGCAACTGATACAGGTACAAGTAACATTGTCAAATCTTTTCTTCTCTTTGAAATGCTAAAAGTTTATATTAATGATTTGGGATACCAAAAAAAGAAGGGAAAATCGATATAAGGCGACAATCTTAAAAGATGAAGATTGTAATCTAATCCACTAGTCCAATGTCATGATAGAGAATTAAGTAATAAATCAATTAAAGGATGAATCTGTTCTTCAATTTCTCAATTTTGGTATCAAGCAATAAAGGGAAAACTTGTAAAACTCTATTAGTTTTAACAACAATGGAAGGTAATAATCAAATACTTCCAAGCATTCCAGGCAGGGCAAAACTGATTGAAACAATTTCAAGTTACAATTTTCTTGATTTGGTGGAATGAACCCTAGAAACTCCTACAAAATATCTTGCTTTTCTTTATGCTCTTGGTCCAGAATCCAGATCAAGACTACAATTTTGGCGATCCTCTTTTTGTCTCTGCAAAATACATATGCTACACAATCAAAGAGAGTCAATCAAAATATTATATAAACCAAATATTGTCCCTTTAGTTTTATAACATTAAAGTTGTTTGTTTTATGGGATTAGATGATAAAGTTGCAGAATGCTGCACGGGTGAGAAGATTGATTTGTCGGTTAGGCTTGGGCTGTTAAAGCTAGTGAGCGGTGTTACAAGTCTAACGGAAGAATCTTTACCTGAAACTATGAAGCTAAATCTTTTAAGGCTTAGAAAAGTTCAGGCTCGATTCCAAACTATTGTTGTAACCTCGACCAGGTTAGTCTCTCTCTGTCTCATCATAGATCAAAACAACCTAACCAATCCAGGGTCGTCAACTGGCCTTGGGTTATTTGAACTATAACAATTTTTTCATTGTCAAAAATCAAACTTAATAATGTTTATTTAATAATTTAATCCACTTTTTCTAACCAAATTTTGATGTCATAGCCCAAGATCAAACAAGCCCAATATATTTAACTCTTTGTTGCAGCATGTTAGTAATGCGGCAAATCATGCATGGTAATGGAATAACAACATCCAACAAGGAGATAGACATGGACAAATTGTTGTTAAGTTGTGTTAAGGAACTCATAAAACTTCTCAAGAAAGTTTCAAACACTGGTATCAAAGAAATCGTGGAAATCCTCTTTAAATACGTTGAGACTAGTTGTAACGACGACAACGGCAGGTCATCAATTAAGAACGTAATGACTAGTATGTTGAAGAAAAGCCTCCAATCTGGGGACCCAGTTTTTAATAGGGTTTTGAGAGCTGTTTATTTGGCTGCAAGAGGAGGCGCCTTTGTAGGAGGATCTAATGGGAGGGAGTTGGCTGCAATGGCTATGAAACCGATTGGTGCAGTTTTCATGGTCTGTGAGGTGATGGCAATGGCCAAAGGAATATCGGTTATGGCTAGGGTTTCCAGGAATCTACATAGCTCATGGTATGTTGAAATGACCAAGAACATGTCAAACAATTAATTGTCTATATATAGATTGCCTTTTATTTGTTTGTTAATTTACTTAATTAGTTTTGTTTGGAATTTAGTTTCTAAAATTATATATTATTTGTATTTCTAACTTACTAGAGAAGGTAAAGGTAGCTTGTTAAATTATTTATTTTTCTTCAAGAAAAAAATCTATGTATATTAGTTACAAACATCCTACTGTATATATTTTTTTAGTTATACTAAAAAAAATCAATATCCATATTTGGCCTTACATCCAAACAAAAAACTTTGTATAAAATTTAACTTATAAGGTAAAAATTTGTAAATAAAATAAAATAGACTGACCATTGATAATAATAATTATTTCTTAAAAAAAAAAAAGTTTAACCCAGCTAAAAGACACTTAGCCGACACAGCTGAACAAAGGATAGCCAATTTTGCGTGAATTAAAAGGTTTGGGTCGATTCCATGTGCGTAGTAGGATTCACGAGAATCACAAAGAGTTATGCGAAATTTTTGAACAATCGCCTTCCACTATAAATATTCGGATTCACGAGAATCACAAAGAGTTATGCGAAATTTTTGAACAATCGCCTTCCACTATAAATATTCTTGTTATTGCCCTATTTAAATAGATTAATTAAAATGTCCATTTCAACCCCTAATATCAAAATATTGTCTGATAATTTTCTTTATTTGGATGGATATTTTGTTCAAATAACCTTAATTCAAATTGAAGCAAAAACAGGGAGAGAATGTAAAGTGGTTTCTAAACATAAAAAAATGCATTTTACAGTAACTAAACTAATACAACAACATAATTTACCTGAAAGAGAAGGTCGAGATTTCGATTTTAAGCCTTTCTCCAACTGCAAAGCATTGAACGAATAAATAGTTTGTTAGTAATAATAATAATAATAATAATAATAATAATAATAAATAGTAAAATCAAATCAAAGAATTATGTTGTATTTCACTGTACTTCTCTTCCATGAAATCATCCTTTGTAGTCAGTCTGTACTCTACTACTGCAGTTGCAACTTCTATTGTTCATGTTCTTTGATAGTGGCTTCAATGGTTTCTAGAACCCTATCACCATACTTGCTAACCTTCACACTAATCAATTTAAAAAAAAAAGAAAACACTGATTGATTAGTTCAGACTTGAAGAGATCTTATAGTGCATGTTCTTAAGTCTCAAATTGAGTAGGGCTCGTTTGTTTAGGGAAGTTTTTGTGTAGAATATTGATGTAAAGATGATCAAGTTGAGTAAAAATAACGAAAACATTATTGAAGAAGCCTATGATATATACCTGCCAATGCCATGGATCTCAAGTAGTTCTTCCTTGGTTCTAGGAACTATCTGGCTCATCTCATGCAATGTCACATTCCTAATAACAAACAAACAAAACAAGTAAAAATCATGTCAACAAAATCTACTGCTTGTATTTTTATGTGCTAATTCAACTAAAAACCCAAGTACCCTGATTAGATATTTTTATCATTTAACTCAAAACTAACTTTTCATCAAACAAATTTTTTTATTTTTTTTAGAAAAACAGGCAAGTTGAAAATGATGAGAATAAATAGTGAATGCACCCAAAAATGTGGTAGGCCACAACTCCATCCCCGGCTTCTTTAAGGAGAACAGTTCGAAGTCTTCTTAGAGCCGTATACAGCTTGGCGGAGAGATTCTATATGGAAGATTATTAAATAACTCATATTAGCAATCACCGAATGAATAATGAATAGTTAACAGAGGAAGTCTAATTTACACATAATAAAACATTAGAGATTCAACTTCATGTTGAGCTGGAGTCGTCTCCTTCTCTATAGCAGGACTTTGTATTCCAGATCCTAATTTTGTTGGGGTTTTCAATGCATTTGCAGAGGAAAGGAATCTGCAAGAATTGCTCAATGTTGATATCATCGTAAAAATATGTAAAAAGCTGAGAGGCGAACAGAATCTTCATTTTAATCACCTATTGAGTACAATGGCTACACTCAAGAGAGTAAATTAGACCTTGTTTGCTGTGGGATTATTTGAGATTAGTTTCAAATAACCCACTATCCAAATACTCATATAAATCATCAAAATACCCTTTATGTAAAAAAAACATATTTATACCCCTAATTTCAATAATCTACATCAAACAAGATCTAAGTCAAAATACTAGATAACATAAAAGGAAAATTAAACAAGAGCAAAACAAGAATATATATATTTAACGCAATGCTTTGTCTCCAACACTAGTTAGTTATATGAAAATGGACCTAAAACATTATGCCATATATTAGAGTCACTAATCCCTGATAAGGAATCAAGGCACGGTGTAAAGAAGAGTAGAAAATACTATAAGCAAGTAACATCGAAGTGACTACAGAGTGGTGTTAACTACGACGTGAGAAATGCAAATTTTGTAGCAATGCCATAGAGAATCCATCTTTAAGTGGACATGAACAGTTTCGAGAAGTTTCGAGAACAGAGGTTTAATGAAATCTTGGGTTTTGAAAAATGTAATAGAAACAACATAGACTATCAATTGTTTGGATATTAGCTATAGAAGGTGTGGGAATTTCAAATGGAGAGGAGAGATTTTAATATAATATTAGCATAATATGTTGTACCTATGCATACAAATTTAGAGATAATTAAACTAACTAATTATTATATATCTTTGGAAGTTAAAAAATCACAAACCTTAACTTAATTTTCTGACGACCAGCAAATAGATTGTAAGCCTTTGAATGATTTGTCTGTAAGGTTGTCCAAACAGATTTTATGAGAATCTTCAAACAAGAAGTACATAGTGTAATGATTTAACCAATTCAAGCTTTTACCTTTAGTATGGAGGAAACAGACCCATAAACATCATTCTTCTTCACATACTCCATTAGAATATTCTCAACAACTAGATGGTGCAGTATCCGAGAGGCTTCCCCTTTGGCCAAGTGTTTTCCAGCTCCGTGCAAGCTCAAAGTGTCGTGTCCCCATTTCTTTACCTGAATTTTCACAGCATTACAATTTACTCACATGTACAAGACACTAGGGCCTTGTTTAATGAAGGGTTATTTAGATTAAATCCCCTTATTTTGTTTTTATAACATTTTAAATATAAAATAAAAGATAATTTAATCCAAATATTTTTCATCAAAATTACAACAAACAACCTCTAGGAAAACTTACAAGTTGGCTCAGGGAACCTCTGTAAACTTCTAAGATATGAGATGATGAGAACTGCTGCCTTGTTAACTTTACCAACTCAACCTAAACAAAAGAATAACCCAGAATAAGATATAATCACCAGTTTGAATCAGTTAAGAAAACAACTGAGTTTCAATTAAATGGAAGGAAATTCCTCAAAAATAATTATACACTTGAGAAGTAATATGATTTCAGTCAGTCAACTAGAATAAATAAATTGATATATTGCTGACCAATTGCTTTGCAATCTCAGTCACATCCTTCTCAACATGTTCTTTCTTCTTGGAGCAATTGTCACATGTTTTATTGCAGTTGAGTTCATCAAATGTTTCGCCAAAATGAACGAGCTGTAGAATTCGTCGACATTCAACATCGTTTTCACAATAACTGACCTGAATGTTTTTGCAATCCAGTTAGTTCATAGGAAATTGATCTGACATGTGCTAGCAGAAACATTAAAAAAATGTTTTGTGCTGGGTACCATTTTTCGAAGATTCTCATTATTTGTTTCTATTATTCCGGAACCGATAAAATTCCCACGACTACATCTGGAGTGGGAAGGACTTTGCTCTGTCACTCCTTCAGTAATCATATACTTGACCCTTATCTGCAGAAAATAAACTAGAATACTGATCCAAGAAGGGGAAAGAAGAAGAGAAGACTTCATTCATATATTTCATATCATGGTTATGTTACATTTGGCTATATTTATAATAGCATAAGCTAACTGCCAATAACTGTTTTGGGGAAGTTAAATTCAGATACAAAGACAAATAAGATTTTTTTTTCTAGAAGAATAAAAAAAACAGTTTGATGTGGAAATGAATCCAGGTGCAGAAACAAAATTAATAAGAGCTTTTTGATGTAGTCGATTTTTTTTGAAGAAAACAAAGAAGTTAATTATTTGGGTTAAATAAAGTATCCTTTGTATTTAATACTTTAGAATGTTGGGTATTTTAAATGATATGATTGATAAAGTGATTGATGATAGAATAAGGGGTTATACCCTTCATCAATCAAGGCTGTTTGGCCTAAGTATTTCCAAATGGGGAATACTCTTTAAATTTACAACGATGGATGAAGTTTAATCTTAGCCTTTTAGTTTAGGGCAACAGTTCAAGCTTTATATAACGTGGATCAGTGGGGGACCCTCCATCTTAACTTTTGTCTGCTAATTGCTTCAGTATTTGTAACAAATATTAAAACAAAAGATTCTGAAATAAAATTATCTATCAAGAAAGCCACATGGTGACATTAGCTATCCAAGGGTCCAACTGAAAAATTAAGTAAGAAGATTTGCACTCTACAACATCAAAACAGAAAATAAGCATCTTACATAATCATTGTAGCTATAGTACAACAGACAAGATGAGCGGAGACCATCTCTACCAGCTCGGCCACACTCCTGTAAATTGTAAATGGAGGAAAAAGCTTGGTTAAAATTTATAGTTGTGTGTGACCAAGAAGTGTCATTTTGTTCCATCAAAGTATCTTTTAAAGAAGAGACCAATACCTGATGGTAGCCTTCAATGGATTTAGGAAGGGAGTGATGAATGACAAAGCGCACATCTGGTTTGTTGATGCCTGAAATATTGATGTCAACACAGGTGTATCTAGAAACTTGTATGGCTACAATTGAAAACTGTAATAGACCATACCCATCCCAAATGCCACAGTAGCACAAATTATATTGATCTCATTCTTGCTCCATTGCTTCTGAACTAAAGCCCTTTGTTCAGAGTTCATACTAGCATGATAAAAAGTTGCTTTGTGCCCATATTTCTGGAACATTATGATACGTGGTATATTAAGAAGAAAATACCAATTTATTGCTAATCAAAAAATGGGATTTGAGAATTACAACCAGAGAGATGAGAACTAGAATTCTTTTTCCAAACTAAACAAATCACACCTTACAAAATATTAACCTTCTACTATTTATACTAATTTATCTAACTAATTGTCTTGATTCTTGACTAACTTGAAATTTGGTGACCAATCCTTGCTGCTAACATGTGCAGAAGTTATGTAAAGCCTATAAATAGTCTACTGGTTTTATTGGCTTTGGCAAGAAGAAGTCAAAGCAGAAATCCACAATCCAGTAACTTGCAGGAATATTTCCAATAGAAAACATGAATATATAGCTCCTAATGTAGAACTCTACAGTAGAATATGATCAATACAGTGTGGAATAAAATTAGTAGCCTTATGGTTGCTTTTGTCATTTTGCTTAAGAAACTTATTCAAAAAGAATATGATCAATATAATCAAGGCTAAAAACACAACTAAAGAGTTTAATAACGACTTATCAATTAATTTAATATATTAAGGACTTATTTAATATAAGTCTATTTGACAACACATATTTATAATCACTTATTTTTTAAAATTTAAATAAAAATATGTTAAAAATTAAAAGCTAAACATGCTATTCTAAAAAATTTAATAAAATTAATGCTATATATAAAGTTGTATTAAGTTTTTCATTTTTTTCTGTACAACAAACCTTCTTTTTATCACAATTCATCAAATTTTCAATATTAAGAGGTTAATTTATAACATCATCTAAAAAATAAAAATGATATCAGATCTAAATCCGAATTATAAAATATAAAATAGAGAGGGATGAAAATATATATATAAATATTGAGAGAAATAATACCTATCACTTCTCTGAAAATCGCGACTCGCACAACTTAAAAACCTCGTTATTATACAAAAGGGACCTCGCTGTTAACAAAGGTGACCCTGAGTCGGCGAAGTCCCTTTTGTATAACAGTCAGGTCCCTTTTATATAACAGCGAGGTCCCTTCGTTGTGCGAGTCGCGATTTCAGAGTCGTGATATTTATCATTTCCCATATATATTACGTTAATAAGTTATAAATTAATATTTAATATAAAAGTTAAAAAAAATATGAGTATTTATTTTAATTATTTTTTATTTAATATATCAAATTATATAATTCAATATATTAAACAAACGTTGCTTCTACAACTCTTTTGAGTTAAGCGCCGCAGCTAAAACCCAGGACCTCAATTAGGTTAGAATATCCACATTTTTTGTCGCTAAGCTAGAAGAGGGGATCAATATATTGAGTTTATTAACTAATATAATTAATAAATAGTCTTATGTATTTTTCAAATATTAATTTTAGATATTATCAAACTAATTTAAATAGAGTACTTAAAATTTAGATGTTTTATTTGGTTAATTCAATTTTTTATCTTCTGATATTTAAATTATTTAGTACTTAAAATTCAATATTTAGATCTTAATTCTAAGTTTTATCCAACCCAGCACTAATTTAATAATAATTTCAAATTAAACATACATTTTTAATTAAGTCCAATTTCATTTAAAGGGAACCAACGAGAATTAAATGTTTAAAGTATTAAACAGTGGTAAGAATGTTAAAATAAGACTCAAATTAGGGTGGGGGGAATTACAATGAGAATTAAAGATATACAAATATATTGCTCCTATTGTAGAACTCTACACTAGAATAGGAAAATTTGATTTTGAGCTTTTTTTATTTGATAATCGTAACTTTTGATAAAAGTGTGTTTTGGGTCATTATTTCACTCCCCCAGGTCTTGCGGTTTCCGCAATTACGGGGAGCAATGAAAAAGCGTCTCACTTTTTTAGAAAAAAATATAAACTATGATAAAAATAAGAGTTAGGTGAAAATTAAGGAGTTGGGTGGAAATTAAAGAAAGACTTAAGCCTTGTTTAATCTGAAGTTATTTAAACAACTAAGTGGATATTTCCAAAGAACTTTGTTTGATGTAGGTTATAGAAAATATTTGGGTAAAAACACATTAGGGGGTAAATATATAATCAATAAATAATTGATAAAAAAAATAGAGGGTATTATGGTTCATGATTTGAATGATGTGATTGATGAGTAGTGAATTATTTGAAAATAATCTCAAATAAACCCACATTAAATAATACCTTAAAGTTATGAGCAAATGAGGAATAATAAATAGAACTTAAATGTGGCGAAGGATTACTGTTGACAAGGGACTCAATTTGATTTTTCTCAAACTATAAATCCTATTTTAAACAAAACCAAACATCATCCTACCTTAATCTGATATTTCATCAAACTTCAGGTTCGTAAATGGGTCCTACACCTACAATTCAATATGACCCATTACATGTACTTTAAGGTTTTGAGTCTGGTTTTTACTTTTTTTGTTTTGGGGAAGAGAGGAAACTGTAGGATATGATTACAAGGATGAGAGAAGAACCTGTAGCTTTTCAGCAACCTTTTCACAATCCAATCTTGAGAGACAGTAAACAATACCACACTCATCAAAATGGTGATCTTTAATGAACTTGTCAATGTCCTCCATACATTTTTTTGTCTTAGGAACAACAGAATACCTAAAAAATCCAAACATATGTCATTTCAACTTCTGCAGAAATTCAAATACTTCAAGAACTCACCATAAATTCGAACGGTTGCAACTTTGGCGGAATACAATGCAGTTAACAAGGCCAAGGGCCTGTAAAACATCTTCTTTGACACAAGTTGTGGCAGTTGCAGTCAAAGCTAATACTGGTATTGTTGGGAACATCTGTTTCAGGATACCAAGGCCCTAAGACAAAACAAAAGAATGCTCTGAGGACAAATATATTGTCATAAAAGTTCAACAACAATCAGTTTGTCTCTACCTGGTAATCTGGTCTGAAGTCATGGCCCCATTGGCTTATACAATGTGCTTCGTCAACTACTATCCTAGCAAGCAATTCACGAGCGTGAAGCTTCTCCAACTGTCTCAGTAAGACATCGCTCCTGCATTAGATGCAGTAGGTTATACAGAAAATATGGCTCTTATTAATAATAAGGAACAGAACTTCTTGCCTAATAATACAATTCAACTAACATTGTCTCGAGCTTCTTTAACAACTTCTTGCCCAATAAATCTTACAACTTTTAGCTCAACCTAGGTCTACAAACTATCAAATGCTTTTTCAATCAACGTAAGGACATTTTGCGGAAGCAGGTGGGACATTTTCCTTTTCTGTTTTCTTTCTTTTTTTTTCTTTTCATCTTTGCTCTTTTGTTTGTCAAAAAAGTGAACAAACTTTTAGTTCACAAACTTTTAATGCTAAAAAAGTATTAAAAAAATAAAATAATTACTTTTTCAATCAACCTCATAGTGACATCTGCATATTGCTAGATATCCTAACAAACCTAAACAAAGTCTTACCCAGTCAATAAGGATGTAAGTATCAGTCTGAAAAAGAGCATATATTCCAAATTGCATGCAAAATCTTTATGTCATATGCAGCATCTAGAGCATTTTGCTAGTTATGCTACAGCTCCAAACTCACCTTGCAACTTTCTCAGGTGTCACATATAAGAGCCTGTATCTGCAGTAATCTGAGCAAAACTCCCTCAAGATTTCCTGTTGCTCAGTCCATTCCATATTGGCACTTAAATAAGTAGCAGGTATATTTGCCTGCAGAATCATTAGAAAGAACAAATACCTCGAATAAGACGTGAAATACACGGAAGGAAGAGAACCAAATTGGATATCAATTGATAAAATTTGAAGTACCTGCAATAGGTGCATTATCTGATCTTGAATAAGTGAAACAAGGGGAGATATCACTAAGGTTATGCCCGATCCAACAAGAGCCGGAAGCTGCAAGCAGATAATATATATAGGTCAGTTTGTTAGAATATTAGATAAATATTATTTCTCACAAGCACACTCCACAAGAACACGGGTCAAAACCAGAATTTTGCTTCAACAATTAAATCCAATAGGTGATCTCCATAATATTCAGAACCAGAATAAGAAACATAAATTGAACAGATTTTCCAAAAGAAAAATACTTACCTGATATGTCAGGCTTTTTCCTCCTCCGGTTGGCAACAGAGCAAACACATCATGGCCACTCATTGTGGCATTGATAATCTCCCTCTGGTTGGGACGGAAGGAATTATTACCGAACAATTTCTGGTTATTTTCCTGAAAACGGCCCAGAAATAATTTATAGTCCTTGAACATTCATCGTAAACATTTGGCAATAAGAAGGTTCAATAAAGCTAGTGATATGCTTAAAAACAATGTTGCATGCAAAAAAAATAAATTTATTACAGTATATATAGCTTTAGGGGGAAAAGCATACCTCCAACTTCTTTGTCCAAGGGAAGTCACAACTTTGCCACTTTACATCATTCAAACCTTCAGTATATTTAGCATCTACATTCTTCTTTAGAAAATAAGGCTCCCTTTTCATGGCAAACAATGAAGAACGAAACCTGTCTACGGAAGATAATGACAATGATGATGGATTCCACATATCATGAATATGCCCATCACCATCACCAACCATGAGACCCTGAGATTTCAATCGTGTTGAATCAAGTTTGAATGCAAGAGTAGGATGAGTTTGATGTTTGGAAGCCTTGACAGAGGCTGTGGATGAAGAAAGTCGTATTTTTTTATTTTCCTCAATTATTTCCTTAGCATGAAGATACTTCTCAAGCTCGTGAGCTTGTTTATTCAACTGTAACCTTTCTTGGCGAAGCTTTTCAACATCATCTAAAGATAGGTTAGTAGCATTATCATGAAGCTCATCTGCTATGTTAATTAGTTTGTGCTTGATATCTTGTAAATGATTTGAGGATTCTGGACGCAGTCCTATCTGTATCAAGTCCAGTAATGATAATAAGATTATGGAAGTTAGGGAGAATCACAGTAAAAGATAATAAATAATAAAAATAGCTACCATTGAACCATGTAAGCAGTTCTCCCGTAGTTCTGATGGGAAAGATACATCTTCATGCCTAAGCACATCTTTTTCATGGATGAATGGAGAAACACAAGGAGTCTTAGAAATTGATATCTGGGATGTGCAAGTTGATTGGTTTTTGTAGTGCTCCAGGACAATTTGGTCAAAATCAATATTCTGGAAAAACATCAAAGATAAATAAGAAACTTGAATCTAAACAAGAAAAACTACAAGAGTTCAGACCCTAAACCCATGGTAATGATTCTGTTAAAGAATAACAAAGTTTCCACTGTTTATCAAGGCCTTGTTTGATGAAGAGTTATTTGGATTATTTTTTTTTAAATCTGTAAAGGGTCAACATTGTATTAAATTGAAAATGATCGCGAGAGGCGGTCATTTTTTACAATAGACGGGGAAAGAAAAGACAGGAAAACCAAAAGCAAAATACAGTAGTTAGATTCCTATCAAGTCAAAAAAACCCCATCTTGTGCAAATTCCCCTTTTCTTGATTAAGCATCTGTAGTTAGTGAATGTGTGAAGGAAGAAACCTCGATCCTCTCTTTTCTAATATGTTTTCTTTGGAATGTCCTCTCCTTCCAGATTGTCCACCACATGAATAGAGGGACGCGTTTCAACTCAGGATTGATGGTTCTCCCCAAGCACCGCAATCCATTGATCCCAGAAATCCACAAGAGAACAAGGATTTGGTTATTTGGATTTACTTATCCTATCATCAATCACTTAATCAATCAAATCATTCAAATTATCAACTAAAATATCCAACTTAATTTTTCATAATATTTTAAAATAGTAAATGCAAAAGATATCTTAGTCATTTAATCCAAATAACCCCTAAATAATCAATTTTTCATCAAACAAGGTTTTTTTTTCTTTCAAATAACCAAATTATTTCAAAACAATCCTACATCAAACAAGCTCAAGTCATCACTGGAACTTGAGAAATGTTATAATTTTGGATGCAACATTAAACATTAACTTATGTATCTTTTATGCTGTAGACAAGTAGAACTCTGAGTTCCCTTTTAAGCATCTGTAGTTCTGTACATACCCAAATTTGATTATCCTTATAATAAATTATTGGAAATATATAATTTATCTCAGCTGGGGCATGGGGAGATGGACATGAAAAGATAAAGTTGTAGTAAACAGGAATCTGACGCCAACTAAATGTTCAGGTTACCTCATGGATGACAGAATCATCAACCGCATCAGAAAAAGCAGTGCCAGAGTCTTCAAATTCAATTACATGGTCAATGTGAATACTAGATGTACCTTTTGAAAAGTTTACATGAGAGTTGCCAGGGACTGGTCCACAATAGTGAATCTGTTTGCGCGTAACATTTCCACTTCTTACAAAACTATTAGTATGACGTTTGAAAGAATCTCCAAAGCAGCTTGGAGACTCGCCAGCTTGGGTATTTGCTGTGAACAAGTTGCTGTTTGTTTGTACAGATTTTGAGAATTTATATGAGTCACGTTGATTAACACCTCTGAGAATTTTAACAACTGGTACACTCTTTCCACGCTTAAGATAATTTCTGGCAGATAGGTTGTTGGAGAGAACCCGCCAGGTCTATATCATAAATAACACAGAAACAATGATCAAAGCCAGGTAGAAAATAAATAGCAAAACTTACAGCAGTTTTATCGTTTCTGAAACAAAATGAGAAAAAACTTGAACAAAACTTGAACAAAACTTATCTAACTTCAACTAATTCAAACCACCAAAAGAGAAGAAACTGGGGCATACAGAAATGAGGGAATGATATCCATATGAGACAAGACTGATATATTAGTAATAGTATAGGGGTAGTATGGTAATTAGTAGAGTACATTAGTATATTAGTGGATTAGTAATTTAAATAGTATAGTATGTAATGTTTAGAGTAATGAATGAAATAGCTTGAATCTGGATTATCTCTCGCTTATGTCATTCTCA
The DNA here is from genome assembly GCF_907164915.1 of Impatiens glandulifera. Lineage (NCBI taxonomy): Eukaryota > Viridiplantae > Streptophyta > Magnoliopsida > Ericales > Balsaminaceae > Impatiens > Impatiens glandulifera. The sequence goes on along the minus strand of NC_061862.1, from coordinate 78,586,671 downwards.
GTCTCACCAACATTTCTTCTACAAATCCAAGATCTCTAGGTTGGTACGTAACAGATGAGTATATTGGAAGTGCAAAATGGTGTGTAAAAAAAAGATAACAAAAAACTTCGCCATAATTCAAGCAATCGTTATCAGCCTATGTACATGCAAACATTGTGCTTGATGCCCACCACTAATTAAGCCTTTTGATCACAAAACGAACCTCCAAAATGCAGAACAATTGCATACCTTTTCGAGGTGCAGTCCTTGCCTCTTCTGACCATTCAGAATCTGACAAGCCATATACCTAAAAAGAAAGAAAAACAAAAGCATAATAAGCTTAAAACAATAATGAAGACAAGCACATTTGTTTACATATATATCTCAGTACCTCAACTTTTACATTAGTAATAAAACTGAACAGATCTTAAACCAAACATTAGCTACAATATTTATGATCAGCATGGAAATCATTCTTAAAAATATCAACTATGTCCATTATGAGAGAATGAAAACAAGCACATTTGTTTTTTAGACCAGAGTATTTTATTCAGAAAGTGGCTACAACCACTTCTCACTGTCATGACCCTCACTACAATGAAGGTGTTTTCAGTAGAAATCGAACTTGTAACATCACCAACCTCTTAAGTTCAACATTTTTACCGCTTTAGCTAGTGAAAACAAACCCACACTGTACACTCATATTTAGAACATTATAAATCCTTCATTACCAGTACCCTTATTAAACAATAAAGAACTACAAAAAGGTAAAAACAGAACTGTCATAGCAAAATCATCAATTACTGCTGCTGCAAGTCATCTAATGGACAAAATGGACCACTGTCATGGGGGATTGTCTGTATTGGGAACATTTACCAGTAACCTTATTAAACAGTAAAGAACTAAAAAAAGTATGAACAGAACTGTCTTAGCCAAATCATCTAATGCTGATGATGCAAGTCATCTAGTGAACAAAATGGACCACTAGCATGGGGGATTGTCTGTATTGGGCACGGGTTTATTGTCTCATTATAAAACTAAATTCATACCTAATGCTGTTTGGGGGGGCCTTTGTATTGATGATGAGAAAAGGATGTCTCAACTCAATCCCTTATTTTGGTTTGAAATGATATCCATCCAAAATTTTCAACATTATCAGAATTTCCGGATATAACTGTTTCCCTACAAAACATAAACAAAAATGTCACTAATTTTAAACTTAGAAAGAATATTGCGAAAGAAAAATCTCACATGGAGTTCACATCTATATGAATTTTTCCCCACTCAAGTGAAGAAATCCAGAAGCCACCATTGGCTTTAACTTCCTAAGTTCTGAAATTAAGCAAATAAGAAGTTTAGTAGCTTTTCTTTCATCCTGCCCCGTATATACAACTATTAGAGACGAACATACAGAGATAACATAAAAAACTGTCAAAAGAGACAAAAATGGAAACCAAACATCCTAGGGTTCTGAATACATGCGCATTTGACAGTTTTAGTTGAAATTTTGTAAGTGGTTAGCATAACGACAGTATATTCATCTGCAGAAGGAAAACATACCAGGAATTGACGAAACTAAACTGACTGCTGCCGAATGATGAAGATATCGTTTCCTATTGAACCTTCAACGACGTATTCAGAAAACCTATCAGCTTCTGTAAGTGCGTATGTGATGGAGACTAGAGAGAGATGGGCGAAGGCGCGAAGAGAAAGCGTTTTCAATTGAAAACGCGCGATTTCGATATGCGGAATAGTTTATAAATAAAATCAAGTTTAAAATTGTTTTATTGTAATTTTAATAATTTATGATGTGTAATAATAATTTTTAAAATGGAGAAATTCTTATGATGTGTAATAATAATTTTATTATTATTATTATTTCAAACTTTATTTTAATAAACTATTTTCAATCTATTTTATGATAAGTAATAATAATTAATATGAGAGAAAAAAAATATGTATATGAATAAAATAATATATGTATTTTGAATTTTTTGAATTTTGGTTGTTATTATTATTATTATCTATTTGACACATTTTAGACAAATATATTTTAAATAATAATTATTTATTATTACTATTTGTAGACTTTTTTATGTTTCATTTAATACAAAATTTTGTTTTTAATTATTATTATGTCTGTTTATTTATTTAATTTTTGTTTTATTAACTTTATAAAATTACTTTATAAAAGATTTTTAGATTAAATAAAAATTAATCATCTATTTGTTTCTTTCCATATATAATAGGGATAAACTTATACATTTATAGACCATTCATGTATTTATTTGTACATATCAAAATACTCTTAAAATTTATTTTAAGAGATCAAACAAAAATAAAATAAAATTAATTACACTTTTTTTAAAGGCAAGTCAAGTTTAGGGTTCATATCCTCAACTTTTTCTAAAAACACAAATATTTAGCTAATGAATCACATTATTAATTGACCAAAAAAATTATTATACAAATAATTTGATTTATTTTATAGTTATTATATTATTTAGTTATTGTGTGTATGTATATATAACATTTTTTTTTTGTTAACTTACAAGTCTACCTCAATATTGTTAATTGAAATACTACATAGAACAACCACACAATAATATTAACAAAAACATTAAAAAAAAACAAAAAAAAAACATAATCTTTCATCCCCAGTCCCACATCAAAACTCTAAAATAAATTTACACTCTTATTCAAGCCCAAACCAAAATGAAGACAGCTTTTGTTATATGTTATGACCAAATACTTCAATAAGCACATAATGAACATGGAAAATTCTATTTATTAACTTACTTTTTTATACTCCCCGAGTAAATTTAAATTTAAAGCTCTCGGGTAGGGGTAGGGGTTGGAGTAGGACGAACATCCCCACTTGCGTGAGCCTCCTTAACCCTCTTATCATACTCATCCTCTTCGTCGTCATCTTCTTCTTCTTCATATTCATCCTCTTCTTCTGCATCTTCTTCCTTCTCATCATCTTCATCGCGGCCTCCCCAACCAAAAGCTCCTATTGAGCGTGAGGTTGGCGGTGGAGTTTTGGCTTCATCCACTATTTTCATGATATCTTCGACGCTTTGGAGGGAAAATGTTGGGTTTTCTCTTCTATAATACGTTGCCTGAGTTGCTTCGGTTAACTCTCTTGGTAGGTTCTTCAAAAACCAGGGATGGCTCTTGATTTCCTTGATAGTTGTCCTCTAACATAACAATAAATGAAAGCATCATGTCTTTTTAGCACACACAAAAAGAAGAAGAAAGCATCATGTCTTTTTAGCACACAAAAGAAGAAGAAGAAGAAAGCATCATGTCTTTTTAGCACACAAAAGAAGAAGAAGAAGAAAGCATCATGTCTTTTTAGCACACACAAAAAGAAGAAGAAAGCATCATGTCTTTTTAGCACACAAAAGAAGAAGAAGAAGAAAGCATCATGTCTTTTTAGCACACAAAAGAAAGCATCATGTTTCTTTTGGTTCACTTTAGTTTCGTGGGATTTTGTTTCACCATCACAATCATCTTTGTGTCTGGCATCACTTTTCTCGGTTTTGGGGGGAATTGAATCATGGTTCATTCCTCCATAATACTTGCATGTTTAGAAAAATAAATAAATATCATGTCATTTTCACTTGGGTTGTCAAAAAAGTAATTATTCAGGTTAAATGACCAAATATCTTTAATATTTAATATTTTAAAATGTTATAAAGAATAGAGTAAAGGGTATTTAGTGATAATTTAGTTATAGAAGATGGAGATGGTTCATGGTTGGTTACTATTGGTGCTAGGTTTCTTAGATGGGATATTAGTATGTTTTGTTACCAATTTTTTTTCATGTTGACCATGATCTACAAATTGTCCATTTGTTGTGTTTGTAAAAATCATAATTATCTAAAAAAAATATTTGATCATGTTCTATGCCAAATGAAGAAAAAGAAATACACTATAATTTGGACAAAAATTATACCAAATCTCATAACAAAAAATCTTCTTTTAAATTTTATCTAGTCATGGACAAGTAACAAAATACACAAGGATATGTGTGAAATTTCAGTAAGTTTTCAGGCATTAGATTTGGCAAATTTCCGAGTAACATAAAACATCTTAAAATGGAATAATATATATTTAAAATAACATACCCGCAATGGATTGGCAACAAATATCCGAGAAAGGAGTTGCCTACAATCTTGGGAGATGTGTACATAATCTGGAATCTTGTATTGAATAGCCATTATGCGCTGCAAAATGTCGGTTTAAAAGGTCAAAAGAAATGAAGGTAAGAAAAGAGTTAAATAACTAATAAAATCAAACAACAATTCTTACTTGAATTGTTTTCCTGAAATTTCTTGGGTCTTCTTGATCTTCAAAAGGGTATGCCCCAACAAGCATAACATAGAGAGTCACCCCACAGGACCAGACATCAGACAACTGGATATCCATCCAGGAAGACATATAGAACATCAGTTCAAAATGTTATTTTTTTCTGTTAATATGTAATTGTTTATAGGTTAAAAATAATCTCGAAACCAAATTATCTTCTCAACTCTTAGGCCTTGTTTTATGAAAGGTTATTTTGACTTATAGGTTAAATAGTCCAAATAATCTCTTATCACATTATTTTTATTACATCTGAAATATTAAAATATAAAGGATACTTCAGTCACTTAACCCAAAAAAATCTACTTTTTCATAAAAAAGAAAAGAACTTTTTTTTCTTTCAAAAATCGATTTATTTGAAAGAAAAAAGAAAACCTACATCCAACAAGCTATTAGTGAGGAAGTTTCAAAGATAATAATGAACCATACTTGTGTGAAGTAGTGGAGTTCTGTCTTAATCCATTTATGCAAAATATGTAATGAGTATCAAGCAGATTTCAGACCAAAAGACTATTTTGGAGAAATGCCAAAAAAATTCAGAGAACTGATTTGAAAGAATTGAGCATTTGCACATTCCCTGGTAATCTTAGAGGAAGATAAGATAACAAAATAAATCGCATTGGCTATGAACTGGGAAGAACACAAAATTTTACCCAAAAATCTTCTTTCTAGATTTCTTCTACATATGCATAACCCAATCAAGAAAAAACTATGCTTAGCCACTTAAAAGAGGGTTTTTTTGGCAACACAAAGGATAGTAAATGGAAGTGTATGAAATGATATATCGAAACCACACCTTTCCATCATATTCCCTCCGCGATAGAACTTCTGGGGCAATATATGCCGGAGTGCCAACAGTAGACTTAGGTCTTGAATGCAGTAGAGATGACTACATTAAACAAAAAGAAGAAAAAAAACAGCATCATGAGTATATTTTATCTTTCTTACAAAATTTGAGCAATTTTAAACCAAATTATATATACTCAATTATAAACCTTGGAGTAACCAAAGTCGCAAATTTTAAGACGAGGAGCAGGGCTTCCATCTAGAAGGGTATTCTCTAGCTTTAAATCTCTGTGACATATTTGCTGTGTATAATTTAACACAATACATTAGGTCATTGAATAGAGAGATGATACATACATGCTAATACATCTTAATTTCTATTACCAGTGTATGACAATAGCTGACTCCTGAAATTAGCTGCTGGAAAAAGTACCTAGCCTGGATATATTGAAAGATATATGCAGATTCAATGAAGTGTTTATCAAATCTGAAACTAGATTATAACACAATCTTTGTCAATCTCTTCAGAAACAAAGAAAACAAAAGAGATTAAGTTACGAAACCTCGTCTTCACTGAAGCGCCCTGCATTGCAGATACGTTCAAAGAGCTCGCCACCAGCAGCATATTCCATGACAATAGCAAGATGAGTTGGAGTCAGAACAACCTAGATATGCAAATCCAACCTCAGTCAGAATTGATCAATTACATATTCCTTTAAATAAATAGCAAAAGTTGAAAGAAAGATCAGACCTCTTTGAATCGGATAATGTTAGGGTGTCGAAGTGATCTGTGATTTATGATCTCCCTAGCAACATTCTCATCAATCTAGAAACCATAACAAATAACAAATAACAACAGACAGTTACAGTAAAAGGCAATCATAAATATAAATTATTCAGCTTTAACACTAACTTTAGATCCTCTTTCGATGTATTTCATCGCCACAAGCTCTTTAGTTTCCTTGTTCCTCATCAGTCTCGCGACACCGAAATTCCCCGATCCTATATCCTTAACAAGCTCGTACTTATCCATCTTATCCACTCGAATCTCCAAATATCAACGAATTGAGTCTATGAATTCATACACCGAGCTCCGGAGGTCGGACTAGTCACAACTTATGAAACATTCAGACAGTAACAAACCCTAATTCGACAGAGTGATCCAAATCTTGTCAGAATTCTTGAGATCAACCTTGTTTCACTTGGAAATGTAGCGTGGGAGAGTAGATTCGTAGCTTCTGCATGGAATATTGGATTAAATATATGTATATATGTATGAAAAGAAGAAGATGATGATGATGGAATCGGTAAAGAATGAAAGGAAAGTGAAGAACAGCGAGTGTTACCTGGATAGAGAGATAAAGCGAAACTCAATCATCACAGTTGCCATCTATACACACGCTTGAATTCGAATATATACATACATAGTACATAATGTAAAGAGAGAACATGTGATCAGTATCTCACTGCAGAGTGAATAATTTTTTATTTTATTTTTTCAAATTTTAGAAACTACTTGAAAGAAAAATAAAATATTGTCAATAATTTTCTTTAAACATAAATGTTGAAAATTTATAAAAAATATTATTTTTACCTAAATAATTATTCAATTATTATATCAAATATAAACACCAATTATTATTATATTATTATTTGTAATATTAAATATAAACACCAATTATTATTATATTATTATTTGTAAACTGTCTTAATATAAATTCATTATACATGACTTTTTTATAATATATATACATATATTATATATATAATATATATAATGACAGCAAATTAATCCATATCTATAACATTTTCAAGTATTTTCTCACTCCTCTCTTATATTCTTTTTTTTAATTAAATTTTATTTTTTCTTTATATAATATATATATATATATATATATATTTACTATATATTATCTAAAACATTATTTATATTAATATTAATTTAATATATAAATAAATTTTTTTATAAATGAACATAACTTCATAATTTTTATATTTATTTTATTTATATATATAAATAATTGTTTTTTTTATAAATGCATATATTCATAATTATATATATATATATAATTTATTTAATCAATGTACCTACCTTTATAATTTTTATAATTATTTTATTTATATATATAATTTTTTTTTTATAAATGCATCTAACTTAATAATTTTTATATTTATTATATATATAAACAATTTTTTTTAAATACACCTACTTTCATATATTATATATTTATTTTATTTTTATATATAAAAATAATTTTTTTTATTCTAAATGTACATACCATCATAATTTTTATATTTATTTTATTTATATAAATAATTATATATAAAATTAATATATTTGTTATCAATAATTTATATATATATATATTATATATATATATATATTATATATATATTATATTATTTTTCATTATTAATTTTATATAAATATATTTATCTTCATACATTTTTCTCTCATCAAATATTAATATATATATATATATATATATATATATATTAAATTTTCTTTATGAATATAAATAATTTTTTGATTAATATAAAAGTTAACTAATTGATAATAAAATATAAAATATATATACATACACAAAATAATAAAATTATTTTAAGAATCTCAAGTAGTTAGTTAGTTAAAGTGTTCATATTTCATTCTTAAAATCAAAGTTAAAATCTCAAAATATGCAATTTTTAATTTCTTGACTATAAATATATTTTTTCTCACTTTTAAAATAAAATATATATTATATTATCAATAATTATATATATATATATAAACACTATAATATATATATATAAAGTTTTTATAAATAATAAATAATAACAACTAATTCTTCTTTTCAAATTATTTTCTCTCTCATTAATTATATATATTTATTCTCACTAATCAAATTAAAAAAAAAAATATTTTTATCAATAATTTATATATAATATATATACATATGTAATTATATGTAATTACGTTGTTGTCATCTATGCCCACATATATGATATCATTATTCATTCTCCCAAGAGTGTTGTAGTAAAAATGAAGAGAATAGTGTGTAAATTTTTATAGAGATTTTCTAACTCATTGTTTTGTCATCTAGTTAATTGAGATAAAGTTAAATGTTTTAAAGATCAATGAAGTCTAGATATTCGAGATCTTATTTCATTTAATAAGATTTTTCTATCAAAATGGTGTAGTATATTACAATGAAGCCGAATAGTCTTTGGGGCATCGTTAATCAGACTTAAGTATGGTAATGATTGGTTTGATTAGTTCACCAAAATGTCTAATTATCCAACCAGGTGTAACATTTAGAGGAGAGTTTATTAGAGGAGTAATAGTGTGAGAGAATTTGGGAAAGAGAATGACGTGTCACCACATCACTAACTAACTAGAAAAATGATAAAGGGTGAGGAAAGAGAGAGAAGAGAGATAAAATTTGTTAATTTTTCAACGAATCAGATTGCGCCACGTTATTCCCTCCCTATTATCTCTCTCTGTATAATTTGCTAGCATTACATACAATGTGTCCGTCTTCGTTCATCTAGCCAATACAAGCAAACATTTGATGATCTTCCACTTACTTTCACCAAAATAGTAATGAACCCTCATCATCAAGTATTTCCATAAAAATCAAGTTGAGGTAAAATCTAAAACGTGTCTCACAACTCTAAGTATCAATTTGTAATCAACGGTACTCTCTAAGTAAATGTCACTAATATCCATTATCTTTGATGAACCATTGTTACTAATTCAGAGATTGCCAAAATCTTCTCTCGAATACGTATAAAAGAAATCATCATAATGAGTAACGTGAAAAGAAGAACCAAAATTAATCACATAGTCACTATCTTGACTTATTAGATTAACACAACTATCTTCGTTTAGAGAAAAGATTTAATCTAAACACACGATAAAATAAGATATAAAGATAAACTGGTAAAGAATAATAAAGAACACAAGATATAACGAGGTTCAGCTAACAATGCCTGCATCCTCGGGGAGTCGTCTATTCTATTGATTTTCTATGGAATAATGGTTCAAGTAACTCTATGTTACAATGTCTCTATTTATAGGAGTAAATTAAAAGCCAAAAGACTAAACTATTACTCCTAATCCCAATAAAGGCTTAAAGCCCAATTACAATAAATAAACTCTAATAAAATATGAGCCCAAAATACAACAATCTCCACCTTAGGAGAATACCGCACTTATTGAGATGTGATGAATAAATTACAAATTCAACAATCTCCACCTTGACGAATTTCACGTCCCTTAGTAAATACAAGACCCGTACTCATCAATCTCCACTTTGACAAAAGTCAAGTCATCAAGAAATAAGTAGGTTCAACACTTCAATCTTCACCGTTGCTCGAGTCATTCATGAGATAACTTTTCGTACCTCCTCCATTCAAGAGCCCTTAAAAAAATAACAATCTCCACCATCACGTATATCGTGCCATCAAAAAGTTATGATCCACACATCAATCTTTACTACTCAAGGCATTCAAGAGATAAATCATTACACCTCTATTTCCGCTCAAAAGCCCTTAGAAGATAAAATCATAGAGTTTATAACACCAAATAAATTTGGGCAACCACGTTATTTTAATGACGAGAGACATTCAACAACTCTTTCCAATCTTTGTTCATACCCGTTGACATACGCGGAAACTAGAATTAACAATTCTTTATTATGACAAAATAATCTTTACCGTCTTATTTTTCAAGTCTAACAATCTATTGAAACCAAAATATCGAATAGACACAAGACAAACTTTCATCGTTTATTTTTTCAGAATCAAATATCTATCGAAAACTGAGGACACTCAAAACGAACTTCCATCGTCTACTTCCTCAAAATAAGATATCGATTGAAAGCGAGAATACCCAAGACGAACTTTTATCGTCTACTTCATAAAAAATAAATTAGGATATCACGAAATCTCCTTTCTTTAGCTCAAGAACTGACAAAGCATTTGTCACCCATATTACCTTGAACGTTGCATACTCAATCAACTTGAACCTCATACTTCTCATTGATCAAATTAGTTTGCAATCTGTTAGTTTCTTGAATCCAAAAACGCCTAGCAATCCAAGAATATTATTTCAAGATTCACTATCTTTCTTCAATTGTCTTCACCAATGTTTCAAATGATCATCTACAGTTTCTCTAAAAGAAATTGCGAATATCTTTCTATTGTAATTGATTAGACCTCTCATCTAGTCCATTTTCATGACTAAGAGTCCCATTCAAGGTCTCAATCATCTCATTTATCTAATATATGATCCACAATGTATAGACAATTAAGATAGAACAAAAAGTAACAAAATCATCACCTTCGAATTAACCGAGTCTCCCATCTAGCCCCTTTTTCATGACTAGAAATCTCACTCAAGTTTTGATTTATCTTCTCACATTAGAAGATAATGCAATGATTTTTTCTTGATTCGTTTGAGAGTTGCTCTCAAGATGTCTCTACCTCAACTTATAAGTATCTTTCACTAGTCTTCATCTTCTCGGTCTTTCGTTCATATTGTGCGTTAACTGGAATTTTGTCAATCCTTAATCACCCGACAACTCAATACAATCTTGCAATTTGGCCTGAAGGATTGCCCTGTCAACATGTCTACAATGTTGTCATCGGTAAACACCATTTTGATAACAACTTTCTATACTCGATCATGTTTTTGTCAAAGTGTAAAAGCACATAATCTCACCACCGTCTTTATCTTGATTAGTTCTTCCAATAAGATAAGGTCATAACCAAAAATATACAAACTTTTTTGTCCCAAGCAAGTCAAATAAAACTAAAATTAGGCAGACAATAATGTAAATGAATGAGTTATCAACCTCTCAACAAAATCTCAGCGCAATCGGATTCTGTTTGAATCTCCGATCGTCAGTTTGATGAACCTTCGCGGCTGTAGGTGAAAATCTGCCACTAAATTTTCTCTCTACCTCTCTTTTAATTTTACTTCTTCAATAATCATTTTCCAAAGAAAATTTCTCCAAACTTATTTTAGCCGAGAATTTCTTCAAGTCAAAGCCCTCAACATAGTGAAATAATGTCACTCATGTATACCAAGACAATAATCGGTTATAATAAAACCTCCAATTAATTTTCAACAAGCATGAAGATGTATCATTTGTTCTCCCCATTCTTCTACCCAAATCCTGCATAGAAATAATCTAACAAACCATGTATATGATTAGTGCACCCTCAACTCATACCTTAAAAATTATCATTCTTGGTAGAACCCTTGAGACATCAACACCCACTTGACAACTTCACATCAGCACTTATCGGAGATTGCAAACAAAGCAACTCACAAGGTTTGATGCAAATCTAAAATCCGGTCCTTATACACACATATCAAAACCACACTATGCAAACAAACATTAAAGCCATCCTCTTTAATAAAAAAAACTATTTACATGTTGCATCACCTGTCTTTCACAATTTGCAACATCGAATAAGCACTCCACCTTCTTTTTCAACTCCAATTTTCAATCTCCATATTGACGAATATCAAATCTCTTAGCAGATAAATCACAAATCTTCATATTTGAGAAATTTAGTCAAATAAGCCTCAATACAAATCCAAGATCAAAACATACAAAACTTTGAGAATTTGATTAAAATCAAACAAGGCTTTACTTGTGAAAATTGGAATCAAATAGGTCTTAAACCTATTTTGTAAAAACAAACGAGACTTACATAAAAGTCTTAGTTGAAAAAGTCTTAGTTGTTGACCGTTTCAAAGGTTATTGGCTCATTTGATCTATATATTATATTATAATATATATATATATATATATATATATATATATATATATATATATATAGAGATATATATTTTTTCATTTTTATATTTTAATAGACCATATGTCCCAAATTAAAATAAGCCAAAATAATATACCTCATCTTCTTCATTCTGGTGTCTCTGCATACACGACAACTTTTTGTCACCTGCACTCATTGGCGCCTTCGAGAAGAACAAAAGACCTATTGTCTTCTTCTCTCTTTTTCTCAAGACATCGTCATCCAAAACTATGAAATATTTTATCGACCGTTGATATCTCCTTAGTAATTGAAGATTTCGACTCAAATATTCAAATCGACCAATTCTTCTGCAACCAATGTCGTTTTCTCAAACAACCAACAATCTTCAACAAGAGCACAAATATCTAATAACTTCTTTAATGGTGGTTAGGGTTTCTATCATATATTCTTGAATAGATTATGATAAATATTCTCAAAACATGCTTTAATACCACTTGTTGAGAAAAGATTTAATTTAAACACACGATAAAAAAAAGATATAAAGATAAACTGGTAAGAATAATAAAGAACACAAGATATAACGAGGTTCGACCAACAATGCCTACATCCTCGGGGAGTCGTCCATTCTATTGATTTTCTATAAAATAATGGTCTAAGTAACCCTAGGTTACAATGTCTCTATTTATAGGAGTAAATTAAAAGCCAGACTAAACTACTACTCTTAAGTCCAATAAAGGCTTAAATCCCAATTACAATATATAAACTCTAATAAAATATGAGCCCCAAACCCAACACTTCGAACACAACGATGACATCGCCCTCTACAACCTCATTGGTTTCTTTTTCAACATTTTGCTCTTTATTTTGGTCTCGATTCCATATTCGTCATTCTCTTTTCATTTGCCTCAAATTGTTACAATGATAAGACTTAAGACCACCACGAGACTTCAATCTTCCTTTATTCGAGTGATTCTTATTCTTTCTACTATGTGGAGATCTTTCCACGTGACTATGAATTTTCACATATTAGAGTTTTTGAAGTTGGTTCACTTTTCTCTCTTCTTTTAGCTTCTTCGTTGAAAATACTATCTTTAACCATGTCCAAGGTTAGAACACCATCTGACACTAAATTGCCAATGAAATTATCAACATTTTCTAACTATCCGTTAACGAGCTAAGAAGTAGTAGAGTCTGTAGTTCATCATTGAAAGTCATTACTATCGATGTCATCTGATTCATCAAGCCAATTAAATTGCTAGTGTGCTCTATAATACTCTCAATGTTTTTGTACTTCAAGTTTACAAGTTACCAAATTATTATCGCCTTGTTCCTAGAAGAATCATTTTCGAACATCAACTCTAACTCTTTCCAAAGAAGTTGTGCGACGTCGTTCTCTCTTACAATGTGGTGAAAAATATTTTGATCAATCCACTACCTCATCGTAGCAACTCCTTTCAATTCAGTTTCTAATTTTCACCGTTCATCGTGTCTAGCTTTGTCGTGCCTTATATAGCCTGAACAAATCTCTACAAATCATCAAATCAAGCAATTTATGTTTACATACCGAAATATTCGTCGAGATTAGCTTAGTCATTCTAATCGAATTTTGCTCCTTTATTTGACATAATTTTTTTATATATAAGTCCAACCAAAAGCTCTGATACACTTGATAAAAAACCACATAATAATAATTGCAAAGAATTATTTTTCCCTTTTTATATCTCACAATGAGATAATCAACAAGACCATAAAATAGTTATTTTAGAGAAAAAAATAAATAAAAGAATGGTTAGATATTTAGAATTTCACCATCAGACATTCAAATTATATTAGTTTCGGATCGAATCACAGATGATGAATCATGACGGCGTCCTTTACAATTCAACTAGTCTATATCTTCGTTTGGACTTCTCTAAGATACTCAATTTCGGTGAGATCTATTTTTGTTATTATAATTCAAAATTAACGGTAAAATTTTTGTATTAGTAAACTTTTAAAGTGTAAGATAAGATTTTGGTGTAACTAACCATAATATAATTAATGTGTTTTAAGAGTATTCCAAAAAAAAAATTGAATATTATTAATGAAAAGTGATTTTTGTCAATGATAAGAATCTTCCTCTAATTATTTACCTTGCTTAATCAAGTACGTCTTGGAAAAAGTGGCGCCTAAATTAGTTTTTTTCGAATGAAGGATTTTGTTTATTGAGAGAGAGCGAGAGAACACGTCTATCATATCTCTCATCTAAATCGAATCGTAATCATAGATCAACCGCCTTCAATTCATGGTTCATCATTGCTTCCGTAAGTATCCATTCCAAATTATCCAATTTGTTCTGTTTCGTCTATTCCTTTGTGTATCCGCATTCAATTAGGAATCCGGAGAACAAAATTCCTTCCAGATTTCAAATACTGCGGTTTCGATCTTTCAATGCATGTATTTTCATTAGAATGAAGAATTTCTGCATATATATTATCTGATTCAGACTGACGCTCAAACTTTTACATTTTTCTGGAATTTGAGAATCGAGAAGAACATTTCCTATGATTAGAATGGAGTAACAGCTAAATTAAACAGGATATTCATGTTACTAACTGTTCCTAATTTGTGGAAAACAAAATTCCTTGCAGATATCATCAAATACTGCGTTTCAAGCTTTCAATGCATGTATTTTCATTAGATTGAAGAATTTCTGCACATATATAATCCGATTCAGACGATGCTTAAACTCTACATTCTTCTGGAATTTGAGAATCTAGAAGAATGTTTCGGATGATTAGAAAGGAGTAACAGCTAAATTAAACAGAGTATTCATGATACTAACTGTTCATAATATGAATAAATTCCTTGCAGATATCAAATACTGCAATCTTTCAATGCATGTATTTTCATTAGGTTGAGGGATTTATATACATATATGTTAGATTAGATGATTATCTGATTCAGATTGACGCTCAAACTCTACATTCTCCTGGAATTTGAGAATCTAGAAGAATGTTTAGGATGATTAGAAATTAGTAACTACTGTTACATGTTACTATCTCCTGTATTATTTTGTGAATTTATTTGAAATTTTTTCTGGACAAGCTACTTTGAGTTTGAATTTGGAAAACAATCATTGCTTCATCTTAGAAGTCCCCATCCTTGCATTTCTCTATCATATGTAGATTCTTCCATGCTAATTCCTAAATATTATCAACAACAATAGTATGAATATTCCCAGAGGTAGGATCGCACAACATCACCGTGTTTCCTCTGATAGCCAAATGGAAGAACACCCTTCTTGGCTGAACGAGCTTATCAACGAGTCAGAAACACCTGTACAAAGAAATGTTCATCGCCGTTCATCAAGCGATTCATTTGTTTATACTGATTTAAACTACGGTTCTTGTAACAACATGGTTTCAGTTTGTTCTTGGGGATCACAAGATTTTGGTCCCTACAACAATGCAATTATGCAGGATCCTTTTGATAAAAGAATGAACTGCACATGGGATTCAATTTGTAATCCAATGCCAATTAAAAACAACACTGATGTTCATGATTCATTCTTCAATCTCCAAGAAGGAGATGGGGTGTCATTTACTGCCATTGAGGATACAGATGAAAATGGTCATAATGATATGAAGGATTATTCACTTCCAATATCATCATCTGAAACAGATATGAAACGTACTAAACAGTATGTTCCATAACTTGTTTCATGTTTCCCCTCCACCCTTAATTTCTACATCTGAAATCTGAGATTTAATAATGCAGACAGTTTGCTCAACGTTCAAGGGTGCGTAAACTTAGGTACATTGCTGAACTGGAGAGGAGTGTGCATGTTTTACAGGTTGGTTAGTATGAGAAGAAGGGGTTCGTAATTTGTTTCATCCTTAAGTTGTTCTTCATGATATTACAGATTCAAGGGTGTGGAATTTGCGCAGAACTTGAATTTCTCAGCCATCAGAATCTTATTCTGAACATGGAGAACAAAGCTTTGAAACAAAGACTAGAAAACATATCTCAAGAACATGTCATTAAATGCTGTAAGTAGTTTATTGATCAAGATTTGTCTCAAACTTTGAATCATACACATTGTTAACAATTGCTATGAACACTGTAACAGTGGAACATGAAGTATTGGAAAGAGAGATTAGAAGGCTTCAATCCTTGTACCAGCAACAAAGACAACATCAACTGTCATCACGAAGACCGTCTCCTAGACATCGACAAACCAACAGCTTTGACCTCGACACACAAATTTGTTATTTGAACTAGAAACATGTGAAATCATGTACAAATGCCGTTTTGCAGTTGTTTTTTTGTAGGTTTATTTTACAGGACAGCTAGCACAACTCAGTACCATGACTCCGGATTAAATTAGAACGTTGGATAGGTACAAAATTTTTGACACTTGAACTACATCGACATGGTGAAGTTTATACATTTGTATTATAAATAGTTTTTCTTGGGTTTTACGTTTAAATCATAGTTCTCATTAAGAGTTCAAGTTTATATTGTCGTGGAGAGACATCTTAGCTGATCATAAAAAGATTGAATTGAATTGTAGTTTTGTGTTAATATAAATTTGTAAAAATAAAATAATTATATTATTATGATAAAAATTAATCTTTTTAGTATACTATATTATTGATATGTATTTGAAGCTTTGTTTTGGAGTACTGAATCATGTCCGCCACTAACATTGAATTTTGAACTATATTATTGATACTAGAATGCTCTTAGTCTTCTATTGTAAGATTCAATGGAATGAAAGAAACAAACAATTAATCTACATCCAAACAAACAATTTTCACAAATTAACATGGAATGAAAGAAACAAAAGAATTTAATGGGTCAGTCTTAAATAGAAGACTAAGAGCATTATATTGAACATGTGTATGCTACATCATAATAATCTCATTAATTTATAAGCAAAATAACTCAATTGTATTATGTTACTAATAAACAACATATATGGGAAACCCCAAAAGAATAATAATAATAATAATAAAGGCAAATCTCAAACAAAGCCTAGTAGAAGAAACCAGAAAACCATAGGATACAAAGTAAGAAAAAAAGAAGAATATAGTTTGGTGGAGATAAAAGTAAGGCTCTACTTGGCATCATTGGATAATCATCTGGAGCTGGCATAACACATTCATCTCCATTGAAATATATTCTCCTTGGAAAAGCCCAACCATCTCGAAAAGTGAAGTTTCCGGGATCTTTTCTCAATAAAATCTCCGTTTGTACATTCCCATTTTCACCAGCTTGCGATAACATATCATTATAGAACTTAATCCCATAGAACATCCCTGTATCATTGAAATTTCCATGCTGATTGAGAGGCTTATAGTTAAAGCTGAAAACTTGTGTTAGCCCTTGAAGACTAGGATGAAGAACCTCCAAATTCCATTCACTATAGTTCTTCACATAATTCATGTTTGTAATTGTCATTTTCACCCTCCAATACTCTTTATAGCTCACTTTCACGTGCCAATGGACACGTATAGGGCACATGTGTCTCGTACACACCACCAATGGATCTGGTGGTGGTGTGTTATCATCCGTCGGCATTTGTAACACTGGCGGTGTCTCCCCAGACCTATATATATATGATGTTTGTTTTTTTAGAAAAATAAACTTTAGGACAATTTTATCGATAATTTGCAAAAATAAGATTGTCAACACTTACTTTACACATTTAAGTCCGGCTTGTCCTTGGCAGCCACAACTACAACGAGGGCATGGGATTATCGATTCGTTGTAAAATGCTGATAACGAAACACAACATTTTGGAGACGGCGATGATAGGAATTGTGAGTAGGAACATGTAACATTGTATGTAGCTGCAAATTCAAATGAGATCAATGTCACAATATATATATATATTAATGCACTCTAGCTACTATCTTGTGACGAATTAAACCAATTGGTGTTTTATAACATGGGCTTGAATATTACACATTTGATCAACATAAAGATGACAAAAAAAAATTAAAATTTGAGACACATCAATCAATTATATATGAAAAAGTTACAACATATTTGAGATCATACCTACAGCTTCGGTGGTTCGACGACCATTATCGGAATAGAATTTACTAGGAGGAACAAGATGTGCTTCACCACACGAATATCCAGGAACGCCGAGGGAGAAGTTAGTCGGAATTCCAACTCCAACCTTAACATTCCCTTTGGGTGGCGTGGAGCTTGGAGCACCCGAGCCAATAGTCATTAAAAATGAGGATCCAAACTTACCGGGTCCTTGAACAAAAGAAGGAAGGACACCGCCTTTACAACAATTGGAAACTTGTTTATTGAAAGGTGTCCCAGGCAAAAGATCGACAATAACAGGATTCTGAAGACAACAATGTGGTTTCTTCGAGCCAAGAAACGTGGAACAATTTCCTTGCTCAGTCGCTTCGGACCCTGACATGTCCCATATTACCTCTTGGTTTTGCCAACCCCAACTTAGTCTCCAACCTGGTAACTCGATGTGTCGATAGAGTTGGTAATTCAATATCGACACTTGTATCTGCAAAACTATTTACTCTAATAAGCGTAATCGATATGATATAATAAAAGAACAAGAATGCTTCACATATTCACAACTTAGTACATAGATAAAATGACTCATTACTCTCCCAATTACTATAACTATTTGGATGAGTAGAATTGAAATTTCACAAAAAAAAAAAAAAAAAATGGTATTGAATTACAAATTCCCCTTGTTTGGATGTTGAAAATATTTCATAAACTAAGTACACATGGTAAATACATGTATATTGTTAAATTATTAAACAAGTTAATAACAAAAAAAATAGAGAAAGAACATGAAAAATAAGTAACAAAATGTTTGATTAATGAAGTAAATGGGAAATGAGAAAGTGTAGAAGATTTAAAAAAATGAATGAATTGTAAGAAGGAAATGAGGGACCCTGAGAAGAAACAAATTATAATTATTGTGACAAATTTTGATTTCAAATCTAATTCTTATATTTAAATCTCATAACCAATATCAGAATTAGAATTGACCATTCGAATTCCTCTTTCCCCAACTTCAAATCCTATATATATTATTTTAGAAAAATTGAAGCAATCTTTCACTATATTTGGTGTCTAAAATGTCACTTGCACTTAGATACTAAACCTAAACTCAAATAATTGACATAAATAATTCAAAGAAACAACCAACCAATATGTCTACATAAACTCTCAAAAAACTAAATCAACAGATCATAAGAACTAATGAAGTAAACTTGAAAAATACACTTTGTTACAAATTTTAATACTTTATTTTTTTGGGAAATCTAAATATTTCATTAACTAAGTCAAAAAAGAAATACTTTTTGGATTTTCATAATCTCTTTCACATTTACTTACATTTTGGTTGCCATCTTCATTCTTTACCAAGACATCCCATTTGATTGTGATGTTACCATTTGGATCCAATGGATCATACCCATCTGCATATTAAAACAATGAAATCAATCAAAAAACACAAACCAAACATTAAAACATATCAAAATCATAATAGATTGTTTGTCGGAAAGATAGATTTGATTCATACAAGCTGGCGAGAGAAAATCGATGAGAGAGAGTGAAAACAGAATGAGGAAATGCAAATCCATTTCTCAATAACCAAGCAGGGATTCCTGAAAATAATTCTAAAATCTTAAAACTATGATTAGGAAGATTCAACAAACAGACAGATAGAGTCTAGAGAGAGAGAGAGCATATCATTCATCTTCCTCGTACCGCTGTCTACTGTTATGAATTGATTTGATTTTCTCTCTCTAGATATGTAAATTGATTAATGGAAAGAAAAAACGAGTAAATACAGTAAATGCTGGGTTGGATAGGAAGAAAAAATGGAAAACTCTAAATTACTATTTTGGGTTCGAAATTTAAACAACTTTGAATAATGTAATTTGACAACTTTAAGTATTTTAGACAAATAAAAAAAAAAGGAATTCATATTTTTTTTATATAAAATTAATCAAAATATCTGACTTTAAATAATTATATGATAAAAAAGCTTAGTAGATAAATTTCAATGAAGGTAAAAGAAAAAAATGTTTAAATTGGAGTTTCATAAGATTCAATTTAAAGTTCTGAGTCACTTATGAAAAATGATATAAATTTGTGTCCTAAAATATAATTGAAAATAAAATAAAATATAAGAATTGGTGAATACAAATATATTTTAAAAAGAAAAAAAAGAGTTAAATAAGTGCATTTAATAGGGAGATTTTCTTACCAGATTAGAACTTTTTGGGGTCAATAATATTATTTTATTTTATTTATATATTACTATTAATGTCTATTGTAATTAAAGTTTTGTTTCTTTTTTTAAAGAAAATAAAGTTTTGTTATTTTCAAAACGTTTTGTTTCCTCTCCTACCGTTTTCTTGTAATTAATTAATTAATATATGTTTTTGGAAAGTAATTTTCCTTTTTATGGTTTGATGGTTGATAATTTGTTGGTGGTAGTTCAATTTTTTTAAACAAATAAATAACAAACGTATTTATACATTTTTAAAATCAAAATTATATTTGTTAGAAAAAGTTTGATCAAAATAATTTTATATAAATTTACATAAAGTTTATTTATAAGAATATTTATTTATTTATTAAATTTTCATCTAAAAAAGTGATGTCTAATTTATTCACTTATATTTCATATCAAATAAAAATAAAATAACTTTTATTTTTTACTTTGATAATTTTTAAAAGTAATTGTTTGGTGATAAAATCATAATCTATATATATAATGTTTAATTTTTAAAATGTCCGGATTGTCGGATCGAGAGCTGTGATTAATTTGGATATATATGTGAGAGTAAATGGATACTTGGGTCGGATTGTGGGTTGACCCGCCGATAAATTTAAAACAGTTAAAAATAAAATTAAAAATGTTATAGGTATGGTTTGAACTTACAACTTAACAAAACAAGTACAAACCTTTAACCAATTAGGCCAACAAGACTTTAAATTTTAAATTCAACACCAAATCTGATGAACGCGGTATATTTTAACAATATAAGTTCAATTTTTTAACTAACTAATCTATAAATATATATAATGATATGCTTAATTTTTAAAGTGTCCGGATTGTCGGATCGAGAGCTGTGGTTAATTTGAATATATATGTGAGAGTAATAGATACTTGAGTCGAATTGTGGGTTGACCCGCCCATAAACTTAAAACGGTTAAAAACAAAATTAAGAATGTTATAGGTATGGTTCGAATTTGTAACATAACAAAACAAAGACAACCTTTTAACTAACTAGGCTAATAACACTTTATATTTTAAATTCAACACCAAATTTGATTAACGCGGGATATTTTAATAATATAAGTTCAACTTTTTAACTAACTAATATATATATATATATATATATATATATATATATATAATGATGTTTAATTTTCAAAGTGTCCGGATTGTCGAGTCGAGAGATGTAGTTAATTTGGATATATATGTGAGAGTAAATGGATATTTGGGTCGGATTGTGGGTTGACCCGCCGATAAACTTAAAACGGTTAAAAATAAAATTAAAAATGTTATAGGTATGGTTCGAACTTGCAACCTAACAAAACAAGTACAACCCTTTAATTAACTAGGCTAATAACACTTTATATTTTAAATTTAACACCAAATTTGATGAACGCGGGACATTTTAACAATATAAGTTCAACTTTTTAACTAACTAATCTATATATATATATATATATAATGATGCTTAATTTTTAAAGTGTCTAGATTGTCGGGTCGAGAACTGTGATTAATTTGGATATATATGTGAGAGTAAATGGATACTTGAGTCAGATTGTGGGTTGACCTGCCCATAAACTTAAAACGGTTAAAAATAAAATTAAAAATGCTATAGGTATGGTTCAAACTTGCAACCTAACAAAACAAGTACAACCTTTTAAGCAATTAGGCTAATAATACTTTATATTTTAAATTCAACACTAAATTTGATGAACGCAGGAAATTTTAACAACATAAGTTCAACTTTTTAACTAACTAATCTATCTATATATATCTATAATGATGCTTAATTTTTAAAGTGTTCGGGTTGTCGGGTCGAGAGCTGTGGTTAATTTGGATATATGTGAGAGTAAATGAATACTTGGGTCGGATTGTGGGTTGACCCGCCCATAAACTTAAAACGGTTAAAAATAAAATTAAAAATGCTATAAACTTAAAACGGTTAAAAATAAAATTAAAAATACCATAAGTATGGTTCTAACTTGCAACCTAACAAAACAAGTACAACCTTTAACCAACTAGGCTAATAACACTTTATATTTTAAACTTAACACCAAATTTGATGAACGCGAGACATTTTAACATTATAAGTTTAACTTTTTAAGTAACTAATATATATATATATATATATATATATATATATATATATATATATATATATATATATATATATATATATATATAATGATGCTTAATTTTTAAAGTGTCTGGATTGTCGGGTCGAAAGTTGTGGTTAATTTGGATATATGTAAGAGTAAATTGATACTTGAGTCGGATGGTAAGTTGACCCGCCCATAAACATTTTTACTATTATATTTTTTTCAAGGTTTTTTTTATATTATTACTTTGTGCAAATGCACGGGATACATGCTTGTTTTTAAATAATTCATTAAACTTTTTTAGTTTTTATATTAAACTTTTTTACTTTTTATATAGAGTTGATGCAGTTTTCATGGAGAAAATAAAACTTATACCAATTCTGTGATGATTTTTTTTTTCAAAATAGTTTAATTGGAAAATCTTTTTTTTGATTTGATCACTGTGGCTGATTATGAAGAATTTAATAACTTTGTTATTTTCTCATGGACCCAACCAAATCTTCATGGAAATGATATCCCCTCAAATCAACAAATGTTAACAATTTCTCTAACCAATTGAAGTAACTTGACTTTTGGGAAAATTGCACAAAATTAATTTTTCACTAAAACTCGTTTATCTTATTTTTCACCAATTTTTCATGATTTATATTAATTCCGTTATATCACATTTATTTTACAGTTACGCTTAATTAAGTTAGGTGTTTACGTTTTCTTGTTTTCAACATTTTATAGTTTTAGTCTTTTTCATTTTTGTTGTAATATTTTCATCTTCATCTTTGACAATAAGAAATCTCTCTTCATCAGTTTTTCTATATTTTATTGTTCATCAATTTTTGGCATTCCGCTCAACAATTGGTATCAGAGCGGGTTAGATCCGATCAAATTATTACTATTTGTTTTCTAGCAAGAAAATATCTTCAATGAATCTGAAAATCAAAAAATTCACAAGGCGAAACAGTTTTGGTCTATGTCAGATCAAAATACGAGCCTTGCTTAAACAACAAGGCGTCTGGGAATCATTGTCAAAGGAAAATGCGAAGATAGTTGCAGGTCCTGCAAAGGAGTCTACCTTTGGTAAAATCACTGCTGAGCTTGAGGTCTTGGAAAAGAAGGCACACTCAACGATTTTACCCTATCTAGCTGATGAAGTGATTACTGATGTATCAGATGAAGATACCGCAATCGGTATGTAGTCGAAGTTAGAGGCTTTGTACATGACAAAGTCACTAACTAATAAGTTGTTATTGAAGCAACGTTTGTTCAGTCTTCGTATGCTTGAAGGTAAGTCTCTTCGTGAACATCTTGATAAGTTAAACACTATATTACTTGAATTGAGAAATATAGATGTTAATATCAAAGATGTTGCATTAATTATGTTGGTCTCTTTACCCAACTTGTTTGAAATTTTTTTTCAATCATTCGTTGTGGGTAAAGACTCCGTAACTCTATAGAAAGTTCGGTCAACACTTCATACAAGAGAAGTGCGTCATAAGGCGATTAGTGAAATTGTAGACAGTCAAGCATCTGGGTTGATTTCCAGCACAGTCAACTACAAAGGGTCTGGAAAGAAGAAGGATCGAAAATACAAAGCTAAGGGCCTTAGTACTAAAGACATTTGCAATTACGGTAAATAACCTGGTCATTGGAAGAATGATTGTCCTAAGAAAATGAGCAAATATTCTACGGCTGCTATAGCACATAAAATTAAAGACGCCGACTTGAAGGAGGACATTGCCCTTATAGCTAATGCTTCTTTACACCCTATTGATACGTGGGTGTTGGATTCAGGGTGTTCATATCATATGAGTCCGAACAAAGAATAATTCGATACCTATGAAGATTATGATGGTGGAAATGTTGTCATGGGAAATGATGCCATATATAGAACAGTAGGTATTGGGACTATCAAGATTCTGACTAATGATGGTAAGATACAGAACCTAACTACTGTTCGACATATTCCTCATCTGAAGAAGAACTTAATAGGCATTTTAGATGCTAAATATTTCAAGTTTAACGGTGAACATTGTGCATCAGTAAAGGATCAAAAATAATACTTGTTGGGTCAAAATATTTTGACTAAGTGTCAAAGTAGTTTGACTATTATAATTTTGATGATGAATGTATATGAAACTCTATCTATGCGTATAATTGTTTTTGGTGCAGGTGTATCGAAAACATATTATATTAGACTTGCTCTTAATGAGGTTCATTAGACCAATTTGACATCAGATGCACGGAGTTAGACGTGCAATCTGACACACGGAGTTAGACGTGCACAGTCTAACACATGGAGTTAGACGTGCAGTCTAACTAGAGGAGTTAGACGTGCTGTCTAACTAGCGGAGTTAGACGTGCAGTCTAATTAGTGAGAGTTAGACGTGTAGTCTAACTAGCAGAGTTAGACGTGCAGTCTAACTAGTGAGAGTTAGACGTGCAGTCTAAATAGCAGAGTTAGATGTGCAGTCTAACTAGCGGAGTTAGACATGCAGTCTAACACACAGAGTTAGATATGCAGTCTAACTAGTGAGAGTTAGACGTGCAGTCTAACTCCTTCAGATTAGTCTGAAGGGATGTATAGTTAGACGTGCAGTCTTACTCCTTCAGATTAGTCTGAAGTGAATTGTAATTAGACTTGAAGTCTAATCCGATTAGACCAGGTGGTCTAATGGATGATGCCATTAGACGGGGGTGTCTAATTTCATTAGACGAGGTTGTCTAAGTGAAATACGTCTAATGCTAGGCTTAAGTAGTTGCTTGAAGCTAGCACCCGTTTACCCACGATCAACTAGTTGTACGCTACTCCTACTCCACTTTCCTGTGAAGATCAGTACGACAGTCAGTTGCAACCAATTGATTAATGTCACGTAAGTAATTATTCTTCCCACTACTTGTTTTTGCAGGAATATCCTTGAAGAATATTTGGCGCACTACAAGATTGGTACGACCACGATCCTAGTGCTCAAAGTCTGCTATGTACTATGGAGGCATTCTAATGGAAGCTTACCACGTGTCATTATTAAGATTCGCTCGTTGATACATATTCCTATTTAAAGATCCTCAAGGACAATAGAAGAATTATCAATCTATCGATACTCAGATTATTTTATCTTAACTATCAGATGCTTTCTTGCATTTACTGTGTGTTAATCAAGAGAGAGTTATAATCAAAGCATTGTATTAGTTGAGTGATATTCTTTATATTCTAAGTTGAATAGAGTCTGTTCTGTTCAACAGTGAGCTAGTCGTGTGATTGTATTTGATTCGTTGAAAGCTTAGTGAATCCTTCCGGTGGTTGGAAGAAGGGGTGACGTAGGAGAGTTAACTCCGAACATCCATAAACAAATTATTGTGTTGTTTCTTTCTGTCATCTTTTCATTCTTGGTTCGTAGCTTCAAACTCAAGCAAACATTTCCGCACTTGAGTCGTTCAAGATTTTGCAAGAGTTTGTGCAAAATAGAAAGTGATTTAAATCTTTAACATGATTTTTATCAAATCGCTTTTCCGAAGTCGTTATCAATAGTCAGACCCCCGTCTCTATCGATTATGTCGATCCTATCAATTGGTATCCGAGCACTGTTTCTATTCTCAAGCTTCAAGAACCTGAATCATGTCTATCATCAACGAGATCCTTATTTTGTCAAGAGACAACTGTTAATATTGGATGATGAGAATGCAAGCTCACTTGGCTGCTCTTGATTGTGATATGTGGAGTGTCATTATTGATGGCCCCATAAAGATTTCAAAGACAAGAAGTGAGTGGACTACTGAAGATAAGATGACCAACAACCTGGATAATGTGGCCAGGAACATTCTATATGAATCGATCAACATGGATATATTCTACGAAATCAAGTCCTACTGCACTGCTAATGAAATATGGGATAAGCTAACTCAGATTTATGGTAAAAATGCTCAAGCTAAGAAGAATTAGAAAGACCAGAAAGTCTTCATGTACGTTGAAAACAAATCCAAATGGGCAGACAGTGATTCAAAGGAGTCTCCTGCTGAAAAAGATACTGAAGTTGTTACATGCTTGATGGTAGACGACCAATCCAAAGTAAATGATGTTTCTACACCAGAATTACCAACGAAGAGTTAACTACTGCACTCAATGAAATGAACATTGAGTACAAGAAGTTATCAAACTCATTTTATGAGATGGAAGTGAAATACGAGGCAAACACTTCTCTCTCTCATAAAACTTCTTAAACAAACGTTTTTGAAATAAAAGAAGTAGAGATTTCATCTGAGAATAAGATGCTCAAAGAATAGATTCAAACTCTTTCTATTAAAAACAAAAGGCTAAACTATGTAGTTAATGCATGGACAAGGTCTAGAGATGCTGTCAAATATCCGATCAGCATGTTAAAACCTGCTGGATCTAGATGTGGTTTAGGATTTTATAGAAATGACCCAAACCAGTCCTACAAAGAGTCAAACTCATCAAACAATAAGTTTAAGCCAATAAAATTTGTTAAAGGGGGTTTAACTAATATTGAATCTGATCCGATTCATGAAGAAGTAGTGTTTAGAAATAAAATAACCTATGTTTTGTAGACTGTCAGCTGTCTGAAAAATAAGTTAGATACATCTAGCAGGTCTGGCAATCTAAAATCTGACTCAAAGTCAAGGAGTTTAAAAGAATATCTTCTTCAAAAGCTAAAGGATCAGTGGCTAGCAGGAAGGAGTCTGCTATGTCAAAATCATACGCACTAATTACTAAATAAAATGGGAAATCCATTAGAATAACTCAAATATGGATTCCTAAGGGACTGATTAACAGAGGACCCAATTGAATGTGGGTACCAAAAGATTGTAAATATTGTTTTGTGTAGGTACTTGTGAAGGACGGTCTTGATGAATCTTTGTGGTATCTAGATAGTGGCTGTTCCAGGCATATGACAGGAAATAGACGACTTCTCACCGATATAGCAGATTGTTCTAGACCTAAAATCACTTTGGGTGATAACAAGAAGGGTAAGACCATGGGTAAGGGTAATATTATCTATGATAATCTAACTATTAATGATGTGTTACTTGTTGACAATCTGTGTTATAACCTGATAAGTTTTAGTCAACTATGTGATAATGGCTTGTCAATTGATTTTCAAACTCATGCATGCTTAGTTAAGGATCAACATGGTAATACATTGCTAACTGGTAGTAGAGTAGGAAATTCATATAAAATGAACTGGTAAAAAGAATCTTCTGATCCTATATGCATGATTGCCAAGAATGACCAGAAATGGTTATGGCATAAAAGATTGAATCATTTAAACTTCAAAACCATCAACAACATTTGTTCAAATAATTTAGTTATTGGTTTACCTAAACTTCAGTTTTCAAAGGACAAGGTATGCTCTACTTGCTAGTTAGGCAAACAGGGCAGGTCATCGTTCAAAAGTAAAGGGAATCTCAATCCAGCCGTTACTTAGAATTGTTACATATGGATCTATTTGGTCTAATTCCTGTAAAGAGCTTAGGAGGAATGAGATTTGCCCTAATTGTTATTTATGATTTTTCTCGATTTACATGTGTAGCATTTTTTCCATCAAAGGATAAAACTACTGAAAACTTGATTAGAATATTTAAAAGAATTCA
Source organism: Impatiens glandulifera (assembly GCF_907164915.1). Lineage (NCBI taxonomy): Eukaryota > Viridiplantae > Streptophyta > Magnoliopsida > Ericales > Balsaminaceae > Impatiens > Impatiens glandulifera. The sequence continues at coordinate 78,558,792 of NC_061862.1, read as the reverse complement.
GAATCAGAAATCTTTGAATATTGCATACATTAGAAGTGACCAGGGAACTGAGTTCACTAACAGATACCTATCATCTTATCTCGAGGAGTCCGGAATTAGACACGAGTTGACTAGTGCCAGAACTCCACAGCAAAATGGCATTGCTGAGAGAAGAGTGAGGACTCTGAAGGAAGCAGCGAGATCCATGCTAGATGAATCAGACGTACCTCAGAGGTTCTGGGCAGAAGCCATAAACACAGCTTTCTATACACAAAATCGGTCAATAATTAACAAACGTTTTGATAAAACTCCCTATGAACTGTATTACGGGAGAATTCCCACAGTTTCTTACTTTAAGATATTCGTGTGTAAATGTTTTATTCATAAAAATAGAAAGGTTTATTTGACCTCTTTTGATGCTAAAGCAGATGAGGGATTCATGTTGGGATACTCTTAAGTAAGCAAGACTTACAGAGTATACAACAACAGAATGCAAACCGTTGAGGAATCCCTCCATGTAGTTTTTGATAAGTCTATTGAGAGCAAATCCATTGATCTCATTGACCTTGCTGACAAATTAGAAGTGACTAGTCTTGAGTCTGTAAGTGAGGAAGAAGCTCTGGATAAACGGATTTCGTTGTCTGACCATGTGGCTGATTCGGTTGAAGTTCAACCAGACGTACAAACTCCTGTTCAACAACCTGTTGAGAGTTCAGACGTCGCGGAGTCACCTGTTCAGATATCCAATCCCTTTGGATCTAACTTCAGATGGAACAGGAATCATCCACCTGAATTGATCATCGGAAATCCTTTCTCTCCTCGAAGGACAAGACGTCAATTGGATGAAATGGCCAATTCCGCCTTTATTTCTCAGATTGAACCAAAGAAATTGGTGAAGCAGTAGTTGATCCAGATTGGATCAATGCCATGTAGGAGGAGTTAAACCAATTTGTAAGAAATAAAGTGTGGCATCTAACTCCAAGACCGACTGATTAGTCAGTCATATGAACAAGATGGGTCTTTAGAAATAATCTTTGTGAAGATGACTTAGTTATTAGAAACAAAGCTCGATTAGTTTCTCAAGGATACAGACATGAGGAAGGTATCGACTTTGATGAGTCTTTTGCACCTGTAGCAAGACTTGAGGCAATTAGAATCTTCTTGGCATACGCATCATTTAAGAACTTTAAAGTCTTTCAAATGGATGTGAAAAACGCTTTTTTAAATGGTAAATTAAGTGAAGAAGTATGTGTTGAACAACCTCCTGGCTTTGTAGATCATGCCTTACCTAATCATGTTTATAAACTTGACAAAGCGTTGTATGGTCTGAAACAAGCTCCTAGAGCTTGGTATGACACATTAACTGAATTTTTGTTTGATCATGATTTTGTCATTGGAATTGTGGATAAAACTTTGTTTAGATTCACTAAATATTCTCAGATCATGCTCGTTCAAATATATGTTGATGATATTATATTTGGCTCAACTAATCCCAAATTATGTGAGAAATTTGCTAAGCTGATGCAGGAAATATTTGAAATGAGCATGATGGGAGAATTAACGTTCTTCCTTGGGCTTCAAGTCCGTCAGCTGGAGAAAGGGACCTTCATAAATTAGGCCAAGTATACTAAAGAACTACTAAAGAAGTTTGGGATAGATAACTGCTATGCTGAAGCGACTCTAATGAGCTCCTCTAACAAATTGAATAAAGATGAAGGTAGCCAAAGTGTGGATATAACAGCCTATAAAGGACTTATTGGATTATTGCTCTATGTGAGTGCTAGTAGACCAGATATTCAATTTGCCGTTGGTGTCTGTGGAAGATTTCAGGCTAATCATAAACTCTCCCACTTTACTGCTGCTAAACACATTCTTAAATATTTAAAGGGAACTCAAAATATGGGATTGTGGTATCCAAAAGATTCCAGTTTCAATTTGACAAGTTTCTCAGATGCAGATTATGCAGGGTGAAAAATTGATAGAAAGAGCACAAGAGGAACTTGCCAGTTCCTTGAAGATTGTCTTATCTCATGGTTCAGCAAGAAGCAAACGTCGTTTGTCACGTCTACAGTTGAAGTAGAGTACCTCGCTGAGGACAGTTGCTGCTCTCAACTTTTGTGGGTTTAACAACAGCTCAGGGATTATGGGATCGAGGCTGAAAAATCTCTAATTTTCTGCGACAACACTAGTGCTATCGCAATCACCTATAATCCAGTTCTGCATTCTCGGACAAAGAATATCGAAATCAGACATCATTTTATCCGAGAACACGTCAATCAGAAGCAGATTCGTCTTGAATATGTTTCTACAGATCAACAAACGGTAGATATCTTCACGAAACCTCTACCCGAAGCTAAGTTTTCTCATTTTAGAAAAATTTTAGGTCTTGTTGATCTTGATTGATATTGTTACGTGCATAAATTGAGGGGGAACATGTTGTTCAAAGTGCAAATGGATAGACAAGAACACAGAGGTCTTAATACGCCCACTAAACTAGAAGTTTTAAAAACATGACTACTTAGACGCACGTCTACTCTAGCAATTTTTATCTTATTTTTAAAATTTTGGCTTGGTTCATAACATGCTTGGTTAGACGTATATGTCTAATAAACATTAGACGTTCTTTTGTCTAGAGCAAATGGAAGCTCACGTCTAACCAGACACACGTGAAGCACGTGCTATTTATGCACAATTAGACGCGTCGTCTAATAAACAGATTTTCCAAGTAGAAGAAAAGAATGTGAAAAGTAGAATAACAATCTAACTACTCGTGTACTTAGATTTTTAATTTTTTGGCTATTTAGACAGCTATCATCTGCATATGAATTTGCCCATTTATTTTCTCCCGCCGAAAATGAACCAGTCACTTCTCAAATAAGTTGAAAACAGGTGTCTCTCAATTTGTCAAGAATGACTGTCATTTCTGATATTATTTCCATTCTTACGTATAATATTAATTGCATGTGTTCATGATTAATATTAACAGTTGTGTTCCTAGGGAATAGGCCTATGACTCTTTGACGGTTGATATAATCATTAGATATTAACTACACGTTAGGTTCTTGATATTTATTGAAGGGTATTACTCAAATGGTTGAGTACTCCCAAATCTGCATCTCTCTTTAGAATTCGAATCGCCAAAATGACTTCTTTCTCTCCAAAATCTCTGCAAGTAGATTTTCAATCTGTGTATTCTACTCCAATACGTAGAATGGTTCAAATGTTTGAATCATTAGAAGCTTCTGGGTTAAAGAGGTTTCTTCGCCCCCACTACATCTATCACGAACAGATCATTCGTGAGTTCTTTGAAACAACCAAGTTTTATAACGACAAATATATCTGCGGGATTGTTCTCGGCAGAATGATTTGTTTCAATGAAGACACTTTTGGCCTGTTCTTCCTTCTCCCAACCGTAGGAATCTATGAGTTTCTTCCCTCCCCTCCTGAAATTCGGTCGGAGATGTTGGATTTTTTCTTTGACGCGACCCTTCTAGTGAAGAATCACGGGAAGAGTAGCTTCTTGAAAGTTGAGTTTGTGTTACTCAGCGACATCATCTCCAAATCCCTCCTTGCAAAGGATTCCTAATACATGCACTGCTCAAAAGTTTTTGAGATGATGGTGGCTATCACTAGGGGTGTTTCCATCAACTAGAAGATGGTCCTCTTCAGAAACTTGGTCAGAATGCTCTGTGCCAGGAAGACGATCTTTGGTTTTGATGGTCCTCTTGGTGCATTTCTTTGTTGTCTTCTCGATGATTCTGGTAAAGGGTATCATTCAACCTCCAAAACCCTTAAATAGACAAAAGGTTGTTGACAATGTTCTTAGGGTATCGAGGCTTAAATCGAAGAAAATGAACAGAGGTTTCTACAACTTCGCTCTAACCATAGTCTTAGAGACTTCTTAAGTTGTAGATTCGTCTTTCCTAATGATGTCAAAAAGGGGGAAGAGAAAAATAGAGAAAGGAGGAGAATAGAAATTATCTTTGATTATTTTTGTTTATTTTGAAAAGATGTTTTGCATTCCTCTTGAAAAAATTCCATGTTAGACGTATTTATCTGCTAATGGTTGTGGTTTTTGACAAGCTTTTTATGGATGAACAAATTTTACTTCTTATCTATATGATGAATGCTTAATTTGTTGTCTATGCAAAGGTTTTAACATCATCATCAAAAAGGTGGAAATTGTTGGGTCAAATTATTTTGACTAAGTGTCAAAGTAGTTTGACTATTGGAATTTTGATGATGAATGTATATGAAACTCTATCTATGCGTCTAATTGTTTTTGGTGCAGGTGTATCGAAAACATATTATATTAGACTTGGTCTTAATGAGGTTCATTAGACCGATTTGGCATTAGATGCACAGAGTTAGAAGTACAGTCTAACTAGCGGAGTTAGACATGCAGTCTAACACACAGAGTTAGACGTGCAGTCTAACTAGCGGAGTTAGACGTGCAGTCTAACACATGAAGTTAGATGTGCAGTCTAACTAGTGAGAGTTAGACGTGCAGTCTAACTCCTTCAGATTAGTCTGAAGGGATGTACAGTTAGACATGCAATCTAACTAATGAATGTTAGATGTGCAGTCTAACTCCTTCAGATTAGTCTAAAGTGAATTGTAATTAGACGTGAATTCTAATCCCATTAGACTAGGTGGTCTAATGGATGATGCCATTAGACGGGGGCGTCTAATTTCATTAGACGAGGTCGTCTAAGTGAAATACGTCTAATGATAGGCTTAAGCAGTTGCTTGAAGCTAGCACCCGTCTACCCACGATCAACTATCTGTACGCTACTCCTGCTCCACTTTCTTGTGAAGATCAATACAACAACCAGTTGCAATCAATTGATTAATGCCACGTAAACAAATATTCTTCCCACTACTTTTTTTTGCAGGAATATCCTTGAAGAATATTTGGCGCACTACCAGATTGGTACGGCCACGATCCTAGTGCTTAGAGTCTGCTGTGTACTATGGAGGTGTTCCAATGGAAGCTCGCCGCGTGTCATTATGAAGATTCGACCGTTGGTACCTGCTCCTATTTAAAGATCCTCAAGGACAACATAAGTATTATCGATCTATTGATACTCAAATTATTCTATCTTAACTGTCAACTGTTTTCTTGTGTTTACTGTGTGTTAATCAAGAGAGAGTTAAAATCAAAGTATTATATTAGCTGAGTGATATTCTTCATATTGTAAGTTAAATAGAGTATGTTCTGTTCAACAGTGAGTTAGTCGTGCGATTGTATTTGATTTGTTGAAAGCTTAGTGAATTCTTTCAGTGGTTGGAAGAAGGGGTGACGTAGGAGAGTTAAATCCGAACATCCATAAACAAATTGTTGTGTTGTTTCTTTCTGTCATCTTTTCATTCTTGGTTCGTAGCTTCAAACTCAAGCAAACATTTTCGCACTTGAGTCGTTCAAGAGTTTGCAAGAGTTTGTGCAGAATAGAAAGTGATTTAAATCTTTAACAGGATTTCTATCAAATCGTTTTTCGAAGTCGTTATCAATAGCCAGACCCCCGTCTCTATCGATTACACTGATCATATCAATACTGAAAGGTATCAAACATAATACCTTGTTTATACTACAAGGTAAGACGCTGACAGGTTCCACTATGTTCACATCCAAATCTTTGAATCGTTACCCTGATGTAATCAAGTTATGGCATATGCGACTTGGACATATGGGGGAGAGGGGGATGCAAATTCTGTCCAAACGGTATCTTCTATCTGGACATAAGGTTACCAACCTTGAGTTGTGTGAACACTGCATTTTTGGGAAAAAACATCGTAGTAAATTTAGTGAGGGATTTCACAAAACTAAGGGCACACTGTATTATATTCACTATAATTGTTGGGGTCCTACTCAAGTTGAAGGTATAGGAGGTTATAACTATTTTGTAATATTCATAGATGATTACTCAAGGATGACCTAGTTGTATCTTCTTAGACATAAGAGCGAGGTATTTAAGACATTCAAACATTGGAAGGCACTTGTGGAGAATTAAACTGGAAAGAAGGTTAAGAGGCTGTAAACAGATAATGGACTTGAATTATGTTCATTTGAGTTTAATGAGTCTGTAGGATATGGGGATTGCAAGACATCACACTATCTGAGGTACACCACAGAAAAATGGTGTAGTAGAAAGGGTGAATCAAACACTGTTAGAGAGAGTTAGAAGTTTGCTCTCTAATGCTAAATTGGCTAGAAAGTATTAGAGCGAGGCTATCTTAACGGCTTGCTATCTGATAAATAGTGCACCACATACTGGGATTGATTGCAAAATCCTTTCCGATGTATGGTCTGGTAACGTCGTTGATTATTCTCATTTGAAAATCTTTATGTGCACATCTTATTATCATGTTAATGAAGAGAAGTTGGAACTAAGGGCAAAACTGAGTATTTTCTTGGGCTATGGAGATGGAGTCAAGGGATATAGAATCTGGTCATCTTCTAAAGGTAGAGTAATCCTCAGCAGGGATGTCACATTTAATAAGAAGTTTATACTTAACTCCTCTATCAAGCCATCACTTTTGGAGAAAATAATAATACCGAGAAACAAGTGGAGCTTGAGGTGGCTCCAATTCAAGGGACAACTGACATGACACACGATACTGATAATCCATCTAAGGAAGTTTATCAATTTGGAGTACCTGAAAGTCAATCTGACATTGCAACACGACCTAGAAGACAAATTAAAGCTTTTGATAGGTTAATTCATTCAATCGAGGGAAGAAATATCTCAACTGGTCCTAGAAGTAGGATAATCAGTCCCTCTATGAATGATATTGAAAAAATAGTAAGTTATGCACTTCAGGTAGCTGAAGATATCATACATAACGAGCCATCTTCTTACAATGAAGTTGTTAATGGTGGTGATTTTGTGCAATGGTTTGCTTCCATGTGTGAGGAAATGTAATCACTTCACAAGAATAATACATGGGAGCTAGTTACTTTACCTAAGGGAAGAAGAGTCATTAGGTGCAAATTGATTTTCAAAAGGAAAGATGGAAACTCTAGTGCTGAAGGGACCATATATGAAGCACGATTAGTCGCAAAGGGATTCAGTCAAAAGGAAGGCGTAGACTACAATTAGATATTCTCACATGTAGTCCAACACACTTCTATCAGGGTACTACTAGCTATAGTAGAACATCAGGATTTGGAACTCGAGTAATTAGACGTGAAGACGACTTTCTTACATGGTGAGATTGAGGAGGATATACAGGTGAATTAGCCTGAAGGATTTCTTGTTCCTGGTAAGGAAACACATTTTTGTAGTCTGAAGAAGTCTTTGTATGGACTTAAATAGTCTCCTCGATAGTGGTATAAGCAGTTCGACAATTTCATGATTGAACATGGTTACAATAGGAGTGCATATGATTGTTGTGTCTATCACAACAAAATCGGTGATGGTTATTTGATTTATTTACTCCTGTATGTAGAAGACATGTTAATCGCAGCCAAGAAGATGGCGGAGATTCAAAAGCTGAAAGACCTTCTTAGTTTCGAGTTTTATATGAAAGATCTAGGTGGAGCACGAAAAATTTTGGGCATGGAAATAGTAAGAAATCGAGTTCAGAAGAAGATATTTCTTTCACAGAAGAGTTATATTTTGAAAATACTGTCTCATTTTAGAATGAGTACATCAAAGACTCTCAATACTCTTGCAGTTATTACTGATCATTTGTCTGTATTCGCACCCCAGTCTGAAACTGAGAAGTTATATCTGTCTCATATACCGTATGCTAGTGCAGTGGGTAGTTTAATGTATGTCATGGTATGCACTAGACCTGATATTGCGTATTCAATTAGTGTTTTTAGCATATTTATGTCTCGACCTGGTAAGAAACACTAGCAAACGGTAAAGCGAATATTTCACTATTTGAGAGGCACATCCGATGTTGGTCTCATTTATGGGAGTAATAATCAGTTTCTCGTAACTGGTTATTTGGACTCAGATTATGCTGCAGATATCGATGGTAGAAGATCAATGACTTGTTATGTTTACACCATTGGTGACTCTATGGTTAGTTGGAAGGTAACATTACAGTCGACGGTGACGTTGTCCACTACCGAAGCTAAGTATATGACACTAACTAAAGAAGCCAAGGAGGGTATATGGTTGAAAGGATTAATCATTGACCTTGGTATCCATCATGATCATGCAATTATTTTTTGTGATAGCTTAAATGATATTTGTTTGGCAAAAGATCAAGTACATCATGTTAAAACCAAACATATTGATGTTCACTATCATTTTCTTCGTACTGAGAGGAGAATCAAGTTGAAGAAGATCAGCACACATCATAATCCTGCTTACATGTTCACAAAGTCAGTCCCACTTAACAAATTCACCTATTGTTTGGACCTGCTAAATGTTGACAGTTGAAAGTAGCCTGATAAGGCTCTTCTTGTTGGGTGATACTAAGGCAAGGTGGAGATTTGCAACGTTTTGCCTTTAGTATAGGAATTAATATCAACCATCAATTGTTCGTGGTTTATATTAATTCATTTATATCACATTTATTTTACAGTTACACTTAATTAAGTTAGGTATTTACGTTTTCTTTCAGCATTTTATAGTTTTAGTCTTTTTCATTTTTAATGTAATCTTTTCATCTTCATCTTTAACAATAAGAAATTTCTTTTCATCTATTTTTTTTTTTATATTTCATTGTTAATCATTTTCTTACATTCTGAAATTTCATATATAATGAGTTACATTAGTTACAGAGTTAGAAAGAAATATTTGAACCATTTCAAATAATAATGTTTCTTTGTTACCATATGAAAAGGCTTTTTTTCATTGGCCATTGTGTTTTTAATATTTTCTAGCTGCAATTTCATATATAATAATAGTTGCAGAGTTAGAAAGAAATAATTGAACCAGTCTAAATAACAATGTTTATTTGTTAACAATTAATCTTGCATATAAAAATATAAGTTTTCTTAAATATTTTTTTTGTTGGATTTTATCCCCTTACAAAACAAAAAGAATTTCATTTTGGCAAATTTAAGAGTATTCTTAACTTAAGTTGTGGAGCAAACAAATATTAATTTATTAACCAAATGTTGGAATTAATTCCAACAATGTCGTCTTTTGTTTAATCTCCAAATCGTGCTTCAAATGGAGTGCTAGAGGTAGCATTGAGCTGATTTAAGTATCAACAATAGTCTTCAACAGATATATAGCCTGAGCATGAATTTTATTACTAAAATTATTTCTCCAAACCCGAATTCTCCTCCATCAAGCCTTTCAAACCCACCTCCACTACCTGTTACACACAGCCAAAATTAATTTTTTTAAACCCAAAAGGACCTTTAACCTTATGAACACATTTCTAGATCCATTTCCCATGTAAAAATATGTTGGCTCTTCGTTACCCGAATTGGAAAAAGGCCATAGATGAAGAATATATGATGCTTTTATTAAAAATAAGATGTGGGACTTGGTGTCCGGTTGAGTTGATGTTAATGTAATACGATCAATGTTGATTTTCTCTCATAAATAAAATGTTGATGATTCTTTTAAGAGGCATAAAGTTGTCTAGTAGGTGATGGAAAAACCCAAGAGTTTGGCGTGAATTTTGGTGATACTTTTAGCCCGGTTGTTAAGTTGGAGACTTTTGCACTATTCTTAGTCTTGCTTTATCAAAAGTTTGACCCATTCATCAACTTGATGTCAAGAATGTGTTCTTACATTGTCTGCATAAGGAGACAGTATATACCTGCATCAGCCTATGAGGTTTTGGGAATCGGATTAAAAAATCCATTTATGATCTTAATAGGCTCAATGGGCATGATACAATAGATTTGTTGATTATATTCATACTATTGAGTTATCCATAGTATTTCGGATCATTATTTTTTCAATTATCGAAAAAGTACATCTATGATGTGTCTTCTATATATGGTACGTGGATGACATCCTATTGATTGTGTCTAAGATAAAATTCGTAAAGCAATTATTCCACTTCTTTGCTCGGAATTTTCTATGAAGAACTTGGCATACTAAGATATTTTTTGGTATTGTCGTTATCTATAACGTCAATGGTTTATTTTTGTCACAGAAAAGGTATGCAACATAGATTGTTAATCGTGCTGGAATTTCTTCCTGTAAACTATTACTAACTCTTGTTAATACTAAATCGAAGCTTAGTGCTACATTTAACACTCCATTAACAGATGCATCTCTCTATTGGAGCATTTTCTTTGCATGTACAATTTAGTATCTTACTTGTGCAACAAGTGTGTTAATTCAAGAATGACCCGAAAGATGTGTACATGCATACATTGAAGCACATAGTGCGCTACATTCACGGTACTCTCGACCATGGTCTCAACTTTTATCCATCATCTATGTCCACTCAAGTTTCGTATACCGATGTTGATTAAAATGAATGTCCATATACCAGATTGTCCAATTCGGGTTATTGTGTATTTTTTGGGGATAATTTAATATATTGGTGTGCTAAATTCTAGAAAACCTTATCCCATGACTATAGAAGGAACCTCCTATTGGAACTTCACTACATAATTGAGAATGTTAGTGCAGTGTAACTTGTTGGAAACCCATTTAAGCATTAATGTACTAAACATATTGAGATAAATATTCATTTTGTTCGCGAAAATGTGGCTCGTGGAGTGTTACATGTCTCATCACGTTATCAAATTCAAATTGACGACATCTTTACCAAAGTCTTCCGTTTGTATTATTTGAAGATATTTGGAATAGTTTCAATGTCTGAGGACCTCCCACTTCAACTACAGGGTGTGTTAGAATATATTATATTATTATTGTAATATAATATATTCCGAAAATATATTTGTTAATATATTATTATATTTACTATATTTTTTAATTAAACAAGATTGTATACATAACTATTTAAGCTATTTAGTTAGGTAAATAATAAATCTTTTTCAATTTACTCCATATATTTGTCATAAAAAGTATATTGAGGAGGATATAAGGTGTCGTTTTATTATTATATTTATTGAATTTGTACGTAAACACTTAAAAGATTGAGTTCTTGTAACTAACTCTTAAAAAACTACTATTATTTGATTCCGAAACCATGTTACTTAGGCAGCCTTACTAGATATGAATGTTACAAGATGTCAATGTTGCATAGCTTACTAGATGTCAATGTTAGGCAGCCTTACTAGATGTCAAGGTCTATGGTAGAGAAATACGTACAACTTCTAGTTTCGTATATATTTTATTCTTACATGATTTAGGCTATTGAATATTTTCTAGTAGAGACCACTTTAAAATGGTAAGAAAGTTGTTTGTAAAAGTGAATAAGGTAAACGTCCTTTTTTATTATAACTAAACTCTTATTCAAATTGAGCGGTCTTCTATGTAGAGGAAATGAAGAAATCATAGATCACCTATTCGGGAGCTACTGTATTGCTTTGGAGCTTTGGGACATAATCTATAAAAGCTTGGAGCTGATTAGTTTCCCGAGTGAATGGAATGAAATCAAAGATGCAGCACTACTCAAAGGCAAGGGAAATAGATTTGCAACAAGCGTGTTCAAGTGCAGCTTTGGAGCAATGATGTATAACATTTGGCAAGAGCGGAATGCAAGGTTATATGGAAGAATCCGCAGGAGCGTTGAAGAGTTATGAAAAGATATTGTATCGGATTGCAGCGCACTCGCGGGAACGTGAACAAGAATTCCAAGCACGGAGCAGAACTGGAATATCTGTAGGAAATGGAATTTACCAATTTTTAAACTCACTAGAATTGAAAGCATTGTAATCAGATAATTCATTTATGTTTTTAGATTTTTAGCTTTTGTTCAGAATGTTCGACTTCAAAATTATTCTAAGCCTATCTATAATGATCTCTTAAACTCGTAGTTTTTTCACATTTTTGAGAATTTTTAATGAAATGACACTAAGTCGTTTTTCCAAAAAAAAACTCTTATTCAAATTTTTATTTCTCATATTAAGTCAGTGTGTAATAACTTAATTTAATATACTAATAACTTATTTATTATAAATATATTTTGATAACATATATTTATAATCACTTATTTTTATAAAAATTTAAGTGAAAATATATTAAAAATAGGGGTAATAAGTATAAAAATCCCTATACATTTAATTAATTTTTAAATATCTTCCTATATATTTTTTTAATTGAAATTTCTCTTTGCACATTTATTTTGTTTGAAATAGTTTGAAATTTTCAAGTAATAAAAAATAAAGAACCTAACTTCAAGTATAAATAATTCTTATTTTATTGTCAAAAATTGACTATCTTGATAACTAATTTCAAACTATCGATCATTAAGGTTTTAGGATCTCGGATTTTGGATTAAAACTTATTTTGATTAATAAACTAATTTCTTCTTCAAATAAAATTACATTCATTCTCACTAAGGGGTAGTCATCTTTTGGTATGAGTCTTGTCTAGACGGTCGATTCAACCATATTATGGATTTTGTATTACGATATCATATTTTATATTTCATAATCTCTATCATATTATTTACATTCTAACTATATAACTATGTAACATATTTCTCTCATTCAACATCAATATTTTTTTTTATCACTTAGAGATTATTTTTGGGGGCACAACACAATCACACATATCTAATTATGGAGGAGACAAATGAATAACAACTTCGTCGTCGTCTTAGTTTGCAACATCATTGTCTGAAAAATGGATCATAGTAATGTGTCGTTTGTGAATGAAATTGAAGAAGTCATCTCAAGACGAATGTGAAAATTTTGTCTGTAACTGGACTTAGAAAAATAAAAAATGATATATCACGTATAAGAGAAACTGGTGTATATTTTTAACAAAAATTAACATTTTTATAACATTTTAAATTGTTTTAGATATTTATGATGTAAATTCAAGACAAAAATAAATATATAAAGTGTTATTTCAAATAAAATAAATGGACAAGAAGCAATTTCAAACAAAATAAATGTATTAGAAATAATTTAAAACAAAATTATGTTTGGGTTTTTTAACTTTTTTTTTTAAATGAACTAATATTTGAACTCTTTATTTTTAAGAAATAATATTTGAATTAAGTTTTAAATATCTCCCTATACATGATCTTGTTTTAAATTGTTCATTAGTAAAATCTCATTTTCTGGTTGGGAAGCAATTAGTGAGGAGCCTTGACATCTAATACACTGAAAAAGAAAGGATTTTATCTCGCTGGCAAATGTAACATTTGTTTGAAGAGTAAAGAATTCATTGATCACATTCTTCTTCATTTTGATTAGTTAAGAGTATGTTGGTCTCTTCTGCAGAACCTCTTCAACTTCAATGGGATACACCATCAAAAGTCGTTGACTTCTAGGTCAAATAGATTGATTTTTGTTTAAGTAACAAAACCGTGGACGACTGGAAATCAATCCCATCATCATGTGGAGGACAATGTGGAAAAAAGAAATAGAAGAGTTTTCCAAGGAAAAAGTAATTGATACGAGCGTCTCGAAGGATTTATGTTACACGCATTCGCTTCAATTTTTCGATCTTATTGCCATTTAAAATTCTTATGTTGTTTTCTTATTTATTGTTTTGTTTTTTTTAATTTCCTTTTGTAACGTTTGAATGCATCTTGTGTTCTTTTTAATAAAAGTTTACCTTTTTAAAAAAAATTATATTTTATAGACTATCATTTCAATTAAATTGAAATAAAATATTTAAAAAATAATATTATTTTGAACAAAAAAAATGGTTGTTCAAAGTGAGATTATTTCCAAATAAAGTCACCATTATAAAGTAAGAAAAACTATTAAATAGACATTTAAATATGGTGCAGTTGCAACCATAAAATATATATGAAATGTGCAAATAATAAAAAAAATTGAACACCAAAAATTAACAGTTTGTTACATATGCGACTACCTTCTACCCACACATTGGACATTTTGTTCCATCTCATTATCGACCAATATCTACCTTCACTATGAGAATTTTTCTGCAACTAATTCGTTATTATCGATCACATTATACCCTCATTTTGTGCATTTGATTCAATTCGAATTATCACTCTCTTAATCCCTCAAATTTGCACTAATTCCATCTAAAATACCATCATCATAAACATTTTAATCTTTATAATACACCTTTTAAAATGTGCATCAATTAAGACACAAAATATAATTTCAAGTTTGAAATGTGAAACTTTAACCAATACACCATTTATGATTATTGAATTTAATTTATAATTTTGTGTATATATTTTGTATATATAAACTAGAATATATAAAAAAAAATATTTTTGTATAAATAATTTGAAAATTTTAATTAGAGAGGTAAGAATATTTTTAAAATTTTAAATTAAATTATATAATATAAAATAATTAATAGAAATATAATTAATGATATATATATATATATATAATTATTTATTAAAAAAATCAAGTAAAGAAAAAATCTAAGATTAAAAATTAAAAAAATAATAATACAGTGACGAATATAATAAATATGAAGAAATAAAAAATATTTTAACCAAATAAAAATAAATGAAGAAAAAATATTAAAATAAAAAAAAAGAACCATCATTAAAAAAATTATTTTATTTTTATTTAAATATATCACAAATTAATTTATAAATATATATATATTTAATATATAATTATATAGATTATAAAATGAATAATTCAAATTTATTTAAATATATCACAAATTAATTTTTAAATATGTTATTATATATATATATATATATTAATATTTAATAAATAATTATATAAATTATAAAATAATACATATAAAATTATTATATATATATATATATATATATATATATATATATTTATTAAAAATAATTCATAAAAGGGAGATAAATAATCAAACAGCTTTATTTATTTTTATTCAAATATATCACCAATAATATATAAATAAAATTATTAATACATGTAAAATTATTTATATATTTATAATTATTTATTAGAAAATCAATAAGAGAGACAAATAATCAAAAAAACTAATTTATTTATATAACCAATAATATATCACAAATTAATTTTTATATAGGCTGTTATATATATATATATATATATATATAATATAACTATTTATTAAAAATATAAAGTATAATTTAAAGGGAAGACTTCTTTGATATAACTTATACATACTCATTAACTTATGGTTGAGTTTATATTTAAATAAATCAACCATGTTAATTTTGTCCAACATAAAGATCAAAATCATTCACATCACTGGTCTACTTTCTTATTATTATTCATATTATACCATCGTTTTAGGCATTTTTATCTATTATTCCCTTAATCCATCAAATTCACATCAACATATACCACCATCACATAAATTTACTTTAAACATCATTATGTAATAACAAACTCATTTTAGACATTTTGATAGATTATTCATTTAATTCCTCAAATTTACACCCACATATTCCATCATCACATAACCTTATTTTGAACATTATACATTAACAAACACATTTTAGACATTTTATCCATAATTCTCTAACTCGAACCATAGTCTCAAATTTGAAATGTAAACACTTTAATCACTACCCTCTCTGATTGTTGAAATTATATATATATATATATATATATATATATATATATATATATATATTATAAGGGGAGAATTTATTTTATTTAAATATATCACAACTTAAGTTTTGAATATGTTATTATATTATATATATATATATATATAATTATATAGATTATAAAATAAATTATTCAAATTTATTTAAATATATCACAAATTAATTTTTAAATAGGTTATTATATATATATATTTATATTTAATAAATAATTATACAGATTATAAAATAATACATATAAAATTATTAATATATGTATATATTTATTTATTTATTAAAAATAATTCATAAAAGGGAGATAAATAATCAAACAACTTTATTTATTTTTATTTAAATATAACCAATAATATACCAATAAAATTATTTATGTATTTATAATTATTTATTAAAAAATTATTAAAGGAGACAAATAATCAAAATTATTTTTATTAAAATATATCACCAATAATATATCACAAATTATATATATATATATATATATATATATATATATATATATATATATATATATATATATATATATATATAAAGGTGATAGAGAGAGAATTTGGTGAGAGAATGACTTGTCATCACTATCACTGGTGGAAAATGTAAAAGTGGGAGGAAAGAGAAAAAAGAGAAAGATTATTTAATTATGTCTCATTCCCTCACCAAATTCCCTTACCAAATTCCCTCACCTAATCATTTTTCATATATATATATATATATATTTATTAAAAATATATAAAATATAATTAAAGAGAAGACTTGTTTGATATAACTTATACTCATTCATTAACTTATGATATAATTTATATTTAAATGAATCAATCATGTTCATTTTGTCTAACATAAAGATTAAAATCATACACATTTCTCGACTTGTTTACCCTCACTAATTAGTTATTATCGTTTATATTATATCATCATATTAGGCATTTTTATCGATCATTCCCTTAATCCATCAATATCACACGGAACATATACCACCATCACACATATACCACAATCATATAAATTTAATTTGAACATTATGTACTAACAAACTCATTTTAGACATAAATAATTAAAACATATAAAATTATAAATATAAATAATTATTTATTAAAAATATGTCATAAAATAGATAAATAAACAAACAACAATTACAATTATTAATATATTTATAATTAATTATTAAAAATATTATTATGGAAGACAAATTATCAAACAAAATAGAATTTATTTATATTTAAATATATCACAAATTAATTTTTAAATATGTTGTTAAATATATATATATATATATATATATATATATATATATATATATAACATATAATTGTATAGATTATAAAATAATTAATTTAAATTTATTTAAACATATTATAAATTAATTTTTAAATATGCTGTTATATATATATATATATTTAATAAATAATTATATAGATTATAAAATTAGTAATACATGTCAAATTATTAATATATATTATTTAAAATAATACATAAAAATGAGAGATAAAGGTATTTATTTTTATTTAAATATATCACCAATAAAATTATTAATACCACCTTTAATATATATATATATATTTAATATATAATTATTCAGATTATAATATTATTAATATATAAATATATATATATATATATATAATTATTTATTAAAAAATTAAAAAATATAATTAAAAGGAAAGACTTTTCACATTCATAATTAATATGTATTTTTTATTATTTTAAATATATAATTAAAAAAAACTTTTGATATAACTTATACCCAATTAATTTACGAATGAGTTTATAGCTAATTTAGAATTAAGTATTATTATAATATATATATATATATAGATTACCATACTAAAATACTATTTATTACCCAATACTATTTATGAAAAATTGAGAGGTCTCTTATTCCATTATCCTTGTTAATATCTTACTAATTCCGTGGAATACCAAATAAGTTGAGTATTTGAGAGTTTCCATTCTTTGTTATCAAATCAAATAAGAGAGTGAGGTAAGTATTGTATTTTCTTTAAAAATAAATCTTTTTCTTTAAATTGATATAGGATCAGAGATAGGAATGACGATAAGTATGCCTATATTTGATATCAATGAATATGACGATCAAATTCGAATATTTTGAATCAGATTTGGGATGAAAAAGGGAGAAAGTTATTCGATAAATCCCGGGATCAGGATAATGAGTTTGTAAAACTCAAACTCGATACCCAATTATATTAATAACAATAAATAAATAAATTTATATATATATATATATATATATATATATATATATATATTTTGTTAAAGTTAGACTGTTTATTCAAATGACACATCATTAAGATAAATATATCATTTATTTTACTTTACCCATGGTTAACCTTCTATATCAATATTTGAATAGCAAATAAATATTTCTCATGACTTTTCATTTTCCATTCTTTTAATAACAAAAATTTACTCAATCTCGACCTTCAATCTCTTTAACTTCTTTCTTCAACTTTTATGCTCTCGCAACATCTAGAATACAAGTATGTATTTAAATAATGCTTTATTTGTATTTTTAAAATTTAGATATTACTCGTTTTAAAAGTATTTATTATTTAATAAAGTTACGTGTCACATTTTAATCGAGTAACCGTTCAGAAATCGAATACCCGACGAATTAAAAATAATTATAGAAATAAAGATACACATGAGAGTTGATATCAGTAATAAAATAAAAATCAGGTTCAGGCCCGACAGCTAAGATAGGATAGGGTAAGGTACCATTGCCAACTCTATACAAGATCACATTGAAGGATTAAAATATGTTAATATTATTTATTTTAGAAATAAATTATTTAAAGAGGTAGAAATATTGTCAAATTGAACACAAAGAGACTTTTCACAAAGACGGCCATACTGAATGTTACTACGAGTTTCAATAAAATCAAAATCATTTTCTGAATTATTTAATAACCTACCATTTGAAGTTCAATTAATCTATTTTCAAATAGAATGGGATTAATACCCATGATGTAGAAGTTCCATTTTCTATTTTCTATCTATTATTCATTTTATTGAATTTTTGTGTGCCTAAATTCTTTACCTTAAACAACACATTAATAAATAATTTTAAATTAAAGATAAAACATATATATATATATATATATATATATATATATATATATATATATATATATATATATATATATATATATATATATATATATATATATATATATATATATATATATATATATATATATATATATATATATATATATATATATATATATCCCTTTCCTTCCCTTGTACGTGCAATTAGAAACCTAGTCTTTCACATCTGATTCACTATTATAATTTATGCTTCATTACACTTCCCTATTATATTCCCTAATTGTTTCCATCTTAATTTTTCTATTTAACTTTCTAATTTAGAAAGCTAGTGGGTTTTACAGAACTTTCAATTTATTTTCATTTTACATTTAATTTACAAGATTACGAGAACAACTTATATTCTTTGTCAACAAAAACAATCTAAAGACATTTTAACTACTATTAAATTTATTTTTACCATCAAAATTATCCTTAAAAAAACATAGAGAATATTGGTGGAGGAAATTTTGTAATGAAGTAAAATAATCTTGTTTAAGAAAGGAAATTTATGTTTTTGACCTCCATTGTCTCTATAAGATCTATGGTTCCCATAAACAAAATATCATTACCAGTTTAATGTTTTTAATGCAAGAATTTACTTCATTTTGATGGAGTTAAATACTCAATTTAATGTGTCATTAGTGAAACCTATTTCTCTTAGTACATCTTTAGACTAAAAAATTCATTCAACTAATAAATTAGTGATGATATTTGTTACAAATTTATATCAAGATATATTAATATTTTAAAATATGAATTGGTACATTATAAATTTGATATAATGCAAAAGTTGAAGATTTTTACGTTTGTCAAGTTGAATCACAATTAATCGAGAGTGAACAATCAAAATTTTTTTTTATGTTGAATAGATTAATTAATTTTGTTTTAACCATACCTGTTTTTATTGCTAATATTGAAAAAACATTTTCAATAATAAAGAATGTGATGACAGAACTTTGCAAAATAATGGAAGATAGTTTTTTTTTCCATTTGTTTGACACTTTATTTTTATCAAAATTTGACTAAGAATATTAATGCATATTATTATTTTAGATGAGTTATATATTATAAAATTTCGTATAACTCAACTTATTTAATATAATATAAGATAATATTTTTATATATTTATATTTAATTATATTAAGTTGAAGCACCCAACCTTAATTCTATATATATATATATATATATATATATATATATATATATAGTTGATTAGGTGAGGGAATTAGGTGAGGGAATTTGGTGAGGGAATGACGTGACATAATCTTATTCGCTGAAAAAATCAAATAATTTCTCTTTTTTCTCTTTTTCCTCTCACTTTTACATTTTCCAACCATGATGCCAAGTCATTCCCTCACCAAATTCTCTCACTAAATTCTCTCCCTCTATCACTCCTCATATATATATATCATTCAAGATTATTGATACCAATTTATCTTCTTTGTATATATTTATATTTTAAATTTTATTTATTGTATAAATTATAAATTTATTTTACATATTCTTTATCAATACTGAAATAATATTCATTAAAAAAAAAATTCTTTTATGTAGATTTAGTAAAGTTATTTGAAAAACTTATATTTTATGTCATTTTAGTTTAAATCTATAATATATGTGCTATATATTTATTATATTTATATAATATTAAAATTAATATATGATAGTATAGTAAATATACAAATTTTTATATAGTAGTAGAAGAAGAAAATTAGGTTGAATTTTATATTTTAAATAATCGAGACATTACAATAATCATATCATAATAATCACTATCCCATTATATAATACAAACTTTCTATTCACGGATATCATATTCATCATGAGATACATAAATATTTATTGTAAAAATAAAAATAAATAAAACCCAATAAATTAAACAAAGCAACAATGGACTACTATTAATAGATTGAAGATATTTTCTACTCAAACTCATTTGATGGTCCACTCTTTATTAATAATATAAAGAATTATTCATCTATTTTAATATCTCAACCTTAACATTTATGTTCGTCATCTTTTGTAATCTTACTATCCATCAAAAAGCAGTCAAAAGGAAATAAACAGGTTATAGATATTTTTATAATCAAGGACAAATAAGTAAGACAACAATTCAGTTGTATATATATATATTAGGTTACTAGATATCAATAAGAAAGAAGAAACAAGAGATCCATCACCATGGACAAATTCTCTTCATTCACCATCATTATGGCCATTGTTGTATCATGTAAGTATGCAATACACATACTTAGTTACTTCCACTTGTATCATGTTTTTTTTTTAATAATAACAACTTTGATGATCATTCTTTTGCAATAATAGTACTTGGATTAATCCTAATGAAGACTCAAGCTTTACCCGACCCCGACCCCGACCCCGACCCCGACCACGACTACGACCCTTACACGAATGAATTTCCTAAGAATAAATGCTCAAATATCAAATGTTTATTTCAGTGTAGAAAAAGTTA
Source organism: Impatiens glandulifera (assembly GCF_907164915.1). Taxonomy (NCBI): domain Eukaryota; kingdom Viridiplantae; phylum Streptophyta; class Magnoliopsida; order Ericales; family Balsaminaceae; genus Impatiens; species Impatiens glandulifera. Next base: position 78,537,671 of record NC_061862.1, on the reverse strand, counting down.
TAAGGGTGCATTTGGATCATGCACGCGTCTTATTGACACTGGTTTCAACTTCATGTGCTCTTGTGTTTTCTTTCAATTATTACCCCATTAATTTATTTTAATTTTTGTCTGGCATAATAATATAATATAAAATATATGTATATATAAATATATATTTGATTGTAATAAAATTATAAATTAAATATAATTATTTCTACCATAACTAAATAATCAAATTAATTTGGTGGATTTGTTTTCTGTCTTGTGGAAGCACATGATCATTATTTATAGTTTATGAAAAGCTTGAATCAACTCGAGAATGGATTCTACAATTGAGAACATTTATGTTTTCTTTCAATATTCTTGGAGACAATCTAGTTCTTAAAATTACTAGCCTTATATAATAGAGTTTCAATTTTAGTTTGAAATCTACACAATTTTATTAGTAGTCGATCTTCTTTAATAGAGTTCCAATTTAGTTTCAAATATATTGCAATATTGTACTAGCTTTCTATTATTATATTATTTTTTGTAATAATAATTAAATACAAATTAAATATTTTTAAGGCCTGTGCATAAACACAAATGAAGATTTATATTAAAAGTTAAAATAGTTTAAATTTAAAATTTATTTATGGATAATAAATAAGAAGAATGATATATACATGTTATGTTATAAAATGGTATTTGTTTTATTTAAATTTAAATTATTATTTTTGTATAGGTTACAAAAAAATGTCAAAATATTTTAAATGCCCAAAAGTATTTTGTAATTACTTTTAATTAAGGGCCATTTGTGGAGGTTCCTGGCAATTCAAAATGGTAAGGGCAATAATGCTAAAATATCATTCACCCTTGTGTACCTATACAAGTTTTCCGTATGCACATAATAATGCTAGAATTATAAGTGGATAAAACCCAATCCCCTTTTTTTTTACTTATATATTTTCTCCATATTTAAGAAAGTTCTTTATTTCATATTTATAGTTGAAATAATCTTCTTATAAGTTAAGAAATGAAATAATGTAAGACAATAACATTTATTATGAAAACAAAACCAAAATAAAAAACAATACAGTTTTCAATCAACTATTACAGAAACAGGAAAAATAAAAACAATCAAAATTTTCTGTCAAAACCGAAAACAAAACAAGAGAAACCAGACCAATTAAATCACAAACACAAAAATAAATATACAATTCATACCAAAACATGAAGAAAAAAAAAATATTCACAATCATACACATCATCCTAAAGTACTTTAAAATTGTGCAGAAAAAGAACCTAATATGAATTTACCTTAAAAAAACGTCTAACTAACTTAGGCCTCAATATATTTGTGCGAACATTATAAGAATTGCTAAAATTGATGATTTCTCGGGGGCATCACTCATCTTACTCTTAAGATGTCCAAGTGTCCACTAACTCTCCGCCCGATGAACATGTCCCGCTATTGAAATTCGTCAACATAAAAATGTTAGAATTATGGTGACTCATATTTTCATCGGGCCTGGGCCTTGGCCTTGGCCAGTGCCTTGGCCTAGACTTGCGGTGCTATAAAAGAAATCCTAATTATTTGATATTTGAATCCACTATGTATGAGTTATAAATCAGTCCGGATCTTCTGCAACCAATTTTGTTGTTCTACTCTTCCGGATCAATCAGAATGCAGCTTGAATATTATATTAATAAATCAGTTTCGGGTTAAAAAAAAGATGTATATGGAACCTGGATATAACACTGTTTCCTTCCGAGTTTAATTTCTTTTTACAATATAAAAGAAAGTGAAGCAAGCGCATAAGAGTGAAGATTGCTCCACTTCACTTCCTCTTAAATTGTAAGAGGAAGTAAATCAAGCACAAAAGAATGAAGATTGCTTCACTTCACTTCCTTTTACATTATAAAACTGAAGTATTGATGAATATATTACAAGATTAAATATATGTATGTAATTTTCATGTAAAACCATTAACACGTTCATGTAAATGCATTTATACCTTAATGTTAAAACCTTTGAACCTTCATTTAAACCTTACCGTTATATATAAATATTAATATAAATAATATAATTTTAAATTATACAGTTCTATATAAATATTAATATAATTAATATTATCACAATATAATTAAAACACATATATTAATAAAATTAACATAATATATATATATATAAATATTTTTTTAAATGAGTGTATTTATTAATAAAATACATAGAAATGAAACTAACTTCACTAAACTTTTACAAATGTAAAAGGAATGTAAAAGGAAGTGTAGTGAAGCAAACTTCACTCGTGTGCACTTAATTGACTTCATTTTACATTGTAAATAGAAGTGAAACAAGCTTCACTCATGTGCGCTTGTTCCACTTCCTTTTACATTATAAATAGAAGTGAAACAAACTTCACTCATGTGCGTTTGCTTCACTTTTATTTAAATTGTTAATAAAAATAAAGTTAGCTTCACTGAAGTAATAATTTAAATAAATAGAAAATTTTCTACTACACTCCCACTATTCACTTTCTCTTTCATCAATTTTTCAAACCCTAATACGAATCTTCTCTGCTACAATCTTCTCACGAAATCGACCTTTGTTGGGGTGGCATCGAAGATTCTTTGAAATGATGTTGATGCAACCTTGGATCCCTTGAAGTGTGCAGTGACTTGCTATTGGACATCTGTGATTTCTCTGTTAGAAATCATCCGTCGATTTTTACCTTCTTTTTGCAGATTCGTGTTAACAAACGACTTCATTTGAACACTTTGTGAAGACGATTAAAATCAAAAAGAGAAGAACAATCTTTTACTCTCTCTTTTCTCCGATGAGATCTACAAATCCCAAGGAGTGAAAACCCTCATTTTCTTTGACGAGACTTACCTTTTAGATCTCACCGTCGTAGAAAAACTCAACGACCTGAACCAAGTCGCTAACATTATCTCGAGGCTGGGGAAAAACATAGCAAGAGACTGTTCATCTTCTTTTTTGATTTTAATTATCTTCCCAAAGTGTTCGGATGAAGCCATCTATTAACCAGGTAAAACCCTAAAATATCTCCTCGTATTTCTTAACAACTATTGCAGAAAAAATACTTCATATCATTCATTATTCATCAACATTATTACTTTGTAACTCATAAATTTGTTAATTATTTTTATGAACAGGATAAGGAATATATATATTGTGAGATATGTGGGAATGAAGGGTATAATGAATGTCTTGTTATTTGTTCTTCTTGTGATTCTCACAAGTATATATTAGATAAGATCATAATGCATGTCTATCAGTCATTTTTATTAGATATATGTTAACAATAATAATCTACTTTAGGTATATTAAGTCTCTTTACAGAGATGAAAATCTCTTAACAATGTTGGAAAGTCAAGCCAAAATACAAATATGATGATTCATCAAATGGATGCAAAGGTAATTTGAAATGAAGATTGAAGCTCCCTTCAGGTATGTCTTCTCACCTTAGCTCAAACAAAGATTATGATAAAATGGATTATTGTGCAAATTTGGACTCTGAAACCACGTTAGTGAATTGCTTTAAAGAAATAGAAACTGATAGTAATCATATTAAATGTGGTACATTGCCTGAAAGTGTTGAGGGGTGTAAATATATTTTTAATCAATTTGATGCATTATTTTGAATAATTTGGCTACTATTGATAATATTATTGTTATTCTTGAGATTGAAATTGTTAATATGATTGTGACTATAAGTGCACAAATTGATATGTATCAATTGTGTATGAATATTCCATTTGTTTCTAATGTTGAATTGAATCCTCTATGTATTAGACTAATCCGCCTTATGCTAATGTTAATATGGATGATGTTGATTGTTCGGAAACCTTGAATTCTTTTAAGCATGGTAATCTTGATGGAGGCAGTAATGACAGTGATGTGACTGATGAAGGTAATCTATTTTCAAAGTTTGGCATGGTCAAGGAAACTTGTGAATATGGAGAAGACAATAATATGAAGGCTATAGAATCAGAATTATGTGTGGACAGCATTAATCTGAATGAAATTGTTATTGACATGAAGTATAAGAGTATGGAAATCTCATGGGAAGATGATGCGGTGCGAGTCGAAGAGGCGTTTATGCGAAAGTTGCAGCATCCGAAAATATCTCGCAAGTGTCAGATTTCGACGATTGCCTAGTGTTTTTCGGGCGGAAACGTTTAGGGGCTCAAAATCGCATTTTTATTAGTTTCGGGTGTTTTTTGCAATTTATTAAAAGTTGTTTATTTCTTTTGCAAGCTAGGGTTTGAGTATTGAAAAGAATCTTAAAACACTTTGTTAGGGGAAGATTATTAATTAGAAAACGAGGTTTCCTCAATATCTATCAATTTTCGGTATTCGTAAGAATCAACGAATCTTGATAAAGGTTCATCCTAGCCACGCACGCTGCATCAGTTGGTATCAGTTTCCAGTCGACCCTGAGGTATGCCGCCCCGAAGACAGCCGCGCAACCCTACCCCTGGTGCTGATGATGGTGACCTTGCTGAGTTGCGACGTGAAAACGCTGAGTTTCGCCGTGATAACGACGATTTGAGGCGGCAGGTTGAATGGTTGACGCAACGGATGGATGCATCTATGCACATGCACCACCCTGAAGATGATGTTACGATGACAGATGAAAACCCTCTCGGTGGTCTTCGGAATCGATCCCCTGAACGCCCCAATCATCGCTGGGAGCAGGCTTTCAGGGTGGACATCCCAGTCGGCCCATCCCACCCCAGCCCCCCCTCGCGGCACTACAGCCCCCCCGCAGGGACGTCCCGGTGGCTTGCGTTGTTTCAATTGTGGTGAAGTTGGCCATCGCCAAACAGAGTGTCGCAACCCAAAGTCCACCAATCATGGTCTTTTTACTGAGGTGGATGATCCTGACTCTGCTCTTCCTTCAGATTCAGCCCCAGTGTATGATGTTTATGATGATGAGGTAGCGGAGGAGTATGTTTCTGGTGATGTTGGCCCCCTTTTGGTGATTCGTCGATCATGTTTAACCCCTCGTGCTCCTGACAACGAGTGGTTACGCAATAATCTGTTCCATTCCACTTGTACCATCGGTGGCAAAGTTTGCACCTTCATCATTGATGCTGGGAGTTGTGAGAATGTGATTTCTGAGGTTGCAGTTTCGAAGCTGGGTCTGTCCACTGAACCTCATCCCAAGCCTTATCGCTTGTCCTGGCTGAGTCAAGGTACGGATGTTACAGTTTCGAAGCGCGTACTTGTTAATTTTTCCATTGGTTCCCATTATCGTGATGCTGTATATTGTGATGTGGTTCCTATGGATGCTTGTCACCTTTTACTTGGTCGCCCTTGGCAGTTTGATCATTCTGTTATACATGATGGGCGTGCTAATACCTACACGTTCTTATTTCATGGTACCAAGATTGTGTTGATGCCAAATCAGCCCAAGAAGGGTGCTGCCCCCACTCATCATGCGTCCCCCCTACCACCTTGTTGTCTCGGGGTCCTTTTCAGACCGCCATGGTCGAATCGGGCATGGTGTTTGCTCTATTTTGTTCGCTGATTACCTGTGGTGCTAGTTCTGAGGTGCCTATTCCAGTGCAGCCGCTGTTACAGGAGTTTGCAGATGTTTTTCCTGAGAATCTGCCTTGTGCCTTGCCTCCTTTGCGTGATATCCAGCATCACATTGACTTGGTTCCAGGTGCTGCCCTACCCAACCGTCCTCATTACCGCATGAGTCCCAAAGAACATGAAGAGTTGCGTAGACAGGTGGAGGACTTGCTGGCTAAGGGACACATTCGAGAGAGCCTTAGTCCCTGTGCTGTCCCGGCCCTTCTTACCCCAAAAAAGGATGGGTCTTGGCGTATGTGCATTGATAGTCGTGCTATCAACAAGATTACAGTGCGTTATCGGTTTCCTATTCCCCGGTTGGATGACTTGTTGGATCAGTTGGGTGGTGCTTCTGTGTTTAGCAAACTGGATCTCAAGAGTGGATACCATCAGATTCGTATTCGCATGGGTGATGAGTGGAAGACTGCCTTTAAGACTCGTGAGTGCTTATATGAGTGGCTGGTTATGCCGTTTGGTCTGTCGAATGCTCCTAGCACCTTTATGCGTGTGATGAACCAGGCTCTTCGCCCTTTCATTGGGAAGTTTGCTCACAATCATGCTGTTAATCGCTCCACTGGTTTCAGTCCTTTCCATGTGATTTACGGGCTGTCTCCGCGTGCTCCTCTTGATTTGTTAGCGCTGCCCAGCAAGGTGCGTCCTCATTCCACTGCTGCGGATTTTGTTGGTCAGTTGGCTCAGGTTCATCAGACCACTCATGACCGCTTGGTTGCTGCTACTGCCAAGTACAAGGAGAAGGCTGATTCGAGAAGGCGTGCTGTTGATTTTGAAGTTGGTGACTTTGTGTGGGCTATTCTGACTAAGGATCGTTTTCCAGCTCATGAATATAGCAAGCTTGCTGCTAAGAAGATTGGTCCTGTTGAGATTGTGGAGAAGATCAACCCCAATGCTTATCGTTTACGCCTTCCCAGCCATGTGCATACCTCTGATGTGTTCAATGTGAAGCATCTTGTTCCTTTTGTGGGTGAGTCTTCTTCTGATGAGGATGATGCGGTTCCAGATTCGAGGACGAATCTTTTCTACCCTGGGGGGAATGATGCGGTGCGAGTCGAAGAGGCGTTTATGCGAAAGTTGCAGCATCCGAAAATATCTCGCAAGTGTCAGATTTCGACGATTGCCTAGTGTTTTTCGGGCGGAAACGTTTAGGGGCTCAAAATCGCATTTTTATTAGTTTCGGGTGTTTTTTTCAATTTATTAAAAGTTGTTTATTTCTTTTGCAAGCTAGGGTTTGAGTATTGAAAAGAATCTTAAAACACTTTGTTAGGGGAAGATTATTAATTAGAAAACGAGGTTTCCTCAATATCTATCAATTTTCGGTATTCGTAAGAATCAACGAATCTTGATAAAGGTTCATCCTAGCCACGCACGCTGCATCAGAAGAGGATGTTGAGGAACAACAAAGAAGTAGAGTTGTATCTATTTGTCTTCAATTTTATGTTAAATAGAGCGAAAACCCTAGGGGAGAATCACATCAGAATCACGATCGTCGGCACGTCTAGCACGTTCAACACAATAGACACGATCAGCACAGTCGACATGTTTGCCACGTTCGGCACAATCAGAACGGTCGCGCAAAATTCGGTTGTTTGATTTGGTCATAGGTTACGAGAAACGTGGTTGGAGTCACAATCGTCGGCATATTCGGCACGATCGACATAATCGGCATGTCTGGTACGTTTGTCTAGAAATTGTTTACTTGTGTCACGAATATTGGGTCGGGAAATCATAAATACAGTCGCTAGGGTTGTTTGAGAACAAGTATGGGATTGTGAGTACTCTAGGTCATCGATTGCTTTATGTTTTTAGGTTGTTGGGTTGTGTGAAACATGGACACTAGTTCGTTAGTCTACGGTCATTCCTAGTCGTAGATTTTTCTCGGTTGTAAGTAAATTGGGTTTGGTTGAGTTATTTGTATTCTTAATTTCCTGAATTCTAGTTCTTCTACTAAGATGGGGAGAAAGAATAGGAATAAGATAAAATAAGTGTATGACTTCGTAGAAATCGAATCAAGCAAGAAAACGATACATGAAATAGGAAAAAACAGATTTCTGAGAAACCAGAAATGCAGAATAGAGCTCTTAGAAGATTGAAGAAAAATGCAGAATGAAACTGAAAGTTTGAAGTCAAAATAAAAAATGATGAAATATGGAAGGTTGGATACAACGAAAGGACAAATCTCTACGGATTCAAGAATCAAATTGCGACATTGTTATTCCAAGTAAAGAAAGGAGATATTCTGCTCAGTAAGGAAAAAACACAACAAACCACTACCCAACTCAATATTCACTATCTTTAAGATTGGAACTTACTAAAATAAGAAGAATACAAGAAGATAGTTTGTTGGTTTGTGGAAACAATGAAGGAGCTTATGAAGTGCCCAAAAACAAAGACCTACACTATCAAAAATAATTCCAGTTGGAAAGTTAATGAAGTCTGGAAGAAAAATGTAGGAAAGAAATATAAAGGCAAAACTTACTTGGGAGATTTTAAACCAAAAGTTGAGATTCTTAAATCCACTTTTGAGTTTAAATTACCTATTGAAGTGGAGGAAAATGCATTAAAGAATGGGAAAATGTAGTTGTTGAAAACAACATAAGTATGAATCATGTATCTATCCTAGTCACTAAGGATGTTTTGCTAAAACAATGGGAGCATATGGGACTGGAAAAGGTATCAGCAAATATTCATGATCTCTATTTCTTGAAATTCAAGCAAGGAACAGATCTGGAAAATATTCTGAAGTTGGGACACACATATGTTGGGTCAAACTGTATAAAGCTAGAAAAATTGTCTGAAAGTATGAACCTACTCAGCAAACCGAAGGAAACAACTCAAATTTGGTTCAAACTAAGGAACATTCCAGCTCATATGTATAATGCAGAAGCACTTAGCCAATTCGCTATTCTCTTAGGGAAACCATTATATATGGACCCAATAACAGAGGAAAGAGAACACATCACATATGATATGATAAGCATTGAAGTGCATCCCAGAAGCATTTTACCTGCAAAGATGACAATAATTGATAGAAGAGGCAAACCCACAAACATAGATATTACATATGAATGGAGGCCAAATAGATGTACGTTCTGCAATACTTTTGAACATCCCATTAATAAATGTACAAAAACAATTGAAGAACAAAAGGAAAAGCTAAAAGTTCAGGAGTAAAATGAGGAAGTTAAAACTGAAGAATTAGACAATCAAAATGAGGAATCTAAAGATGGAGATGCAGATGATGGGAATAATGAGGAATCAAAGGAAATGAAAGATGAAAAATTATAGAAATAAGATGAAGAGTCAGAGGAAGGAAAAAGGGAAAAATCATAGAAATAAAGTGATAAGAATGAATCAGATGATAGTGAAGAGAAAACTTTGAAAGTAGACCGAGTAAATCAGACAAAAATGAAGCAAAAGAATGTGAAGGTAATGTGAAATTCCAAAAATACTGAAACATAATTCATTTTATCATATTAGTGTTGGTTCCTCTAAAGCAAAATTGATCCAAGGGAATGAAGTCAATGCTCATAAATATTCATCATCAAATACAACAGTTCAATCACCAATAAAGAAGCATAGAGCCAAACATGGATTAGAAAAAGTAGGTGGGCTGCGAGAGCAACAGACTGAGATCCGAAAGTAGCGGAAATGATATTGTCTACATTGAACAATAATGTTAAGTAGTATGATTGGTATGCTTGAGTTGTCTGTGATCTTTTTTTGTTTCTAATAAGATACTCTAGGATCGTTTGATTCTTTTAATCAAAACTAAGGTTTGTTTAACTTTGATAATTGACCATTTCTCCCACTTTTAGGTTCTTAATAAATTGACGTTAAGCTATTTTCCAAAAAAATGTTATGTTAGTTATTACTCAGTCTGAACTATGGGCATGATTTTGATAATAATCAATGGAATTTCGTTCTATTTTTTTGTTTTTGTTTTAGCCATTATAATGCACCAGAGGCTACATCCCATGAAAGAGATTATTCAAATCAACCACAATCACCTGAACATGTGTAAGAAAGCTAATCATCTCGAGAGATTGATGCAGCAATGCCATAGTACAAAGTGTTTGACCAAAAGTCTCCTTGCCTCCAACAACTCATTCATGTCCCTTAGTTCATACTTCATCTAGCTATCATGTAAAACTATCATTTATTTATCAATATAAGCATAAATAGAAAAATTATCATGTAAAACTATCATTTATTCATCTGTATAGGTCTAAATAGAAAAAGTTATCATGTAAAAGAATTCTTCATTCAAAAGTATAGAAAAAATAGAAAAAATCATCATGTAAAACTATTATTTATTCATTAGTATATACATTAGTATATATACGTAAATAGAAAAAATTAACATGCAAAACAATCATTTATTCATCAGTATAGACGTAAATAAAAGAAATTATCATGTAAAATTATTATTCATTTAAAAGTATAGGCGTATATATATTTTTTAGGCACTTTAGTAAATAGCATTGCAGGTCTTTACTATGATTTACATGAAGGTATAAATAGTTTTACATGAAAGTATAAATAATTTTACATTAATGTGTTTATGATTTTACATGAAAATTACAGGCATGTAAAATAAATGGAATATTCAATTCAACAATCAATTTCACTAAAGTGCACACATGAGTGAAGTTTGTTTCATTTCTATTTACAATGTAAATGAAAGTGAATAAAGTGCACATGAGTGAAGATTGCTTCACTTCTATATACAATATAAATGAAAGTGAAGAAAGCGCACATGAGTGAAATTTGCTTCACTTCTGTTTACAATGTAAATAAAAGTGAAGCAAGCTTATTAGAGTGAAGCTTGTTTCACTTATGTTTATATTGTAAATAAAAGAGAAGCAAGTGCACTTCAGTAAAACTTACGTCACTTCTATTTACAATGTAAATAAAAGAGAAATAAACGCACTTTAGTGAGACTTGCTTCACTTCTATGTACATTGTAAATGAAAATGTTGAATTGAATATTTAGTGAAACTGGTTGTTGAATTGAATATTCTATTTGTTTCATATGCCTATAATTTTTATATAAACCATTAACACATTCATGTAAAAACATTTGAACCTTCATGTAAACCCTACTAAAAAACAAATCATGCAACATGTCTGCAAGTCTTATTATTATAATAACAATGCTAAAGTAGTACTAGAAGCCTCAGACACTACATCAAAAACGATAATTCTAAGACAAATTTATTTGAAAATAGTTAATATGTCTCATTCGCAGTAGCAACAACAACATAGTGCTCTTATTGTAGAAAATTTCTTGGATCAGTAATGAAATCAGTCAAAGGAGATTAGTCAAAGGAGATTATGCGGCCGTGTAGGGAGAAGCTAGATAAATCTAGCTCTCTTTGTGTCCCATCTGACCTGGAAAATTCCTATTTGTAGTCGATACGCATACCTACAGTAGTAGTAAAATCGTATTCCCGCCACTTCTAAATAGTAAGCACATGTAACATAAATACATAGGTTTAGTTTTACAAAGTGTAAGAAGAAAACTTACCTTTGGCTTATTTAGACGTGCAAAAGTATCTTTAGGGCCACTCAAACAAGCCCCACAACTAGGACTTGTAGGTGTGTCACAGCCAGCTTTCTCAAATATCTGTGAGCAAGTCTTCCCACCAGATACAGGAACCGATAATATTGTATAGATAGATCCACCCGGACCTAAAAATTACACTTAATCGATCAGCTAGAGAGTTCTCACCTACATTTCACTATTTCAGCCATAAAAAGACTAACTAACCTTCTGAGTGGCAGGAATTAAAAAATTCGGTACTATAATATTCTTCCCCTGTACATTCATACATTTTATCCCATTCAAGGATTATTAAGTTCCAACTCCAATTCACCAAAAAAAAGTAAATTTGTTCCAAATGTATGCTTTAACAAATGCAACACAAAAAAATTGAAGACAACAGCAATAGTAGAAAGAATGGTGTATAGAAGTCACACCAAAATAAGAAAGATTTTTATTGCAGCAAGGAAATCCTCGTATTTTCCACCCGTACAAGATCTAATATAAACTCTACCAATCTTCACATCTTTACATTCTCTAGCTAAGACCCTATTGTCAGGAGAATGAGGTTGTAAAATTACAATCCAAGATTAAAATTTAGATATTTTAATTTTAGAAATTGCAATGAAATATAGATGACAATTCTACTTATAATTTAATCATTAATCAAACATTGCACCTTTGCCACCAAAGACTCTAGATTTAAGATGTCAAATTTGTACTCAGGAAAAAAATCTGGATGAAATACATAAGATACCCAATAGATCGTTCAGTATAATATGATGAAACAGGCAAGTAAAAGGTCCTGGTAGAGAAAAACAAATTACTTCAGGACCCCTCACTTAATGAACATCCCTAAACTTTACTTTTTTCAAGGTAAGAAACTAAATCACTTTTTATCACTCTTGTTATTTATTTTTTCAGGAATGGAAAGGGGTTAACAAATTTATCACCAAAACAACTGTTTCAAGTACACTTTGATTACCTAGCTTGATCATCACTGTAAAGTACTTCATACGGAACAAAAGTCTTATCCTGATTAAATGACAAGGTAAAAGTATATAGATCTTAGTCAACACAAAACCAAATTCAACAATCAAATTCATTAAATTTTAAAGTGTCTTAGGTATTTTTGGCTTTTGTATTTTTACATAATTGTTGTAACATACCACCAAAGTAGTATTTGTTATGCAAGTAACCGAAAAAATTCATATAAAACAACTAATCTTAAGGTACTCATGCGTGGTTGAATTAGCAAGTACAACTCCGTTTTTCCTTCAACTTTAACAACCATGTTATACAAGGACATCCTCTCTTCCATCTTCGCAGAAATAAGACAAACAAAAAGTACAAGGTTACCAATGAATGAAATCTGTATAATCTGATCTCGTAAAAATTGTTTGACCAACTTGCAGTTAGACTTTCAACAATAGATCTAACGAATTCCATCGCTTTAAATGTTTCTCCTGCCAAAGATATTTCACCAATAATCTGAAAAATATAAACAAAACAAGTTTACGAGTTATACATTATAACTCCAATTGAAAAAATTAGGTAATCAAAAGATAGGACTACATTAACCTGTAAAATCAAATCCTTTGGCATCAAATAATCTGACATCTCACCCTCCAATACAAATCTAAGTGTTGGAGGAACCTAAAATTTAGATGTGGAGAATCAATTAGCAATTATCAATTATTACACATAAAAATTAAGAAAAACACTATCAAACTTTTAATAGTACCTTTCCGGTGCCCAACACAAAACCTAGATCAGTATTACCTATTCTAGTTGCAAACTGGCAAAATGCTCTAGCAGTACATGTGTGAGAATCCATGCCTAACAATACCTAAATGCAAGCAAATCAATTTCCAATTTATAAGCTCCAAAAAAATCCACCATCATAGAAGTACTTAATATTTTGATGTCATAGAAGTAATTTTTATCTTCTCAACTATCCAATTACCTTAAAATTTCAAAGATATTTGATGTCATAGAAGTATTTAATATTTTTCTTGGTGCAATAATCTCTCAAGATGTTAACATTACGATTTTCACGTTCATTGTTTGTGAAGATGTAATGATCAGGTATAATCATAACGTTTTCACGATCTTAGACCTACAAAATTGAAAAGTCATAAGAATTTAGGACAAATAGCTTTAAGTTAACTGAGTTCCAAAGTATAGAAGTTCTTATGACAACAATATAAGTAAGTAACTTAGAATTAGAGCCGAACTCTTTCTTAAAAATCCCTAAAGAACTAGGACCGCAAACATCATGAGTCATCAGGACATCAACATTAACCCACAAATTCTCAAATTATATTTACAATAGTATAAGTAATTTAAATGTATTCATCAAATTTCCAAATTTACATAAATGATTTTTTAATAAGAGTTTATTTATTGTCTTGAGTCAGTATCATTTCATGACCTCCACTAAGTTCATCTCCAACTAGACACAAATTCAAAATACGTATATAATCGTTTTCTGCTCTAAAAATGCATAATTGCTTGTCTTTAGTAGGGTTTACATGAAGGTTCAAATGTTTTTAACAAACTAGACAAGCGTGCACTGATCATTGGGATGACATACTCTCAAGCGAGCACATTATGCAATCCTAAGAAGATGTAGGATCCTAGATACAACAACCAAGGCAGGGTGAGAAATCAATTATCATCGATTATTTGTAGTGCTTTAACAATGGCTGTGAAAATCAGGCACTATAATATGATAAAGAAACCAATTGCAACTAGTGCAGATCAGTGCTAAAAAATATTACACAGATAAAGTAACTTAGCTGGAATCACACTTGGCAATTCAAGCAAACAAACCGAAGTTCGTTCTATACTATAAAGGAATCTGCAAAAACAATACAAAAACCTGACAAACGATTTGTAATGGTGAAATCACATATGTTCAATAGCAAGTAACTACATGCTTCAAGGGATCCAAGATTGCATTATCATCATCCCAAATACCACAAAGAACCTTCAAAGCCACCTTAACAAAAAGCCATTTTGCGAGAAGATTGTAGCAGAGAAGATCCGTGCTAGGGTTTGAAAAATCGCTGAGAGAGAAAATAAATAGTGGGCGTGCAGCGAGGAAATTCTTTTAAATTTATTTTAATTATTATTTTAGTGAAGTTAGATTCACTTCTCTTCACTCCTATTAGCACTGCAAATAAAAGTGAACCAAGCGTATAGGAGTGAAATTAGCTTCACTTCTATTTACATTTTAAATATAAGTGAATGAAGCGCACATGAGTGAAGTTTGCTTCACTTCTAATTACAATGTAAATAAAATAGAAGCAAGAGGAGTTTAGTTATGCTAACTTCATTTATATTTACAATGTTAATAGAAGTAAATGAAGCGCACATAGAATGAAGCTTGCTTCACTTCTATTTGTTATGTTAATTTTATTAATATAAGTTTTAATCATATTGTGATAATATTACTTATATTAATATTTATATATAAGTGTATAAGTTAAAATTATATTATTATTTTGTGTTTTATTTATATTGTGATAATATTACTTATATTAACATTTATATATAATTGTAAGATTTACATTAAGGTTAAAATGCTTTTACATTAAGGTATAAATGCATTTACATGAATGCATTAATGGTTTTACTTGAAAATTATAAGCATATATAATCCTGCAATTTATTTATCAATACTTCAGTTTACATTGTAAAAGGAAGTGAAGTGAAGCAGTCTTCACTCGTATGCGGTTGCTTCACTTTAGTTTTACATTGTTAAAGGAAGTGAAGTGAAGCAATTTTCACTCTTATGCGCTTGCTTCGCTTCCTTTTACATTGTAAAAAGAAAGAAGCAGTGTTATATCCGGGTTCTGGATATATCTTTTTTTAACCCGCAACTAATTTATTAGTATAATATTAAAGCTGCATACTGATTGGTCCGGAACAGAGGAACACCGAAATTAGTAGCAGAAGATCTGGACTAGATATAAATATATAGTCTTAGTTATAGTTTAATACACATAAAATATTTATTATTATTATTATTCTCTCTCTAAATTGTAATATACTATTTCTTCATTTACTAGGTGGTTTTTTCTTTTGGATTTCTACGTAAATCTTATGTTATTTATATGTTTACTTTTTTATACATATATATCTTCTCAATCTTGATTGATCATAAATACATATCCATCTTTAATAAGTGTATGAGAGAATTGAGATGTAATATTTATTTTGAGACAATATATGTTTTGGAAAATGTCGAGTATTAAGTACGATATATCGTTGTTAAATCGCAACACTATATTTTTTTTGCTAGGTAAAGATTTATGTTGTTGGGAACTCTCAAACAGATTTGATCGAAACATTATTAAAATTTGATAAAATTTCAAACATCATTTAGAAAATATATATATATATATATATATCACTTAAGTCAGAATGACATGTAAGTTCTCTCATGTAAGTTCTCTCCAAGACAATCGATCTTCAGAGCTTGAAGTCCACAGATTTGAAGACATGCACGGATTGCTTAGTTGGTAAGCAACATAGAGTTTCCTTCAAAAGTTTTTCTCCATCTAAGAAGCCCAATATCATAGATATGGTTCACACAGACATATGTTCTATGGATTTCTTGACTTTATGTGGTGCTCATTATTACATCATTTTTATCGATGATTGCTCAAGAAAGGTGTGAGCCTATTGTTTGGAGAATATATATATATATATATATATATATATATATATTAAAAATGTAATCAACCATTACTTTTTTACAAATTAGGGATTACAATTTTCTCTAAAAAAACACAATCAAAATTGAAAAGTAAACTTACTCGTTACCTTTTCGGTGACTTTTATAGAATCGGAAAGTTCCTTATTTATCTTTCCACAACTAATCAGATTTAAATTGGTATTTTGTTTTATTCAGTATGATAATATATTTAACCAGATCAGATTTGTCATCTCGAATTTTAGTAATCTGAAAAATACTCTCAATTTTTTGTGGATCGTCTATTGTTCATACCCTTAAGTTGATTACCATTTATCGAGTTCGAATTCATCTATTTTTTTCAGCAAATGAGATAATGTTGTCTGATCTGGTGTCTTTTTTTCTTCTTCTAAATTGTTTTTGGAATTTATCTCTAATCTGAAGCCCTTTTATAAGTATCTTTTAATAATTTCGATGAGTTTCACACTATTTTAACCATATTTGTATATGGTTAGTTATCATTTGGTAGAAATTTTTTCGGCGTTGATTATCAACCATCGGGTAAAGATAAATTTTATTGTTATTTAGAATTCTAGGTAGAGATTCTTCCGTCACCACTTAATTGGTTTGTTCGGCTTGCTTATCTTCCTCTCACACTATTATTGAATTCAAATGTGTTTGTCATTGGAATTACCCAAAAAAAAGTTGTGTAATTGATGGACTAGTTCAATTAGAATCTAAATCTTTGTAAATTTATATTATGTAACATATAGATTTGATTTTATAAATGTTATAATTTATTTATATGTAATTTCTTATTTATTTAATGAGAATTAATTATATAGAAAAGATACATGTTAAAAAAAATTGAGGTCTCTTATTCCCCCTGTCCTTATTCTTTTCTTTTTTTTACTTTTTTTTTTAATTCACTACATGAGAGAGGATCACTACAAAAAAATGGTCCATTAGTAACTTATTTTTGCAACTTAAATATAACTAATACATTCTTTGAGAATATGTAACTTAAATTATAACATAAATTCTAAATAGTGGAAATATTGTAACATTTTTTACATTAATTGATTGTTGATAAAAAAAATTAAAAGCTTCAAATAAATTGTTGTTAAACAAGTCACTAAAGAGGGAATAATGTTTTATTAATTAAAATAGTACAATTTTTTATAACAAGTAATCATTACAACTTTTAAAGCCACATTAATATAGAGAGATAATACAAATAATATTGTTAATATTTTAACTACCATATATATATAAATATTCCAACGCTTTCATCCACTTTTATAATTATAATGTTTTATTCCAATAAAAAATAAATAATAAGTGACCATAAAAGTTGGAAACTCTAATCTTATCTTATTGTGCAACTAAGTTTGTGTTAAATATTATTAACACTAATATGTAACTTGTTTCGCAACAAAACTATAATTATATGTTGCCAAATGAAGTTACAAATATAAGACAATATAATTTGATTTATTATTTATTTTATTAAGATGCTTTCATTCTTAATTAATTCTTAATTAATTTTAAAATTTATTAATTATATGTTAAATAAAAATTCAATATGTTTTGCATTAAAAAAAAAAAACTGTTTTACTTTACAATTTTTTTTGCAAGTTTAAAATAAAAAGTAAATTAAACTACTTTTAAATATATTTTGAATGATTTCTAAACTAATTTTGTTATTTATCTTGCATTACAGATAATTGAATATAATCTTCTAACTTATTTCGTAATCAAATTTAAAAACTTATTTTGTATTAATAAAATGTTAATTTTACATTTTTTTCGCAACTTTCATTTAAAGTAAAATTGAAAAATAAATTGTATTTATAATTTTGGAAATGAAAAGAAAAAGAAAAAACTTAATAATTAATTAGTTTAAAAAATTGCATAATATTACATAACTATGAATATGTGAAACTAAAAAGTTTACAAATAAACAAGACATGTTTATATATATAATAAGTTTTTAATTAAATTGTTTGACATATGTTTAAAATCAAGGTAAATATTTTTTTGGATAGAGTAATAATCGGAATAGATATAACTAATGTAGGGGAGATTTAAGGTAGCTTCTAAGAGACATGGTATTATGTAGCTTAGAATATTTTTTTATTCACTAATTTGAATGTGTACATAACTTGTAATTTCAATGCTATTTATCAATTGTTATAAAACTAATATTGGAATTTAAGTTGAATAGTTATTGACATATTGTTTAATTTATATTTGTTGTTTCATTTAGAAATAATAGTAATTTATTTTGTATTAAATTTATTATAGAGTTATTTTGTAACTTGTTTTACAATGTTAATACAAATTCAAATTGCAATTTTTGTTTTATATATAAAAATATATATATATATATAATTAATTGTATATTACATTATTTTAATGAATAAGAATCAATGAAATTTAAATTTATCTATAAACTTATTATTTATAAATTTACTAACTTAATTCTTAATTATTTATACATATTGTACGGAGTATCCATTTATTTTTGTATATAATAATTTATTATAAATTAATTATACTAATTTTGCAAAAGAATAATAATAATAAAAAATAAATAGTTATAGAATAAGTAAAATTAATAATATTAAAATTAGATATAAGCAACTTGTGTAGGAGCTAACCCATTGGGTTTTTACTAACAATTTTGATAAACAATGTACGTATTGTAACTTTATAAAACTAAATATTGCAATATAAGTTGAATAACAATTGATATGGTATAATCTATCTATTAGTTTCATTTATAAATAAATAAGTAATGTATTTTGCATTATGTATATTAGAGTTATTTGTAATTTGTTTTGTAATAAACGTATCAAATCACAACTGGCCTTGCGACTTTCATATAAAATAAAATTACAATTTGAATTGCACATCCCATGGTATTAATATTTGAACATAAAATTAAATAATCATAATTAATTAGAATAAAAGATAATCTTTAAACATAACAAAGAGTTGAGCATTTAAACAAATAAACTTACTAATTAAGCATCAAAAAATATCCAATGATTCGTGAGTTTCACTAATTTCCTCCGACCCACTCCCTTCAGATTCATTTCCACTTGACTCACTTCCTTCCCATTCAACATCTTCAAATTCATTTTCTTCACTTACGTTTGTATCATCATACCATTAGGATCACTTAAATTGTTGACATCATATAGTGGTATATTTAGGGGAATATCTAGTTGTATAGTTGGCTCTTCTTGTTGATACACCAAATCATCACTCCATTGTTTCTCTATTTTTCCCCTTGCCTTTGTTTTACAAACAGCCAACCAATCACCTATCTGATTTGTTTTGTTCGGATACGTAGCAAAGTAGACTTGTATACCTTGTTGAGCTAGAATGAAAGGGTCATACTTTGCATACTTCCGTTTCATGTTTATGTCAACCAACCTATATGTTTCATCAACTCTTGAACCACGGGTTGGGTCAAACCATAAACATTTAAATAAAACAATACGTAAACTTGGACCAGAATACTCAATTTCTATTATATCCTCTAAAAGTCCATAATAGTCTGCGTCATCAGCATGCACACAAACACCACTATTCATGGTTGCTTTGTTAGATCCAAAATCTCTTGACCGCCACACAAACCCATTAACGAAGTACATTGAATGTCTTGTTGCGGGTGTTTTGGGCCCAAAAGACAAATAATACAATAATCCTTTTGAAACTAAAGGACCATGTTCCTCAACAATCTATAAGATACAAGTTTACAATAAATCATTAATGCAAAATTAAATATAATGCTCAAACACACAACATATAAATTAAACTTATTTCCTCACCTTACATCGGAACCATGATGCGAATTGGCGGTCTATTTCATCTTTTGGTAAACTGGTGTTTAAATCACAAAAAATCCTGCATGCATATATCAATCTCAAAATTAATTAAGATAAATTGATTAATATACGTTATAAATTTTTATTACCTGTAGTAAGGATCTACCTCTGGACAATTTAAGAGCACGTAAGTATGAGCGACTAACGTTTCCTGGCTATTCAAAATTAATTTAGTTGAGGCGCCACTAGATCGTCCAAGATAATTGAAAATCGAAATTGAAGCATCATTATTGTTGACAGATCCTTCTGTGTTTCTTTGTGGGTGTCTTTGTTTGCATTGTATGTTAGATTCAAAATAATACGAGGCAAATGTAGATATCTCTTCTAGAATATATGCATTACAAATTGATGCTTCAATTCTGGCTTTGTTCTTTACTTTCTGCTTCACATTCTTAAGAAACCTATAAAAAATACAATACACACGAAAAAATTAAACAAATATTGAACACAAATTAATAGTTTTTACATATAAACAATATGTACCTCTCAAATGGATACATCCATCTATACTGAACTGAACCGGTCCCCCGATTTTTGCTTCATATGGTAGATGCACCACATCCATCTATATATGTGACCATGATAGTGTGATTGTGTTATTTTGTAATGTGAAGTTAACTTATTATTTATTTTTGTAAATTGCCAATTATGTAAAAATGATATTGTAAATGCGGTATTTTGAAGTACGAAGAGTTCAAAAATATATAAACCTAATTTTTGTAGGTTGTTTTATTATTTAAAAATATATTATATATATAGGAATATTATTGAATTATTTCTTTTTTATATTGAATTAGTAATTGTAATTAGAAGCAGATAATTATATATAAATAAATTGGAATTTTAAAAATTATAATATTATGGCTCAATATCCTATAACAAAACTAATTATAAAATAATAAAATATAATTATTGGATAAAATATTGAAAATTAAATGGCTAAATGTATAAAATTCTATAAATATATTTTTTCTCGTGGGAATTATAAATTAAATATTAATTACAAAAATGTTGTTAAATCAGTTAGTAAATTAATTCAGAAAATAAAAAATATGCCATCTAAATATTGAAAACTATATTGCACAAGAAATGACTAAAGATATTAGTAAAATTTATAAATATATTTTTTTTTTGTATAAATTACAAATTATGTTGAATTATATTTGAGGTAAAAAATATATATTAATTGCAAAAGATTTTACAGAACCTATTGGTAATATTTTGCAAAAATTATAAATATTATAAATTATGTTGGAGAACATATAGATAAAAATATTGATAATTTTTTATAAATAAATTTATATAGATTGCAAAAATATATTGTAGAATAAATTGGTAAACTTATTGTAAATATTTTTAAATCTGTAATTTAAATTTGATTGTAAATTATGTTACTAAACAAATTGCTAAAGTAATTGATAAAATTTTCTGAATACATTTATATGGGTTGCCAAAGATATTGTAATACTTATTAATAAACTAATTGGAAAAAAAACTTAAATATATAATGTAAAGTTATTGTAAATAATATTATAAATGAAATGGCTAAAGTTAGTGTTAAAATGAAAAATATAAATTATATATATATTACAAAATATATAGCAGTAAATAAAATTAATAAAATATTAAAAATTAGATATTAATTACAAATAATATTACAAGTGAAGTTTGAAAATTAGTTGCTATACTAAAAATATATAATTGCTTGAATGGTAAAATAAGTTACATTTAAAATCATTATATTTATAAGATAAATGAAATGATTGCAAACATAGTTGTAGAACATTTGACTAATTACATTTTAAGAAATATTTTTACAAACTTAAATATTAATATATATTTTTTTGTTGAAAAATATAAATAAGTTATTAATAAATAAGTCATTAATAAACAAGTCATTAATAAATAATATTATAATAATTATTCCAAAATAAGTTGTAAAATACAAAATAACATTAATAAAATCTATCATGTAAATAATGTTTTGAATACTAGTTTGAATAATATATATTGAAATAAAAATGGCTAAAGTCTAGTTACAAGTATAATTGTAAAAATAGTGACAACATAGGTTACAAAATCTGCAACTTCATAACCGCATCTGATTTATGTAACATTGCTGATTATATTAGAATTGTTCTCAAAGTGACTAAATTAGTTGATAAATACTTATTTTAATGCTATTTCAGTCGAAAAGAACACTATTGCAAAATATCATAATTTTTGTAGTGGATGTGAATACGGTCGAATTGCACATGAAGTTGAGTATTTGAGAGTTCACATCCTTTGTTTCGAATTGCACATAAAGTCTTCTATTTTCATTGAAAAGTATTTTGTTTAGAAAGATAAATTAATGATTTTGTATTATTTTTATATATATATATATATATATATCTTGAAAATTTTATTCTCTTTTGAAATTAATTTATTTAGAATTTAAATGAAATAAAACCAGGATTATAAATAATAATGGGTACTCGTATACCTAATAACATTGAATATCCAATAGTTGAGATCATGTATTTTCAATCGGATTCGGAGTCGGGAATGTGAAGGGATGAAGGTTACTCGATCGGGTTCAGGGACAGAGATTTTGTGAAACTTAAACCCGATACACAACTATATTAATATTAAAAATATTAAAAAAAAATTCAAAGTAAAAGTTGACTTACATCATTAAAATTTTTATATAATTTATTTTACTCTCTTAACATGCACCTAAGTTAACATAATGTCACGACCCAATCCAGGGGATGTCGAGGATCATTAAAGTCTTGACCTGATAGTGCGCTAATTTTCTTAGCCCAAAGGGGAGGCCTAGTTGTCTACGTGAGCCCAGTGAATCTATAAATCAAGTAAGAGATTCGAAGATATTCTAAATAAGGAAGGGATTGGAAGATATATTCTAATCAAGGAAGATATTAGAATATATATTCTAATTAAGAAAAAAATTAAAAAAGATATTCTAAATTAGGTAAGGATATTCTTGCTATGGAAGGAATATCCTAAATTAGTGTACTTAAATTGTAATTAGACGTAATTCCTAATTTAATACGTGTAAATCCTATAAATACCCTGAAGGTATTCCATTGTAATTAGCAAGTATTCTTTCAATATAATCTTATTCTCAAAATTTTCTCTCTCTAAGTCCGTTGTATTCTTCTTGCGTCGTTTAGAAAGGCTTTCTAAGCTAGAATCAGGGCCGATTTAGCTTAGTGTTGCACGGGTCGAATTTTAGTCTGTGACAAGTGGTATTAGAGCAAGGTTGTACTTCCACATTCAAGCTGCAAGAAATGGATTCACGTACTACCCTCACTAAGGTTCCGACCGGCCAATATAAGGAAAAGGAATCCAAGAGGGATAAGTCTGTCGAGAGAGGTACTGCCATGGAAGCACGGGTGACCCAGCTTGAAGAAGGCATGAGCGATCACCAAGAAGCTCTCGAAGTGTTTAGCACGGTGGCCGATAGAGTAACAACGATGGATGAGAAATGTGAACAATTGGAGAATGAGATAATGGGAATCATTAACGGTTCGAATCGTAGCATTCATGACGAAGTGCTGGGATCGGTTCGAGGGGAGATTAATGATATCTACCAGAAAGTGCTTGATCCAATCCGGAGAGAAGTCCATGCGATGGTTGAGACCCTCAAGAGGGAGATCTTGGAGAGGCTAGAATCGATGGAAAGGCGGATTGCGAGGAATGGAGGGGAACATAGAGGTGCGGAACCTCAACGGATGGATGTTTCTAAGCCAACTCCTTCAAAAGCTCGAGGAGTGCAAGGGAAGTGGAGGACTTCCATTGGAACATGGAGAGGTACTTTCGGGCATCAAGCATACTTGATGATCGTGACAAGTTGGAGACGATACATTTCTTCCTATAAGAGATGGCATTGTTGTGGTGGAGGAGGCGAGAAGGAGATATTGAACGAGGGACCTTGAAGATGGAAACATGGGAAGACTTCAAGACCGAGTTCAAACGCCAATTCTTTCTAGAGAATGCCGAGTACGAGGCTAGGAAAAGATTGAGTCAACTTGTGCACAAAGGGACCATCAAGGAGTATGTGAAGGAATTCCAGGAGTTGATGCTCGAGTTACCTAGTCTAACGGAACATGAGGCACTTTTCGTGTTTGTTAACAGCCTAAAGACTTGAGCACAGTTGAAGCTGCAAAGAACCAAGGTGCGGGACGTTTCCGAGGCAATAACGATTGCAGAAAAACTGATAGAGCTGAAAGTGTCTGTGAACAGGCCGAAGTTCATTAGAGATGATGAGGAAGAAGGTGGGGGAGACCGTCCATAAGACTAGGAGAAAGGTGGGGGAGACCGTCCATCTAAGAAGGAGCATGCACATAAAAACTTAGGGAGGCAAGCCGACGAGTCGGATAAGCCAAGAGCCTATTATATTTGTGTTGCTCATAATCACATAAAGTTTATGTGCTCGTTTAAGGGGGAAAAGGTAGCAGTCGTTAAAGGAACTAAGTCCTCTGATGAGGAAGAAGAGACTCAAATAGGATCATTAAGACTGTTCAATGCTGTGAAGGCTAATATTGCGAAGCCGAACAAGGGAACAAGGAGGGGCTCTTCGTTTGTGGAAACATGGATCGGGGGAAAGCGCATCAAGACACTAGTGGACACAGGGGCTACGCACAAATTCATACGAGAAGGAGTAGCCAAGGCGTTGGGTCTGCGGATTAGTCCAACAAGAGGGACGGTGAAGTCCTTCGATGTAGCCAAGCCGGTGAATGGGGAGGCTAGGAGAGTACACACCAGGATCGGAGGCTGGAATGGAACAGTCTCATTTACCTTGGTCCCAATGGAAGACTACGACGTATTGTTGGGACTAGAATGGTGCAATCAGGTACGCGCTTGCATAATGCCTTATTCCGATTCCTTAATCATTTTGGATCACGGGAAGATTAGCGTGATTCCAACAAGGAGAGAATCAGAGGGAATAAGCAGGTTCTCGACGATGCGATTCGTTCGAGGTCACAAACGTGGTAAAGAGACATTTGTCACTTTTGCCAAGATGGATGATGGGGACGGGTCCAAGGGAAAAGAATAAGTACTCGAGGAAGTCCAGATAGCGTGTGTCGAGGCCTTCGAGGGGCTCAAGGCCAAAGACAGCACAAAACCATCAGATCCACAAGGTTTGACCACAGGCAACGTGGGCCAAAGTCAGTCTGTCTTCACTCGCACCAAGTCCGTGGGAAAGGAAGCAGGTCGTGCTCGGGCATATTTAGAGGGAGACACCGAGAATATGAAGAGAGGGGTAGATTTGAGAGGGTGTGCAGTTACGAAAGGGGACGATGGAAAGGGAGAAGTTTCCATCACAATTGTTGAAGTCTATGCGGTCTGTGCTCAAAGGGCTTATGCGCAGATTCAAGGGACCGTGTTCAATCGAGAGACATGTGGGAAACGTCTTATATCGGTTAAGGCTGGCGACCATAAGTGCACCCGATGCCGTGACGTGCAAAGGGGTAGGAAGAGCGCTTAAGGGACGCCAGAAAGAAGATCACCATGCACCGGTCTAGGGTCGTGTCGAGGACAGCCACGACTTAGGTGGGGGAGTATGTCACGTCCCATTTGTATGGGGTGCAAACATCAAGCCACGAGGTGCACTTCCATAATATTCCAGAATTCAAGTCTATGCAATTTGTGCTCAAGGGGTTTTTGCACAGATACGAGGGACCGCGTGGGGAATGTTTCAAGGAAGAGATTGAAGAGTATCAGGTCAAGGTCGAACTGAGGACGACCACGACTAAGGTGGGGGAGTATGTCACGGCCCATTAAAGTCACGACCCAATCGAGGATCATTAAAGTCTTGGCCTGATAGTGCGCTAATCCTTTTAGCCCAAAAGGGAGGCCCAGTTGTCTACGTGAGCCCAGTGAATCTATAAATCAAGTAAGAGATTCGAAGATATTCTAATTAAGGAAGGGATTGAAGATATATATTCTAATCAAGGAAGATATTAGAATATATATTCTAATTAAGGAAGAGATTGCAAGAGATATTCTAAATTAGGTATGGATATTCTTGTTATGGTATGAATATCCTAAATTAGTGTACTTAAATTGTAATTAGACGTAATTTATAATTTAATACGTGTAAATCCTATAAATACCCTGAAGGTATTCCATTGTAACTATCAAGTATTCTTTCAATATAATCTTATTCTCAAGAGTTTTCTCTCTCTAAGTCGTTGTATTCTTCTTGCGTCGTTTAAAAAGGCTTTCTAAGCTAGAATCAGGACCGGCTTAGTGCCGCACAGATCGAATTTTAGCCCGTGACAATAAACTTTTAAAAATAAACAAATATTTATATTTAATAATTTTTTATCTTTCATTATTTTAATATTTTATTTCTCTATGTAACTTCGTCTTAACTTTTTTCTTCTACCTTTGTTTTCGAGGTGATTTCCAATATAAGTTTATTTGGAATTAACTTTCTCAAATTTACCTTCTTTTTTTCATTATTCCCAATTAACTTAGTTTATCCTTTTAAACTCACGTTTGTTTTTATAATTATAACTTTTTTATAATATATATTTATATATAATTTTTTTTATCAATTTAATTATTTATATTTTAATATATATTTATAAATTTAAATTATTATTTTAGTGAATCAGTTTCATATACATATAAATGTATAAATATATACATTCTTTATTACACCTTCTTATTTAATTTAAATAAATAAATAAATATATATATATATATATATTAAAAATATAAATAATTAAATTTATCTTTAAGAAAAGAGTTTAAAAAATAGGAGAAAATTATCATTTTATATTATTATTTATATATTTAAAACTCTTTTCGAACCTAAATAAATTTAATTTATATTTTAATATATATATATATTTAAATTATTATTTTATTTTATATAATATAATAAATATTAATTTTATCATTTCATAAATACTTATTCAATAATGAATATTTTAACCATAATAAAATAATAACTTAATAATTAATAAACCTGATTAGGATCTATCTCTTTTTAAAATTATATTAAAACATTAAGCAAATAAAATATTTGACAAGACGGTCTGGGTCAATCTGAGTTGGAAGAGAGTCAATTCGGGCGTTTTATAGTCGTGTCAATATGTTAGGAGTTTTAATTATGGCCGAGCCTTTTAAGTTCTTTAATTCAAGAAACGGGGTCTTGATGTTCGGGACCGATGATGGAATTCAACACTCTAGCGCAGCGGACATAGAATTAGAGGTGAATTCGAGGTTAGGGAGAGAAGAGCCGAGGGGGAGGGGAGAAATACCACTAGTTTACACCTAGCGGTCCAAGAAGGGGAGGAGGGCCGAGAGATAACTTAAATACAAAGTTCCAAAATATTCAATTCATAGCCCCAAAAAGTGGGGTGGGCATCACCATTTAAAGAGGCTGGTTTACCCAAGAGTATTCGGTTACAACAAACTTTCAAAATAACAGAATTCGGTTTCAAAAGAAATAAGAGAGAAAGTAAACAAAACAGAATTATTCCTTAAAAAACATAAACTGGCCCATATGCACACTTGGGCCGAGAGACGGATGCATAAAATATTTTAGGACCGAGTTTTTTGATGAGCAGCCCGTAACATAATCCCCCCCTTCGAAGTTCGTCGCCCTCGACGAAAAGAACGCGGACTGGTCAGCCTCTATTATGCATCTTCAACTTCAAAACTATTGCTTCGGTCGGGCTTCGGCACATTCAGCAAAGGTCGCAGCATAAGACCGTATTTTCAAAAAAAACTTTCGGCAGAATCGCTTCAGTAGTGGAACTGGCCGGGTCCTTGCGGTCCTTTGCGCTGCCGGGTCGCTTGCCACTCCGCCGCTTTCTGGAATTTCTGTGCACCCAAGATCGATTTTTTCAGTGTTTAGAGCTGGCCTTGGTTGCTGCAATGTCCCCAGCGCCTGGTGCAAAAATAATTTCTTCCAACTTCGATTAAACTCCATACTTGGCTCAAAAATCCAGGCCAAGTCTTTTTCCCAAACCAGCATAACAGCAGCATCGAATGAACCATAGCTTCTAATTAGATCATTAAGAATATCTTCCAAGGTCATTGCAGCTAGTGAAACAGTTTGGCCTTCGGGCTTACTCTTTACTTGCATCTTGGAAGCAACAATATATTCATCTAAGGTCTTTTCCAACTAGTTTCCATGCATCAAACTGGCCTGCGACTGAGGAATCCCTTTAAGGACCGTGGTTCTGTCTTGCTTATCATAGGATAGGGTCAGCTTTTCAAAGTCCCAAGAAGACGGGCCTAGAGTGATGAACCATTCAATTCCCAACACAATATCATAACCGTCCATGAAAATTACCTTCATTTCTGTTTGGTATTCATTGCCTTCCATCGACCACTTCAAGTCCTTGCAAACACTAGAACATAAAACATTAGATCCATCAACCACTCTAACCGATTGTACCTGGGTTGCTATGCTTTTGTGGTCTATTTTCTCCAAAATTCTGCTGTTGATAAAATTGTGGGTGCTGCCTGTATCGATCAAGATCACCACCGGCAGGTTCCCAACTTTGCCAAGAATCTAGAGCGTTTGGAAGGCTTTAGACCCGGTCAGGGCATGTAAGGATATGGCCGGTTCATCCCTTGAGCCGAGCAATGAAGGTAAATCATCCAAAACAGGTTCTTGGTCAGGTTCTTGATCTTCTTGATTGGCCGAAACCATGAATAACTTTGATTTACACATATGGTTTGGTTGCCATTTTTCATTGCAAGAATAGCATAGACCCTTCTTTCGCTTTTCATCCATTGAGGCTGAGTCTAATTGCTTAACATGGCCCTGGTTTGCATTTGAAGAGGACCCATATGATGAATTCTTGAAGTCAGTATTGGTGCTCGGCCCGGCTGTGTTGATATTGGATGGCGTGGGCAGCAACAATGCTTCAGCGCTGTACAAGTTACCACTGCTCATTAAGGACCTATATATTGCTTCTTGGACTTTAGCCATGGCCATTGCTTCGTTTAAAGAATCTGGAAATCGCAACCTGATGCAGTTCGTAATCTCTTCCCTTAGACCGGACAAGTAACAATCAATGACGTAGTCCCTTGGCATATGTAATAACTTTTGAGAGATCGACATGTACCGGAGATTATATTCTTGAACCGATCCAACCTGTTTCAAATTCATTAGCTGCCTCATTGGTGTATCATGTATAGATGGCCCGAATTGAGTCATAAGGTCTCTCTTGAACACGGCCCAAGATAGGGCCTCCATATGATTTCGGTTTTGAAGATATGACCCGTACCACATTCTTGCTTCTCTAGAAAAATGAATGGGGGCGATTTCTAATTTAGTGGCATCCTTAGTTTTGTCCACTCTAAAAAATTGCTCGGCAGAAATTAGCCAGCCCTCGACATCCGACCCATCAAACCGAGGAAAATCGACCTTGGTTAGCCGAGTAGGAGGAGCATAGTGTTGACCGCGGTTCTGGCCAGGGTGCGGGGGCCTAAATGGTGAAGGACCGTGGCAAGAATTATCATCGTAGGGTCTGTGGCGGGGTTCTTGCACGTTTCCAGATGCCCCGCTCTCAAGGGCCGCCATTCTTTCTTCAGCCACATCAAATCTACGGTCTATGGCAGCTTACATTGCTGCTGTTTGTTGAGACAAGTTTTCAATCAGGGCCTTGAGCGCATCCATTTCCGATTGCTGGCGAGTTTCTACCATGTTGAGAATCGGACAACTCTGATACCAAGATGTTAGGAGTTTTAATTATGGCCGAGCCTTTCAAGTTCTTTAATTCAAGAAACGCGTTCTTGATGTTCGGGACCGATGATGGAATTCAACACTCTAGCGCAGCGGACATAGAATTAGAGGTGAATTCGAGGTTAGGGAGAGAAGAGCCGAGGGGGAGGGGAGAAATACCACTAGTTTACACCTAGCGGTCCAAGAAGGGGAGGAGGGCCGAGAGATAACTTAAACACAAAGTTCCAAAATATTCAATTCATAGCCCCAAAAAGTGGGGTGGGCATCACCATTTAAAGAGGCTGGTTTACCCAAGAGTATTCGGTTACAATAAACTTTCAAAATAACAGAATTCGGTTTCAAAAGAAATAAGAGAGAAAGTAAACAAAACAGAATTATTCCTTAAAAAAATAAACTGGCCCATATGCACACTTGGGCCGAGAGACGGATGCATAAAATATTTGACAAGACGGTCTGGGTCAATCTGAGTTGGAAGAGAGTCAATTCGGGCGTTTTATAGTCGTGTCAATACAAGTCAACTCTGGCATTTTATAGCCGGGTCACGGCGAGTCAACCTCGAGTTAACACGCTTGACTGGTCAAAGGCGCGGAGTGACATCAGCATAGCGTTATCATTGGGTCTTCGCCAAGGGAGCTCCGGTTTCATCGATGGAGGCTCGCCGTGTTCTTTAATTAGTATAAATTAGGTTAGAGGAAAATTGAAGGCATCTTCAACTTCAAAATTTTGCCTAAGCTTCGATATTGCTTGAATTTGGATAATTTTGATTGTTTTAAAAAGTTGAATGAGTCATCTACAAAACCTCTCGGCCCAAAATTTAATTAAGGCACTAGAACTCGACTAAATGTTGAGACAAAGAAAATATATGCAAATGCAGATCAAGTTGGACACCCCTTTACTAAAAAAATTTAGTAAATTCTAAGATTTAAAATACACGGTCGGATCGATTTCCGACCGCAAAATGATTTAGTATTCGGTCCGATTTTTTTCTTTTATACGATAATCTTTCAAAATGGTCAAAATCCGGTCAGACCGGACAAATGTACCGAAAAACCAAACTGAAAATTTTCGATTCAAAAGGTAAATGGTGATGATGTAATATTCTTTCTTTTTCGGTCCGTTCCATTTGAACCCCGCGAGTAGAGAAAGAGGAAAAAAAAAGAGAAATCCAACTGAACGAAAAAGAATAGAGATAAAATTAGATATCACAAAAATTGTCCGTGAGAATAGAGAGAAAGTCTTTTCATTACAAAAATGGTGGAAACGAGTTTTTACCTCTATCTGCTGCAACTGTCAATTGTGGAAATTTTTTCATTTATTCGAAACTATCAATAATTGTCAATTTAGTGTCCCCTTTATTTCTTTTTGATTTATCCACAGTCTTTTACCTTTTATAGTTTTGACTTTTAATTCATATATTTGTTTTGATATTAATTTTATATAAAAAATATTTAATTTAAAATTTTAATTATGATATATTTTATTATTATATATATATATATATATAAATATTTAATTGATTATTATATTAATTTACTTACTAATATATTTAAATTTATTTATATTTTAGGAATATTTAAAATCCGGTCCAACAAGTGGTTTAACCAGTTCGACCGAAGTTCGCTAAAAAACCGGGTTGATAACCAAAACGGTTTTCAGAACCATGAAAAATTCATAACTCGAATTATAATTTTGCAATCAAGTTAATTTAACCTAACATTGAAAATTTAACTCACATAATTTTTGAATGACACAAGTCCTTGTTGGGAATTTTGAAATGAAGATTACTTTTACACTGTAATCTAGCAATGCGAGATGGGTAAATGCACAGGTTATCCAAGTCTAAAACAGAAGATCAAACACAGAACAAAACAACACTAGATTTACATGGAAAACCCTCTCAACCTGGAGGGTAAAAAACCATGGGGCCAACCAGCAAATTTCATTATAAGCAAGAAACAGATACAAATGTTCTTCTCAACTTTAAACCCAAAGTTGAGGCATACAAACAGAGAAAACCAATTTAATTTAGACTCAATCTAGTCTAGATATAAGGCAACAAGAAATTGGAACCTGAAGGTGAAAATGTAAGAGATCTACTGTCTCCTTCTCTTCTTCTTCCTCTGTTTTTTCTCCTTTGTTTCTTCTCTTCTTTGCAGAATGGCTTCTCTCTCTAGAAGTGATAGAATGAGCAACATTCTTAGGTTTTGCTCATTTAATTAATTGCCTGATTGGGCTGGACCCAAAAGGCCCAACATTCTCCCCCTCCAACCCACGGAGAGAGGTACACCGATCTTCAAGTCATCACTTGGTATTCATGCCGACAAGCCGACAACAGAGATCGAGCTTGTCTTTTGGAACAATCTTCGTAAACATGTCTAACGGGTTCTTATCTGTGTGAATTTTCTTCAACTTCATCTGCTAGTTTTCTATTACATCTCTTAACCAATGAAACCTCACATCAATATGCTTAGTTCTGGAATGATATGTAGCATTTTTGCTCAAATCTATGGCACTCTGGCTATCACAGAAAATAATTGCATCTTCTTGTTGTATACCAAGCTCTAGGAGAAATCTAATCATCCACAATAACTCCTTATAAGCTTCAGTTGCTGCAATGTATTCTGCTTCTGTTGTTGATAAAGCCACACATTTCTGCAACTTGGATTGCCATGACACGGCTCCCCCTACAAAAGTAAACACATAACCCAAAGTGGATTTTCTGTGATCTAGATCTCTAGCCATATCAACATCTGTGTAACCTTCTAACAGAGCTTCACCATTTCCAAAACTCTAACACAAATTGGAAGTGCCTCTTAGATATCTAAGAATCCACTTCACTGCTTCCTAATGTTGTTTTCCTAGATTAGAGAGGAACCTACTTACCACACCGACTGCATGCGCTATATCTGGCCTAGTGCAAACAATTGCATACATCAAACTCCCTACAGCTGAGGAGTATGGTACACTTGACATTTCATCATTTTCTTTTTCTGTTTATGGACACATCTTCTTGCTCAATTTAAAATGGCTAGGAAGTGGACAATTTACTTCCTTTGCTCCTTGAATGTTGAATCTTTCAAGCACCCTTTCAATGTACTTCTCTTGTGACAACCAAAGTCTCTTAGCCTTTCTGTCACGAGTAATCTGCATTCCCAATATCTTACGTGCTTGGCCCATGTCCTTCATATCAAATGTCTTGGACATCTCCTTCTTCAACATTGCTATTTTCTCAGCATCATGTCCTACAATCAACATATCATCAACATAAAGTAAAAGGATCAGAAACTTTCCATTAGAAGATCTTTTGAAGTAAACACACGGATCTACTTTGGTTCTCTGGTACCCATGACTCATCATAAATTTCTTGTACCACTGTCTCAGAGCTTGTTTCAAACCATATAGACTCTTCTTCAATTTGCAAACCATGTTCTCCTTTTCTTTCACTTCAAAACCCTCTGGTTGCACCATGTAGATCTCTTATTCCAAGTTACCATGAAGAAATGCAGTTTTTACATCAAGTTGCGTAAGCTCAAGGTCTAAGTTAGCTACTAGACCTAACACTGTACGAATGGAAGTCATCTTTACCACTGGTGAGAAAATCTCCTCAAAGTCGATGCCATGTTTCTGTCCAAAACCCTTTACAACAAGTCGAGCTTTGTACTTCATAATTTCTTTACATGGAATTGCTTTATCATCCAACTTGGATCTTTGCTCCTTTGAAATGTGCACATATGCTTTGCATCCAAACACCCTTAGATGCGAGTATGAAATATTCTTCTTAGACCATACACTTTCTGGTATTTCAAACTTCAAAGGAACAGAGGATGACCTATTTATGAGATAACAAGTTGTGCGAACTGCTTCTGCCCAAAACTGTTTTGGCAACTTTGTCATCTTCAACATGCATCTCACCTTTTCTACAATGGTGCAATTCATTCTCTCAGCCACACCATTGTGTTGTGGAGTTCCAGGCATTGTTTTCTCATGTCGAATTCCATATTTTACACAATATGCTTTAAACTCCTTGGAAATATACTCTCCCCCGTTATCAGAGCGAAGACATTTCAACTTATTGTCTGTCTCTCTTTCTACCATGACATGGAACTCTTGAAAGTAATTAAATACCTGGTCTTTCGTTCTCATGAAATAAACTCACACCTTTCTAGATGCATCATCAATAAATGTTAGAAAGTATCGATTGCCACCCAATGACTCCTCCTCAAAAGGACCACACACATCAGAATAAACCAAGTCCAGCACATTTTGTTTCCTTTCTGATGTTTGACTAAAAGAGACTCTGTGGTGCTTACCAAATGGGCAGTAGTCGCATAGATCCAAAACCTCATCTTTGGTTGAGGGGATGTGAAGCTTCCTCACCAGAATTCGTAACCCTTTCTCACTCATGTGGCCGAGATGTTGATGCCACAGATTTAAAAAGCTTTCAACTTGTACAGCATTCAACCCATTCTTGAGTATCTTCACATGGGTTCGTTATAAAGAGTGTCATGATTTCCATTTTGCTACAATCATTGATCCCTTACTAAGCTTCCATTCTCCACTACCAAGATAATGCTTGAATCAATCTTTGTCCAATGTATCACCTGATATCAAGTTTAGACGCAAATCAGGAATATGTCGCACATCTTTCAGTATTAACTGATGTCCCAGCTCTGTCTGCAAACAAATATCACCAATACCCACAATCG
This sequence comes from Impatiens glandulifera, assembly GCF_907164915.1. Classification (NCBI taxonomy): domain Eukaryota; kingdom Viridiplantae; phylum Streptophyta; class Magnoliopsida; order Ericales; family Balsaminaceae; genus Impatiens; species Impatiens glandulifera. The sequence goes on along the minus strand of NC_061862.1, from coordinate 78,503,517 downwards.
AGTGACTAGTATTACCCATCTTCACTGTACCAAGATCTTCAGCCTTGTAAGTCATGAAGAACTCTCTATTTGGTGTAGCATGATACCAAGCACCTGTATCAACTATCCACTCAACTCCTTAGTGACTTTCTACATGTAGATATTGTTCTTTTTCACAAGAAAGAATTACTACATCATCTGCAGTTACTGTGGCTGTGGTATTTCTGATCTCATGATCTTTCTTCTGATTTTTGTCTTCATTCTGAAGTCTTTTCCAGACTCTACAATTTTTCTTTATGTGACCTTCTTTACCACAGTGATAACACTGTCTTCCCTTAGATTTTGATCTGCCTCTGGACTTGCTATGGCTTCTTGATTGTTGTCGGTATTCAGCTCTTCCCCTATTCTTTGTGATAAGGGCATGTGCACTATTTGTATTAGTTGACTTCCTTCTTGTCTCCTCATTCAACAAACTGCTATTAACTATACTCATAGTAAGAACACCATTTGGAGCTGCATTACTAACTGTCACAACTAATGTCTCCCAACTGTTGGGCAATGATCCCAAGAGCAATAAAGCTTGCAACTCATCTTCTAAGGTCATCTCCATCACTGACAATTGATTAATCAAGCTCTGGAACTCATTTAAATGCTCAACAACACCTGCACCTTCTCTAAATTTCAGATTTACTAACTTTCGAATCAGAAACGCCTTGTTATCTGCTGTTTTCTGCTCATACAATGACTCCAGCTTCTTCCACAACTCATGTGCACTCTTCTCACTTGCTACCTAGTGGTACACGCTATCATCAAGCCACTGTCTAATTGTGTCGACTGCTTTCCGGTTTAATTTTGTCCAATCACTATCAGACATATCTTTTGGCTTCGCACTATCTCATTCAACTGGCTCATACAAGTCTTTACAGTAAAGGATATCCTCCATCTTGGATTTCCAAATTTGCCAGTTATTATTTGTCAACCGAATCATTGTGCTATTGCCTTCCATCTCAACCTACAAAAGCACTCTTCAAAATAAACCTAACAGCTCTAATACCACTTGTTGGGAATTTTGAAATGAAGATTACTTTTATACTGTAATCTAGCAATGTGAGATGGGTAAATGCATAGGTTATCCAAGTCTAAAACAGAAGATCAAACACAGAACAAAACAACACCAGATTTACGTGGAAAACCCTCTCAGCCTGGAGGGTAAAAAACCACGAGGCCAACCAACAAATTTCACTATAAGCAAGAAACAGATACAAATGTTCTTCTCAACTTTAAACCCAAAGTTGAGGCATACAAACAGAGAAAACCAATTTTATTTAGACTCAAACTAGTCTAGATATAAGACAACAAGAAATTGGAACCTGAAAGTGAAAATATAAGAGATCTACTGCCTCCTTCTCTTCTTCTTCCTCTGTTTCTTCTCCTCTGTTTCTTCTCTTCTTTGCAGAATGGCTTCTCTCTAGAAGTGATAGAATGAGCAGCATTCTTAGGTTTTGCTCATTTAATTAATTGCCTGATTGGGCTGGACCCAAAAGGCCCAACAGTCATAGGCATCATTTGATGTTTATAGAACCTTCCAAGTCGACAAAAGTGTCCCATACCCATGTTCGAGTTCTAGAATCAAAATGGTGATAGGCTCCACTTTAAAAAATTCATAACTTTCGTTCTACTTGTCCATTCAAGGTGAGTGAGATACCATTAGAAAGATACAAACTTTAACTTTCCATTGATACCAAAGGGGACTCGAGGCACAACCTACAACCCATGCTACGTTGCACATAAGCCAAGTGATAAAGTTTGCGGCCATTGAGTTTCAAATGAGTGTACCTTTCCAACGGATATGTGCTCAACCCGATGCATGACCTGAGCCGTTCATGAAAGCTCGTCGAAGTTACGGCTTGAAAGAATGAACCAAAACCGGGAAAGGGTGAAGTTAAAAACTTTGAAAAATTATAACTTGAGCCTTGGTTAATGAAATGACTTGATTTCAAAACCAAAATCATGGGACAAAGTAGTGGCTATCCAGCCATTTCGTCCAAAGTCCGGCCCAATAACTCAACGCGGCCTAGACGAGTCACTACTTCCAATAACTAATTTTCAGCCCAATTTCCAAATATGCCCTTCTAACTTAATTACTATATAAAGCTTCTAATCCCTTCATAACTTCCACGGTTAACACACTTTGATTCTCCCAACTCTCTCTCATCGAATCATAATCTCTATTTTTGTCTATTATTACTGTGTTCCATTACTTTGCTAAGGTTAGATTCATCAATTTTATAACTTTTATGGGCTATGAGAAGCTCTCTGAGATTTTGGGCCTATTCAAATTTAAATTTTGGGCTAATAAAATAATAATAAAAAATTAATTTTAATTAATAAAATAAAATATAAATAATTAATATATTATAATACGATACTAAAGAGTAGATAAAAAAGTTATTTTTATAATATATATTTAATATTAAAAGAAAAAAATTAATATTAATAATATAATATTATTAAATATAAAAAAGGGCCTTATAAAAGTGGAGTGGAGGTCTATGCAATTGTACAACCCTAAGCCCCGGCCCTGCGTATGTGCATATGTAATCAATTCATCAAAATGAACGAAACGATTACATGAATACTATTTTGTTTCTACATGTTTAATTGTTTGAGTAATGAATGATCCATCCATGCTATCGATTATCACTTGGTTAACCTCTAGCTGGTAGTGTTAGGTTGAATTATAACCTTAATTAGCTAGCATAATCGTAATTAGAACTAGGTTTGGTTATTTGAAATACATAATTCATTGTCCATCGATTGAACTGCGGTCCATCACTGAATTAGCCTAGGCCGTGAACTCGGATCGTTCATGCTGACGATGACCTCGTACTTCGGTTCGGTGAAAGTAGGGGTGAGCAAACGGGTAAACCCAACCCGTATTACCCAACCCATATTCAACCCAAATTAAATTTACCCAACCCATAATTCAACCCATATTATTTACTAATATGGGTTGGGTATGGGTTGGGTTGAGTATGGGTTGGGTAACCCAAATTATTTTATTTTTTTATTTAACATGTATTTGACTCATTTAACACATTTTTATTCGTTTAACACGTTTTGACATTTTTAATACGTTTTTCACACGTTTAACACGTTTTGACACGTTTAACACGTTTTTGGCACGTTTAACACATTTTTGACACGTTGAACACGTTTTTTTATGTTTTTGGCATGTTTAACACGTTTTGACATGTTTGACACGTTTGACACGTTTTTGACACGTTTGACATGTCTTGACACGTTTTTTCACGTTTTCGACACGTTTAACACATTTTGACACATTTTTGGCACGTTTAACACGTTTTAACACGTTTTGACACGTTTAACATATTTTCACATTTTTGACACGTTTCACACGTTTTTCACATTTTTGGCATGTTTTGACATGTTTAATACGTTCTCCATGTTTTTGACACGTTTTGACGCGTTTAACACGTTTTCGAGACATTTAATACGTTTTTCACATTATTGACACGTTTCACACGTTTTTCACATTTTTGACACGTTTTGACACATTTAACACGTTTTCCACGTTTTGAGACGTTTTTCACGTTTTCTACACGTTTAATACGTTTTCGACGCGTTTAATACGTTTTTCACACATTCAACACGTTTAACACATTTGACACGTTTGACACTATTTTCATGTTTTGACATGTTTAGCACGTTTTTAACACGTTTGACACATTTTTCACGATTACGACACATTTAACACATTTTGACACATTTTTCACGTTTTTGGCACGTTTAACACGTTTTGACATGTTTAACATGTTTTTCACGTTTTTCACATTATTAACACGTTTGTAACATGTTTAACATGTTTTCACACGTTTTTCACGTTTTTAGCACGTTTAACACGTTTTGACACATATTCCACGTTTTTGTCACGTTTAACACATTTTCCTCGTTTTTGGCACATTTTGATATATTTAACACGTTTTTGACACGTTTAACATGTTTTTCACATTTTTCACACGTTTAATACGTTTTTACACGTTTAATGTCAAACGTGTGAAAAACATATTAACCGTGTCAAAAATGCCAAAAACGTGTTAAATGTGACAAAACGTGTTAAAACTTATCAAAACGTGTTAATGTGCAAAAAAAATATGTTAAACATGTCAAAAATATGTTAAATGTGTAAAACGTGTTAAAATGTCAAAAACGTGTTAAACGTGCCAAAAACGTGAAAAACGTGTTAAACATGTTACAAACGTATTAAACATGTTACAAACATGTTAAACGTGTTAAGAATGTGAAAAACATGTTAAACATGTTAAACATATCAAAAACGTATTAAACGTAACAAAATGTGAAAAGCGTGTTAATGTATGAAAAACGTGTCAAATATGTCAAAAACGTGTTTAACATGCCAAAAACGTGAAAAACATATTAAATGTGTGAAACCCGTGTTAAACGTGTGAAAAATGTATGAAAACGTGTTAAACATATCAAAAACGTGTTAGAATGTTAAAAATGTGTTAAACTTGCCAAAATCGTGAAAACTGTGTTAAATTTATCAAAAACGTGTTAACGTGTTAGTTATGTTAAAAATGTGTTAAACGTGCCAAAAACGTAAAAAAACGTGTTAGATTTGTCAAAAATGCGTTAAACGTATTAAACATGTCAAAAACGTGTTAAACATGACAAAAACGTGTCATTAGTATGAAAACGTGTTAAACATGTCAAAAATTTGTTAAACGTGCCAAAAATATAAAAACGTGTTAAACGTGTGAAAAACATGTTTTAAGTGTGAAAACGTGATAAAAATATTAAAAATGTGTTAAATGTGTAAAAATCGTGTTAAACATATAAAAATGTGTTAGACTGTCAAAAACGTGTTAAACGTGCCAAAAACGTGAAAATCGTGTTAAATTTATCAAAAACGTGTTAAATATGTTTAAAACGTGTTAAACGTGCCAAAAACGTGAAAATCATGTTAAACTTATCAAAAATGTGTTAACGTGTTATATATGTTAAAAACGTTTTAAATGTGTCAAAAACGTGTTAAACTTGTCAAAAACGCGTTAAACGTATTAAACATGTTAAAAACGTGTTCAACGTGACAAAAACATGAAAAACGTATTTTTAGTGTGAAAATGTGTTAAACATGTCAAAAACGTGTTAAACGTGTCAAAAACGTGAAAACGTGTTAAACGTGTCAAAAACGTGAAAACGTGTTAAACGTGTCAAAAACGTGTCAAAAATGTGAAAACGTGTGGAAAACGTGTTAAACGTGTGAAAAACGTGTTAAACGTGTGAAAAACATGTTATAAGTGAAACGTGTTAAAAATATTAAAAACGTGTTAGATGTGTGCAAAACGTGTTAAACGTATGAAAAATATGTTAAACATGTTAAAAACGTGTTCGACTTAAAGTTGAAAGTGAATTAGTTTATATTGGATTAATAATAGAGAATTAAACTAAATTTATATAATTTGGGTAATTTGGGTAACCCTAACCCAACCCAAATTAAACTCAACCCATACTCAACCCAACCCATACTCAACCCAACCTATATTAACCAACCCAAATTAATATTTTGGGTTTGGGTTAGGGTTGGGTTTGGGTAAACCCATATTATGCTCACCCCTAGGTGAAAGCATGGATCGAGGCGCGGGAAGATGAAGAAGAGGGTTTGTAGATCACTCTTATGAAGGTTCGTTGAGGTATGATTCTTAGTCGTGTCTTTCTGTTGATCAAGTGATTCGCTGCTTAAGGAAGAAGAGGCCTCTGTCAGGATTGAGTTCAAAGTGTAGCTAGAATCATCGCAAGCCTTAGTTAGGCGTGACGCTGTGGAGAAGAGAATCCTTAAGATGCCTCGTCTCGTCTGTCTGGAACGACATTCAGTTATCGGGGCTCGACGAAGTAATCGGAGTTGGAGTCGATTCATTCAAAACCTTGTCGAAGAAAGGATCATGGATTTTCAATATAAAGCCATCATGACTGACTGCGTGTAGACACTAATTTTTTACCCCCTCCAAAATCCAAAATTGAATAAATGTGGTAAATAAATACCTGTCAAGTAAGATCTTGATTGTAAGAATTCCAAAATTTTTTGGTCATCTTCCTTGTTGTTCTGGTGAAGCTCTAGTCCATGTCTAGTCCAAGTTACAGGTTAATTAAATCAGGCATCATAATCGATATAGGCCAGTTTTAATCCATCTAATAAATATAATTAATATAATATATTTAAAATATAATATAAAAATAATATATTTGTAAGATATTATTCTAATATAATAAATTGTGATAATAATAATATTATATTATATTATATTAATTTCCTTAAAGAATATAGAAAGAAATTTTATTGAATGTTATTCCAATTATATAAGTTATGTCTCTTATATAGACATTAAATTAAATTTTATGATAATATCTTATAAATATATTATTTTTATATTATATTTCCAATATATTATATTAATTATATTTATTACCATCTAGAACTATGATGTATGTGGCCTTATAAACTAGTATAATCAAGCCTAATAAATTTCTAAGTTGGGAAAAAAGTTCAGGCGAAATTTTGAAATTCTAGTTGATTTCTTGACCTGTGATTGCAATTCCAATTATGTGATGTTGTTAGTATATAATCCAGGAAGAATTGAAATCAAACGTTCTGTCAAAGGCTGATTTAGAAACATGCATGGTTGACAAAATGTCTGAAAGGAAATTTCTAAAAAAATAAGTGTTTGACAAAAAAAGATAAAAATAGAAGGAATGAGACAACCATTCATTCACAAGCTGAGACTCCTTCCCATGTAGATTCAAAACTAAAAGTGGTTTACATTGTTCAAAATGGTCTAAAACTTTAATACTTAAAGAAAAGCAACTCTTCTTTGTTTTCAATATTTCAATTTCGCCACAGCTTTTTTTTTTCATCCAATTTTGGAATTAAACCTTTTGGAATATTTAGAGATTTGTTTGTTTGAATATTTTTATTTCAAATATTTTCACTATTTAATTATACTAAATATTTTATAAAATATCAAAAATATATTAAAAAAATACCCAAAAATAAAACAATTTCTCAATTTTTTAAGACCTTCTTGGATTCGTGTTTTATTTTTCAACCATCTCGTTATTAATGTTTTTCCAAATACTTTATATTATTACTCTTATCTAAAGTTACCAACATCCTTTAGGAACATAGACGTAGGTTATATCTTTAGATAAATAACTTAGGTTTATAATCAAAACAAAAGTGTAATAAATCTTCACGTTTGAAAATGCTAATTATTTCGTAGTAGAGATTTTTCATTTAAACAGGGTGTGAGACATAGTGTTACTGGTCCTTTTCCACACGTAACCAAGCACCGAACTCAAAATAATTTCTAAAATCTTTCTTTCTTAGTTTATCTTAAAGCAAATTAAGTCACAATTCTTAAAACAGAACCAAAAGTATGTCTAACTATTTCTAAGTTCTATTTTAGTTCTTCATCTTAATTTTGGTGAGGCAACTCTGAAGTGAGTTGTTTCTTCACCTCATTTTATGAGATTCGAGAAGAATGTAAGCCACGATACTTAGCAAAGTAATCGACCAAATACATTTTTTTAAAGTGCACGGGTCGAGCCTATCATTTTGGTGTTTCATCTCACTCGAGATTCGAGAGAAAGGTAAGAAATGGGTTAATAAATTTTGGATCGCATAAACCGCTCTCAATGATAGGGTACAAATATTTTAAGATCAAAAACTTTTAATGGAGAGAAAAAACGATGTACACTACTGAATACTTCAAGAAGGGAAGAACAAAAGCTCCAACGACTTGTAGGCGCGAAGAAGTTACAGATTGAAGATGAGCGTGATGACAAAGTCTCTTCCAATGTCACCCACCGAGTCTAGGGGATTGAGGGGCGAATTTCCTCTGATGAAGAAACCGACGAGACGAGACAAGAAGAAACGGAGAATATCAAAACCTGTATGGAGAGTTAGCTCGCCTAATGCGATCAAAGGGGTTATATGTCCTTAATTACAATGTGATGTCAAAACCTACACTAAAGGAGAAATTTGACCAAATGACCCTCAAAAGAGGGTCATTCCCAAAAATAACCTCGAAAATTTTATTTTTTATATTTAACCTTTTTTTAAAATTTGGACAGTTTTACCTTTACTAATTTTTTTTTTTTTATTTTTTTTTAAAATTAAATAACCCCTCACTTTTCTTTCCCTCTTTCTTCTCCCTGCTCTCGACCATTACTCTCCCCTTCCCCAGCCCTCCCCCTAGACGCCCAAGCCCGAACTCCCCCAACTACACCATCCCCGACTCCCCCGACGTTCTCCATAGGACGACGCGCAACCCCTCGAGCCTCGACGATAGCCAATACGCTTCCAACCCGACTCCTCGACGATCGCCAAGCCCTGGACGCTTCTAGCCCGACTCCCCGACGTTCGCCCAACATATCTTAGGTTAGTTCGACTACTCCTCCCTCTCTTGCATGTTGAGTTTAATGCGTGAGTGATGTGTTTGATTGCAACACAAATTTGATAAATTTCACCTATGTGAGTGTAGAGGTTGGATCGCTTCTATGAAAGTTAGACAGTCTTTCTAGAACTCTCACGAGATTTAGGATCGGCACAAGGCCAAAATGTGTCACATAACGATGAACGTACTTTGGATGAAAAATTAACGTGAGTAATGAGTTAATTGATGAAGTTCATAGAGGTTCTAATCTCACCGACATTCCTGTGAATTTTTACTCACTACTCTAAGGTCTAGTTCATAGTCCAAAAGATACTAGTACTCATGCATCGATACCTCACACTCTCTAACTATGTATATATATATATTTTTAATTTTAAAATACGTGGAGATGGTCGAATAAATATAATTTATATTACAAAATAAAATATTTATAATTTTAATTAATATATATTACAAAATAGAATATTTATAATTTTAATTAATATATATAACGGTTGGAAGATATGTATATATAAATGTGGTCATATTTATTAATTGATTGAGTCAATTAATATTTTATTAGTTTGACCATTTCTTGAGTTATTAATTTATTGGTTACCCTATATAAAACAACTTGGTGATTAAGAATGAACAACATTTTTTTTATTACACTCCATATACTATTGCATTCTTCAAAAATATAATTAGTATATATACATTATTTCGAAAGCAAATCCATACAAGTCATTCTTGAGACCTCGTCATCCATGTTAATTGCTAACGAGATGAAATTGTTCAATCCTGGAGATAACCGTTATAAAATTCTACTACAACGAGTAATTTACTAGAGTAGACGAAATCATTCTAGGACAGTGATTCTCAACATGTCTCAATCATTTAGTGTTTTAAAGATAAGTCTTTGTTTCGCATTTATTTGAATACAAATATTATTAATGTGATTGATGTTATATGCAATAATATTTTGCAACAATTATTTCTTTCACACAATATTTTGTTGTTCTTTTTAGAAGATGATAAGAAAAAATGTGACGATCTTAGTGCTTTATTCCTTGATTACGGTGATCTCTTATTTATATATATATATATATATATATATATATATATATATATATATATATATATATATATATATATATATATATATATATATATATATATATATATATATATCACATATATATATATATATATCACATATATATATATATATCACATACCACGTGCCAAACAATTGAGAAATATAAATATAAATATATATATATTTATATAAATATATATATATATATATAAATATATATATATATATATTATATAAATAAAATAATGAGTGTTGACCGTTAGAGTTTTTATTGCTTAACCGTTTTGTCTTCTTCTATCAATTGTGCTTATGCTAACGTCATTTTTTCCCATGCAAAATATAAGTGACAATATCTAAGCTTAATTAATGACTTTTTGTTTCACCAAATTACTGAACACTTGTTTGATTTGCCTTATTTATGCAAAAGTATAATCAAACTATATATCTATATACATATATATATATATATATATATGTATATATAGAGAGAGACTTATTATTCTTTTTTAACACATTAAAATCTGAGTTCTCACATAGTACTTTCTCTCTCGATCAGACTCATGGCAATGAACAAACCCAAGATGAACAATTCATACAACCCTCTTCATCTCCTTGCTTCAACAACAATCGCCACTAAGCAACCCATCGCCACCGGAGCGGCGCCGTTACTACCTCCTCTGCTGCCGAATCCGCCGAGGAAAGGTCGTGGACTCTGCGTGCGACGTGGGCCATCAAGTTTTACTGATTCCGACGGAAAAATGAAGTCTAAATTGGTAATTAAAGATGAATTGTTGCCATTGAAGAAAAGGAGGAAATTGAGAGAGGCTGCGTTAAAAGAATTCTCCCCGTCCATGATCAAGACCAAGAACAAGTGAAGAACCCTAAAATGAAGAAGATTAACCCTCTAATCTTTATGTTGTAATTTTACTTTTCTCGTAATATATATCCTACCAGCTGAATGTCAATAACTTTTAAACCGTCAATGACCAATTTGGACTTCAATTAAGATGCATGTGTTAGTTCAATTATCTTGCTTGAAATTTTACTATTGCAAGTGCTAATTTGATTTAATTTTATTAAATGTAAGGAAATGATGAAAAAGTCTTTTATTTAAGATGATAAAAGTCATCGATCAAACCAATACGTTGTCATAAGCTCAATAAGAAACGTGGGTTTTTATGCTTGAATGACATCAACCATATTTGCTTTCATATTTGCAAAAATTAGAAAACTCAACTGAATAAGAAATATTCTATTTCATATTTTGTTTTTAATAATAAAATATATAAGAGAACATGTTACAAAGAAATGAATTATATAAAATATAGGATCCCTTTTGCGTTGGAGCTTACTGTCTTCCAATCAGAGTCGGCCCTGGGGTAAGCCCGGCAAACCCTCGGGCTAGAACAGCCCACTCCCCAGGGCAGCCCATTTGTTAAAAATATCAAAATATTTAGATGTATTTATTGCAATTTTTAACATAAATGGTAGTAACTTGGTGGTTCAAGCTATACATTTAAAGTTTCAATGTGGTTATGAGTTCAAGTCTTACCAAAAACAAATTTTTTTATCGATTTTTAAAACTAGACTTAGGGCAACAAAAAATATATCGAACTTTTTCTACCGAGGCTAGGGCAGCCCAAACCTCGTGGTCGGCTCTACTCTCAATGTATAATCTAGTAGTGATTCTGCACTAAAATTACTTTGCAACAAACTTGACAAAGTACAAGTACTTGAACTATCATTGTGTTTCAACCGAAAAACGTTGAGTTAAAAGACTCGAAGAACACTCAAGAAAAAACAAAGAGAGAACTTTTAAAATTCTAGAAGATAATGAGATTGATGAAAAATATATGTCTCTATAGAGTTGAAGTGAAGGATATATATATAGTTTAAAATTTAAAAAAAAATAAATAAATTCATTTATCATTACAATGGCTAATAATTCATCAATTATCATTTTTAGATTTTTGGCATTTCATCTTGTCTATTAATATTTAATCTTATCCATTCAAACTCAATCTTATCCATTTTGACAAAAAAAAATTTTTTTTACTAAAAATTCACATTTGAATTTATATTTGTTTGAATTAAATTTTATTTAATTTATTTACTCACATTCTCAATTTTATTTAATTAATGTAATTAATTTAATTTCAATCATCCTCACATTAATATATATATATATATATAATCTATATATATTATAATGATGCTTTAAAATGTAAGGTGATATTTGCGCCCTCACCACATCTCTTACGTATCTTTAGGCTGTGTTTGGTAGGAGTTACTACACTGTTGGGATAGTATAATTATCCCAATAGTAAAATTATAAGAGTGTTTGGTTGAATTTATTTCATATCTATAGTAAAATCTAGGTATAATTTATATCTTGAAAAGGGTATAAAATAGTAATACCCTACACCTATTACAAGAAAGTATTAAGATTTTAATTTATTTTTAATATTTTTTAATTCTATTTTTTTTTAATATTAACAATAATTTTTTAAAATTTTTTATTAAAGTTTAATTATTAAGCTATTTTCAATTTTAGTTTATATTACTTTTTTTTAAAATAAACTTATTTTATAAATTTTAATATTTAAATTTTTAAAAAAATATATTTATTTTTACTTAAAAAAATTAATGTTTAATTTATAATTAATAGTATAAAAATAATAATAATATTATTATTAATTATAATTAAAATCTCTTTAACTGTTGTTAGTTCAATAATTAAAAAAATATATATATTATCTTTCATATTTTAAACAAAATTATGAAATAATACTAAATATTTATTTTTATATATTATTATTAATTTAAAATAATAACATAATTATATTATTATTTATTTATTTGATATAATATTAATAATATTTAAAGTAATTAAAATAATTTTTAAATAACATTAAAATATCAATAAGGTTAATTAAAAATAATATTAAAAAAATAATTAACAAAGATAAAAAAATAAAAATATTATTTTATTTTTATACTTAAATTTTATACTATCTACCAAACAAAAAATTATAAACTCATATAATTTATATAATGTCTTATATACTTCCAACCAAACAATAATAGTCTATATAAATTATACTCTTTTATACCTCCTTACAATTTATACCTCCTTATAATTTATACGAAATATGTTGTACCTCGTACCAAACGCAACCTTATTATATTTTATAACAGTTTCTCTCTTGTCATAATTACCTATTCATAATTACTTATTTATCTTTCCTACCATAATTATTAATTTATTTTTTCTTATTAATTTTTATTTTATTTTACTAATTTTTCTTTCCTAATTATATATATTATTTTTCTTCATTAATTTTATATAAACTTATATTTAATATTATATATATATATTTATACATAATAATACTATATATAATATATAATAACGTTTAAATGATTTATTAAACTTAAAATAAAATTATAAATTTCTCTTTTATATTCATTTTTCTCTCCTTTTATAATATATCTTTCCTAATTAATTTTGTTTTTTAACACTAATAATTAATTTATTTTTTATTTTTCTTTTCCTCATTTATATATATATATATATATATATATATATATATATATATATATATATATATATATATATATATATTTCATATTTTCTTACGTATAATTTTTATATTTTTTTAATAAAATAAAAATTATAAATATTTTAATTTATTTGAAAATTAATATTAAACGTTTCTTTCAACTAAAATCAATATATAATATATTTTATCATTAATTTTATATAAATATAATTTTTTTTCATATTATCCTTCTATGCATATTTATTATTTATATAATTACTTAATTGTTTTTTTTATTCATTATATATTTTATCTATTATTAATTAACAAGGATTAAATATTTATACATACATAAAATTTTAAATTAAATTCAAAAAACATAAGTGGTCTAATGGTTAAAATGTTCACATTTTATATTTTAAACATATGTGAATTTGTGATTGATGGGGAGGGCCAAAAGTAAAGGTAAGATGACATATGCGAGTCCTTACATTAATGCGTGTGTGAATTTGTGATTGATGGGGAAGGCCAAAACTAAAAGTAAGTAATGGTAATATATGTACAAATTGCTTGAACGGAGATAATAAATATAATGATGTTTAAAACTAAAAATTTAGGGTGATATCTACCAAATTCTTACACATTTTATATGAATTTCTCATCAAATTCTCCTTAGGTCTAGGTCTTTCTTCAATCAACTCTCATTTCTCCTTAGGTATAGTTAACACGAGAATAGGAGGTGGGTGTCGACAACGGAAGAGAGTCTAAAGGAAAATATTCGATATTGATTTAAGAAAAATGGGAAGCGAATGAATACGAGGATTCGAAATTAAAAGGAAGCCGATGATTCTCTACCTCCGTGGATTTTAAAAAGTTTTTTTAAAATTTAAAATTAATTAATTTTTTATTTTTACACATTTTATATGAATTTCTAATCAAATTCACACGGTTTATCAAATTATTGCGTTACATTCGTCTCTTCTTTCTTCTTAGGTTTAAGTCTTTCTTAAATCGGCACTCCTTTCTCTTTAGGTATAGGTAGCACGAGAAGAGGAGGAGGGCGACGCCGACGTGACGGAGAAGGGCGACGATGACGCAACGGAGAAAGGCGACGACGCAAGAGAGACATAGAGGAAAATATTCGATCTTGATTTGAAAAAAATTGGAAGCGAATGATGACGAGGATTCAAAATTAAGAGGAAGACGAGTATTCTGTCTTTGTAGATTTAGAAAAGATAATAATTTTTATTTTTATTTTTACACATTTTATATGAATTTCTCATCAAATTTGTCTCTCCTTTCTCCTTAGGTTTATGTCTTTCTTAAATTGACTCTCATTTCTCCTTAGGTATAAGTAGCAAGAGAAGAGGAGGTGGGCGAAGACAACGCGACGAAGGAGGGCGACGACGTAAGAGAGACCTAGAGGAAAAAAATTGATCTTGATTTAAAGACAAATGGGAAGCAAAAGAAGAAAATGATTTGAAATTAAGAGGAACCCGATAATACTATATCTCTAAGGATTTAGAATTTTTTTTTTTAATTTTTATTATTACTTTTTTTTTCTATAACAAAACTTAATAATATATTTTATAATAAAAATATAAATAAAATTTGTATTTTAATGAATAATATTAATATTTTAATTATTTATATATATATATATATATATTACAAAAATATAATAAATAGATTATATATATATATATATATATATATATATATATATATATATATATATATAAATAATACAAAATATATTTAACACTATATTTTGATATGTTTTAAATAATTGATAAATATTTATTAATTTAATTTATAATATTATTATATATATATATTTATACAAAAATATTATAAAATTGAATTATTATTTTTTTTAATAAAAATAATAATTAATGTTATTGTTTAACCAAAATAAAATTATATATAATATATATATATATATATATATATATATATATATATATATATATATATATATATATATATATATATTAAAGAAGAGTATTATGGTGTTGACATAAAAAAGATGGTTCAATATTATATTTTAATAGACATCTCACATATATTTTAATTAATACTTTGACTTTTAAGGTATAATAATTTTTTTTCTAATTTTTTGAGAGGATATAGTAGAAGATGAAATAATTATGTATAAAAGAGAAAAAAATACAAACATATTTTCTTAAAATATTATTTTGCCAATTTAAAATAGTGTGATAATTCACGTTAAAAAAAAGAAAAATTTAAATTAAATTAATAGAATGAGAGAAAACTAAAATTTTGAATAAATGACCATATTTATATTATTTTATTTTAGTTATATTTAAAAAATGTTTAAGAAAAATTATAATAAATTTGAGATTAAATAACTTCACAAAATATTAATAAAAATGAAAATGTGAAAGAATATATACATAATATTAAAATTTCTCAAACTTATATATTTAATATATATAGTGTTTAACAATTATGATACTATAAAGTTAATGTCATAATTTAATGGTAAAATTTATGCAATAAAATTTAAATGATTATTAAATTTTTTTACAATTCACGTTTAAAATGTAAATAAAACAAAATGGAACTTAAATTTGTCAATTTTTATATAATAAAATTTAATGAAAGTGAAAATTTTTAAAAGTGAAAATTTATGTTTATTGTATTTGATTAAATATTTTTAAATTATTGAATATAACAACTGTTAATATATTGTTTAATGTGATTCAATTTTTTTTTATATAAAATTTTTAATTTTTTTTATGTATTTTTTTTATATGCATTTTTATTTTAATAATATTTAATCTAAAATTTTAAAAATTTACTACCTACTCTATCCATAATCATTTATTCTCTCTACTATTTTCTCTTGAATTAATAATTCATTTCTCTCTCCTAATTAATTTTTTATTATTTTTTATTTTCCCTATCCTATATATATATATATATAATAATGTTTAATATAAGATTGTAAAAATTTACTATACACTCCTTACAGAATATTTTAAGGAGTGTAGTAAATTTTTACAATCTTATATTAAACATTATTTTATATATATAAAATAATGTTTAATATAAGATTGTAAAAATTTACTACACTCCTTACAGAATCATTTATTCTCAGTAGTATGTATCCTCAAACTATCATTTTTATACATTTTTAATCCTAAACTTTTTTTACTCATCTTTGCCATGTCAACTTTTTCTTTTTATTAAAATAAATAATATGATTAGAATAACCTATGAAGATATCCGTGCTTATTAAAATAAATAATATGATTAGAATAAACTACGAAGATATCCGTGCGATGCACACAGATAAAAATGTATTGTTACAATGTTTCGCGTTTATCAAATTTGGTGTTGAATTTAAAATATAAAGTGTTATTAGTATATTTTATTAAAAAGTTGTACTTGTTTTTGTTAGGTTGCGAGTTCGAAACATATCTATAACATTATTAATTTTATTTTTAACCGTTTTAAGTTTATGGGCGGGTTAACCCAGAATCCGACTCAAGTATCCATTTACTCTCACATATATATCCAAATTAACCACATCTCACGACCCGACAATCCGGACACTTTCAAAATTAAGCATCATTATATATATATATATAGATGAGAACAGACACACAAATAAAATGCAACTAAACTAAGGTAAGATAAGCAATGGTAATTACTGACACTCTAAACAAATATGCATAGTATATGTATGTAATCTAAAATTTTTAATGTATACTTTATCTAAAGAACAAAGGAAATTTAGAGATTTCAGTCATAATAATACAATATTTAAAATTATACATCAAAACTGAAATATAATAAAAAAAACTATCACTTTTAATTAGAAACTAGCAAGATTGGATTTGTCAAATCCATTGATAGGGAGAACCCTTAATACATATTTTTCTGTAAAAGTAACTGGACTAGACAAAAAAAACAAAGTATATCATTGAGTTTTTTTAAAAGTAAATAAAACACTTCCAAAATATAATCCAAGTATTAAAAATGATGGAAGTTGATAAGAAACATACGGGTGTCTGTCTTAAGTGACACAGTGTTGTCACTTTTCTTTTACCTATTTCTATTTCTCTTTCAGTACTTGCGAGTTTTTAGTTCCTTGGTTATTGTTGTTATTTCTTTCTAGTATTGGGCCGCCGTCGTGACTAGTCATGATATTCTCATGACGTGGTCTCTTTCCTTTTATTACTTTCTCCTTCATTATTTTTCCCTCCCTCCCCTTCTTGGAGGTTGTCATTCTCCTTTGCGGGTTCATCTTTTGGAATTATTATGTTGAACTCTAGGATAGTCTGAGCATAATACAAGTACTCGTATTCATTACTATCATCTTCATTATCTCTCTTGGATCGTATCTTCCCATAAATAGTACAATTTTTCATAGGAACAACCATGTTTATATCAAAATTCAACCTTTCTTTTTCCAAAAAAAATAAAATTATCCCTTACTTCGTCTGACAAAGAGATATCCTATATAAGATGAATGAACTATTACAAAATAATAAATTATGCAGTTTAAGAACTTTTCTAGTAATAATTTCATGTTTTTTTATGTAACATTTATTATCATAACTAAAAAAAACTCCAAAGTCGTGTTAACTTTAGAAATAGTTACACCTTGTATAATACAATTTAGACAATAAAATATATAAAATAAACAATTATGATCTCATGAATAAATAAAATAAAGTAAAACGTTAATCACAGTATAAATGAAATAGAAAATTCTAAAAAGGAATTTATTAAATTTGTAAGAATATGCTAATAACTTATAAACATACTGAATTGTAAATAAAAAAGATATGTATTGTATTGTATTAATTGAGACTAAAAAAGAATAAGTATTCCTTGAATTAAACACGATTCATGTTCTTAGACCTTGTTTGTTTTGAATTTTGTCCTCAAACAATCATTTCTTACCAAAAAGTACAGATTTATAATAATTTTCAATCTCAACCATACCCTATCTAAATAATCTAAAATAAAATAATTTATCAAGTAACATATAAATAGCAGCTAATTGACAATATTTAAGAACTACATTTCTAAAAATAATATCAAATGCATATATATTGCCCGATTAATTTTTCCATCTTACTACACATATTAACAAGTTAATTTATACAGAACCATTGAAAAATTAAAATAGTGGTCTCCTTCCCTGTTGATATTCATTGTCGATAGTTGTATCAAAGTCTTCTCCTAAAAACATGAACATATAAAACAATAATAAAAATCAAAATTCTAAACCATAATCTTTAATATTTTCCTAATTCATTAATTAAATAAATGCATAACAATGATATATCTTTTATCCTTTGATTTAGTCTTAAATATGCACTCTTAAATTTTATTGGATTCTTAAAAAGCAAAGTTGTGTCCAAACAACTTATAAATATTCCACGTCCTAGATCGAGCACTAACACCATGATATGTATAATAGTATCCGAAACCTCATGTCTCAAATATTGATATTTAAGAATATAGTTAATACCACTCGAATAGATTGTGTTTTAGACTTCTTTGACTAATAAGTACTTTTAGAGAGAAATATGAAGAACACCTAGAAGAATACAATCAAAGATGCGGGCGAGTGTGCTTAGAAAGAGCGGAACACATTTATACACAAAATTAAAGTTTCCTTTATCGACCCCAAGCGCATGGGCCTTTTTAGCCCAACCTTTGGGTGCCTGGTTGCCTTAAGTGTTTTACGATTACATTTTTTTAAACCATATATTAAGTGTTTTACGTTCATAAATCTCAATTAATTCAAATAAGGAGAAGTTGCTTATCTATACTCTAAAAGATGTAGCGACAATAAGAGATACATGTTTAAAATTAAAGATGTTTATGATTTATGCGTACATTTAAATCGAGTCTATGATGGTTATACTAAAATTTCCAAAAATATTATTTATGGTTACACTTTTCTCAAACAATTTACAAGGAAGATTTTTATTTAATAAATCAAAACTACTATAACTAATTTTTAAAACTAAAAATATAAAGTTGCAAAATGATGTCATAACATTATGGATCTGGGTTTATAAAATTTTCAAGCAGAACCTAAAAACAACGTTAAATTCTTACTTAAATACGTAAAATTATTAATTATTTTATGCCGATAAAATTAGTATTTTTTTTAGTAAAAAAGATTCATATAATTTTTTTATTGTTCTTTTTTATTTCACGGTCACATATTTAATATTTCATCTTAAATATTTTTTTATATATAGAAAAATTATTTCTATTGGTGAGTTATTAGTTATAAGATTTATAATATTTTGTTTTAGAATTTGATTATAAACTACAATAAAACCTCGATAAATGAATACCTTTGAGACCCCTAAAAAATTATGCATTTGGCGAGATTATTTATTTATCGATTAATAAATATAATATTTATTTATTGATAAATGAATAATAATTCATTTAGATGATATTTTTAGACTTTTTTTTAATTATATCTTTTTTTATATATTAAGTTCAAATGTAACCAACGTTAATTATATTTATATTTTTAGAATTCTATATTAGTTATAAATACATACATAGTGTAGTTAAAGTGCATAGTACCATGTATTGAGGCTATATATTTATAGTATTGGAGGAAAGAAACAATCAGGTTTGGAGGCATTTTTCGAAAAAAATACGAATTATTAATTTGTTTGTAAATTATTCATTAGATTTAATGTATTCAAGATATATTATATAAATAAAAATATAATATTTGAAATATAGTGA
Organism: Impatiens glandulifera; assembly: GCF_907164915.1. Classification (NCBI taxonomy): domain Eukaryota; kingdom Viridiplantae; phylum Streptophyta; class Magnoliopsida; order Ericales; family Balsaminaceae; genus Impatiens; species Impatiens glandulifera. Next base: position 78,483,661 of record NC_061862.1, on the reverse strand, counting down.
TTATTCATTTATATTACATAGGATCTATTTGTATTTATTCAGTAATGCATTAAACAAGGTTATTCGTTAAGTCCATTAAAAACGAGTTGGGACCGAATTTTTTTATTTATTAGACGAGGTTACTCATTTATCGAATATTCATTTATCGAGGTTACAATTTGAACATTTTCTTATGAAAACATATAACTTTATTAGCTCATTAGTAGACTCGATGTTCTTGAATTATTTTGTCTTTTGTGTAAATGATTACACACTTTCACATAAAAAAAATTCTTATACATGTCAAGCTTTCATAGTTGTATCCATTTTGGATATGGAATACACACCTAGTTATGTTAGAGAGTCTAGAATTGAGTCGTACAATTCTTTGAAGCAGTCTCACTTCTCCCTCACATAGGTGATCTCTTTATTCACAAAGAATTTTTAATGCCCGTGTACTTATCCTTTCCCAAAATACTTTTTTATGGTAGGATTTCACCCATAGTAATCTACAAAGTTTAGTACAATTAAGTTCTTCCATTGAACCCGGTTCTTGAGATCTTTAATCATCATATGTTGGGTTTCCCTTCATACCAACTTATTACAAGTTCAAGGCTCAAGTTTTAAAAGACTTTCTAACAAACTCTCTATTTAATAGTTTGGTGAGTGGATCTAATATGTTATCTTTGACTAATATTGTCAAATGTGATAACTCTATTAAAGAGTTTAGTCTAAAAACATAATGTCTAAAATGTGTATGTTTGGACCTGTCATTGACTCTAAGCTTGTCCAATTTCAAATTACTATCATAATAATTAGAAATTTTCGTTAGTAAATATTTAAATAATCATTAAATAATTTTTAAAAGATCTCCATACGTATATTGCACTTCCAAATGTAAACATATTCACCTACAGTTGTAAAGTCTTTCATTTAATAATATTAATATGTCATTTGATAATAACATAATATTTCGTGTGCAATTCACATTCTTAATGTATTTTATCATTTTATCATAAATTTTACTATATATTTATCTATTTATTTATCATAATATGCACAATAATATTTTGTGTTATTATCAATAAAAAAAATAATTTTCCCATATCTTGTTGGTACCTTTAAATCACACGTCTATGTGAATTAAATCAAATGTTCTAATCAAGAAATGACCACAAATTTTTTTATAAAATTTTCTTTTTCTATATTTATTATAAAATAAATAAGATAACTATCATTGTGAATTTTTAATTAAATAAATTATTTATACGTTATTTATATATAAGTGATAAGAATGTTTATTCATATATAAATCATTATTCATATAATCTATATATAAAAAAACTATTATGTTGAATTAATTATAATACACATTTTAACTCATGATTTTAATAAAAACAAATTAAAATATTTTATCAAATAAATATTTTATATGTCAACTTTTTTACAAAAGAAATCATAATATTTCAAGCATATTTGGCAGAAGTCGCATACAAATTCATTTATGGTTGTACATTTACATCCGATGATGTCGACATATATGTCACATCATTTCTCAAATCAATCAAGATTTACCTTGTAAGACCGAATTAAACAAGGTTTAATTATTGGAATTTGAAACCAAGAAGGTCATTCTCTATACGAGTCTCCCTTTTGTCTTTTCAAATCAAAGTTAAACAAACCTTTCAACTTCTTGATCTCGAGCATTAATTTTTCTACCTATGTTACGACCTCTGTTTTCTTTATTGAGAAGAAATTAATATTTTATTTGACTTAACTCTGAAAACAAATAAATATATCAAACAATTATTTTTTTATGGAACCCTCGGAAAAACCCCTTTTTGTATTCGAGATAAGCTCGAGTTTGTTCGTTTCAACCTCGGTTTGCGTGTCAGAAATCCATTTTTTAAAATAAAATATTATTTTAAAAGGTTTCAAATAATATTTCTGACAACTTTTGAAATTAATTATAAAAAATTTAATTTCGGTTCAAATTTGATTAATCCGAGGATTTACCATAATCAAATCACAATTTGAATTTTTAGAAATCCACTAATTAAATTAATTTAAAATAATTAATTTAAAAGATTATTTATTGGAAACAGAGTCGGCAATTAATTTTTGAAAAATAAAAAAAATGGCATGCGTGTACAAACGTATTTAACTAGAGTTTCGTTTAGTTCGTAGTTTGGTGATACTCGGGAAATGATTTTCGCGCTTCATCCTCCATATCCGTTTTAAAAATAGTTTCTATTTATAAATTTGGATTTTGAAAATCGGTTATATAACATTTTATTTTAACCAATTATTCTTCTGGTCCTATGCATACATAGGTTTTAGCGTTATTTAAAATATTATAACAACAATATTTAAATTTTGGTACTTGTTGCCGATGACATTGACTAAGGAGGAAAATATCTCAAGAACATTATATTTTAATGACATTAAGGTTTAAACCTAAATCTCAATTAGGCTCTTGTATAAATATGTTTTGTAGAAACATCCCAAAAATATTTTGAAAGTATTTTCTAATTTTTCGGGATTTTTGGAAAATAGTTTGAGGTTTCAAAATTACAAAATTAATTTTAGATTTTGAAAATGGGAAACAAACAGGCCTTAGGACCAATGTCCTAGGCCTTGGGTTCGTTATTATCGGTCGGGGCCCAACACCCTTAGTCAGACCCATCGGTCCGGGCTAATAAGCCTCGGTCGAGATGCTAAAGACTCCTAGTCCTTAGCTGAGATTATTGGTTGGGTGTAAAAAACACCAGTCTTGGGTTAGCATGGGCTTACTTTATCGGTCCAATGTTTGGGAATTCTTGGTCGAGATCAAGATTCCTCGGTCTCAAGTTTGACCTCTCGATCCTAGGTGGAGGTCATCGATCCTAGGTTCAGGAGTTCTCGGTCCTAGGTTTCAACTCTCGGTCGAATGTTAAGTTTCTCACTTTATACCGAAGATCCTTGGTCGGACCTACCGATCCTCAAGAACACCAAAATTACAGATTTTGTAATTTTGATGGGGATTTGGATTCAAGGGTCTGGGTAACTTCACAAAGCTCCTATGAACATTTAGAATATCATCCTAAGGTATCAATCGACCTGGGTGATAATCAGTTTGTTTTAAATAGTTTTTAGCCAAAAATCGGGTTTTTGATTTTAAAGTTTTTTTGGGGTGAGAGGAGCTAGCCAATAGCTTTCTTAACCCTCATATACTTGATTGATACAAAAACAAGAACATTGGTTGTTCGTTTGGACCAAGTCAATAACTCAAAAAAATTATTATTTTGAAAAAAATTATTTTGATCAAATATGATCCAAACAGTTGTCCAACATCATTGCAATCATGTTGGAAAGTTTTCTGAGAAGTTGTTCTTGAGGATTAACCCAGAACAACAAACCTAATTTTTGAAATTTTCAAATTCAAATTTGGGTTTTTTACTTAAGATTGATTGATTGATTCTAACTTAAACATAAAACTTGGAAATGATCTTAGGATCAATTTACAACCCTAAAATCCAACAACTAGATAATATACAAACATATGAAAACTGAATTTTAAAAATTTTAATTTTAAATTAGAAGTATGAATTAAAGAATGATTGGAATCATGGAAAGGATTGGAAAACACTCCCACTAGTAAAAAAAGGTTAATAACAAGCATTACCACCGATTGGTTTAAATACCAATTGTTTTTACCAATGTAATAGCGATTGATATTTAATCAAATCGTTATTATCCAATTAAAAAACCGCGAACAGAAGCTGCTTTATTTAGTCATAGTACCAATTGATTTTTAAACCAATCGACATTCCCATATAATAATTAGCCATGGCAAAATAAACATATTTTTTTTAATTTTCCCTTTCTTAAATTCTACCACTCTCTTTCCTCATCTGACACTGTTATCTTCTCACCATGGAAAGGAGAAAATGAAGATATGAAAGCCGAAGAAGAGGGCTTACCTACGTGGAGTATATTAATCTCAATTTATCAAAGAAGGTAATCTCTAACTTTATATAGGTTGTTCATATATCGACATAGATCTATTCGTGTTATTTGTTGGATTAGTAGTAGATTAACTTGTTTTTTCTTTTAATTGAACCGTGGATTCCTTTACAGGAATTGTTCATACCTGGTTCCCAATAGAGTATTGGGCACTTATTGTTCTCATATATTTTTACTTGCAATAGACGAGAAATCTGCAAGACTAAGAAATTAGTTTGGATTTGTTGTGCGGAATGAAAGAAAATGATGAACAATGAAGTGTGTAAATAAACAGATGAAGAGAGATTTCTGATTGTCAAAAGATTAAAGATAAAACAGATTACAGCAAAAGAAATAAACTACGCCTATAAAAATGCTGAAAACAAAAAACGTAAATACTAACTTAATTTTGCATAACTGTAGAATTAAATGTGATATTAATCCTATACTAAAGGCAGATCGTTACAAATCTCCACCTTGCCTTAGTATCACCCAACAAGAAGAGCCTGATCAAACTACTTCCAACTGTCAACATTTAGCAGGTCCAAACAATGGGTGAATTTGTTAAGTGGAACCGGCTTCGTGAACATGTCAGCAGGATTATGATGTGTGCTGATCTTCTTCACTTTGATTCTCTTCTCAGTACGAAGAAAATGATAACGAACATCAATATGTTTGGTTCTATCATGATGCACTTGATCTTTGGCCAAACAAATAGCACTTAAGCTATCACAAAAAACAATTGCCTTCCAACTAACCACAGAGTCACCAAGGGTGTAAGCATAACCAGTCATTGATCTTCTACCATCGATATCTGCAGCATAATCTGAGTCAGAATAACCAGTTACGACACACTAGTTATTACTCCCATAAATGAGACCAACATCGGATGTGCCTCTCAGATAGCGAAATATTCTTTTTACCGATTGCCAGTGTTCCTTACCAGGTCGAGACATAAACCTTCTAACAACACTAACTGAATACGCAATATCAGGTCTAGTGCATACCATGGCATACATTAAACTACCCACCGCACTAGCATACGGTACATTAGACATGTATAACTTCTTAGCTTCAGACTGGGGTGCGAATGTAGACAAATGATCAGTAACAGCAGCAGGAGTATTGAGAGCCTTTGCTGTACTCATCAGTATATCCTCTTCAATCTCACCATGTAAGAAAGCCGTCTTCACGTCTAATTGCTCGAGTTTAGATCCTGATGTGCTACTATAGCTAGTAGTACCCTGATAGAAGTGTGTCGGACTACATGTGAGAATATCTCATTGTAGTCTACGCCTTCCTTTTGACTGAATCCCTTTGCAACTAATCGTGCTTTATATCTGGTCCCTTCAGCACTAGAGGTTCCATCTTTCCTTTTGAAAATCCATTTACACCCAATGACTCTTCTTCCCTTAGGTAAAATAACCAGCTCCCATGTATTATTCTTGTGAAGTGATTCCATCTCCTCACACATGGCAGAAATCCATTGCGTAGAATCAGCACCATTAACAGCTTCATTATAAGAGGATGGCTCGTTATGTATGACATCTTCAGCTACCTGAAGTGCATAACTTACCATTTCTTCAGTATCATTTATAGAGGGACTGATTGTCCTACTTCCAGGACCAGTTGAGATCTTTCTTCTCTCGATTGAATGAATTAACCTGTCAAGAGCTTTAATTTGCCTTCTAGGTCGTGTTGCAATGTCATATTGACTTTAAGGTGCTCCAAATTGATAAACTTTCTCAGATGGCTTATTAGTATCGTGTGTCATGTCAGTTGTCCCTTGAACTGGAGTCACCTCAAGCTCCACCTGTTTCTCGGTATTATTATTTTCTCCAGAAAGTGATGGCTTGATAGAGGAGTTAAGTATAAACTTCTCATTAAAGGTGACATCCCTGCTGAGGATTACTCTACCTTCAGAAGATGACCAGATTCTATATCCCTTGACTCCATCTCCATAGCCCATGAAAATACCCTGTTTTGCCCTTGGTTCCAACTTTCCTTCATTAACATGATAGTAAGATGTGCACCCAAAGACTTTCAAATGAGAATAATCAACGACATTACCAGACCATACCTCGTAAGGGATTCTGCAATCAATCCCAGTGTGTGGTGCACGATTTATCAGATAGCAAGCTGTTAAGACAGCCTCGCTCCAGTACTTTCTAGTCAATCCCGTATTAGAGAGCATGCTTCTAACTCTCTCTAACAATGTTTGATTCACCCTTTCTGCTACACCATTCTACTGTGGTGTACCTCGGACAGTGTGATGTCTTGCAATCCCAATATCCCTGCAGAACTCATTAAACTCAGATGAACAGAATTCAAGCCCATTATCTGTTCGCAGCCTCTTAACCTTCTTTCCAGTTTGATTCTCCACCAGTGCCTTCCAATGTTTGAAGGTCTTAAATACCTCGCTCTTATGTCTTAGAAGATACAACCAGGTCATCCTTGAGTAATCATCTATGAATGTTACAAAATAGCTATAACCTCCTATACCTTCAACTTGAGCAGGACCCCAGCAATCAGAGTGGATATAATCCAGTGTGCCCTTAGTTTTGTGAACTCCCTTACTGAACTTGCGGCGATGTTTTTTCCCGAAAATGCAGTGTTCACACAACTCAAGGTTGGTAACCTTGTGGCCAGATAGAAGATCTCGTTTGGACAGAATTTGCATCCCCCTCTCCCCCATATGTCCAAGTCGCATATGCCACAACTTGGTTACATCAGGGTGCCGATTCACGGATTTGGATGCGACCACAGCGGAACCTGTCAGCGTCTTACCTTGTAGTATATACAAGGTATTCTGTTTAATACCTTTCAGTATTATTTTTGAACCTTTACTGATGCACAATGTTCCTTCTTCACCGCTAAACTTGAAACCTTTAGCATCTAAAATGCCTAAAGATATTAAGTTCTTCTTCAGTTGAGGAACATGCCGAACGCCAGTTAGGGTCCGTATCTTACCATCATCAGTCAGAATTTTGATAGTCCCAATACCCACCGTTTTACATATGGCATCATTTCCCATGACAACGTTTTCACCATCATAATCTTCATAGGTATCGAACCATTCTTTGTTCGGACTCATATGATATGAACACCCTGAATCCAACACCCACGTATCAATAGGGTGTAGAGAAGCGTTAGCTACAAGGGCAATGTCCTCCTCCCAGTCGGTGTCTCTGTCTTTATGTGCTATCGCAGCCGTAGAATATTTGCCCATTTTCTTAGGACAATTATTCTTCCAGTGACCAGGTTCTTTACAATAATTGCAGATGTCTTTAGCATTAGGGCCCTTAGCTTTGTATTTCTGATCCTTCTTCTTTCCAGACCCTTTGTAGTTGACTGTATTGGTAATCAACCCAGATGCTTGATTGTCTACAATTTCACCGCTCGCCTTATGACGCAGTTCTCTAGTATGAAGTGCTGACCGAACTTCCTCTAGAGTTACAGAGTCTTTACCCACAACGAACGATTGAACAAAATTTTCAAACGAGTTGGGTAAAGATACCAACAGAATTAATGCAGCATCTTCATCTTCGATCTTAACATCTATATTTCTCAATTCAAGTAATATAGTGTTTAACTTATCAAGATGTTCACGAAGAGACTTACCTTCAAGCATACGAAGACTAAACAGACGTTGCTTCAATAACAACTTGTTAGTTAGTGACTTTGTCATGTACAAAGCCTCTAACTTCGACCACAGACCGATTGCGGTATCTTCATCTGATACCTCAGTAATCACTTCATCAGCCAGACAGAGTAAAATCGTTGAGTGAGCCTTCTCTTCCAAGATCTCAAGCTCAGCAGTGATTTTACCAGAGGAAGACTCCTTTGCAGGACCTGCAACTATCTTCTCCTTTTCCTTCGACAATGGTGCCCAGACACCTTGTTGTTTAAGCAAGGCTCGCATTTTGATCTGCCATAGACCAAAACTGTTTCGCCCTGTGAATTTTTCGATTTTCAGATTCATTGAAGACATTCTCTCGCCAGAAAACAAAAATGATAATCTGATCGGATCTAACCCGCTCTGATACCAATTGTTGTGCGGAATGAAAGAAAATGATGAACAATGAAGTGTGTAAATAAACAGATGAAGAGAGATTTCTGATTTTCAAAAGATTAAAGATAAAACAGATTACAGCAAAAGAAATAAACTACGCCTATAAAAATGCTGAAAACAAGAAACGTAAATACTAACTTAATTTTGCATAACTGTAGAATTAAATGTGATATTAATCCTATACTAAAGGCAGATCGTTACAGGATTTAATCCTAAGAGTTGTAGTCGATGTCCGTCTTGTGGTTGGTAGACCAATTCCTTGTTTACTTTATTCTTTATAATAGTTGAAAAATGCTAAAAATTTTACAAAAATATTTTCATCTGCATTAATTGAACCCATTTGTTTGAGAAAAAAAAGTAGAATAATAATCCTGATGTTTAGTCATTGAATTTGTATAGGGACTACCAAATGCAGGAAAATCAAAATTGTTGGGTTCAGTAACACTTGCAAAACGTGATATTGCTGATTACCCTTTCACAACTTTAATTTCAAACCTTGGACGGCTGAGGCCACATAAGCAGATTTTCCCGGTCTTATTGAAGGTGCTCATCTAGGGAAGGTATTACAGAATTCAATCCACTATAAATTTAGTTACAATATCTTGACTTTGTTATTGTAAAAAGGGTCATGGCCGCAATTTTCTTCGACACTTGAGAAGGACTCGACTGTTAGTTCATGTTGTTGATGCAGCCACTCCAGATCCTTTGACCGACTACAAGACGATAAGAGATGTATGTTGTCCGCATGATTCTTGGATTTTTTTCATAGATTTTCGTAAAAGTATGATATGGAAGTTATTTTTCAGGAGTTGATATTCCCGATGTATGAAAATTAAAATAATTCCCATAGAGAGATGTTGCGCTAATATTTGTTTTTTATAGGCAAAAGAGAGAATCACATCAATGTCTCAAGAAATTTCAACAATTGGAAAGGATGACAATGGAGAAATTCTTGTAGAATCCTTAAAGGAAATTGAGGATTACCCGCGACCTCTTGCAGTTGTTGGTGTGATCGTTTTGTAAGTTTTTCTAAATCACACTCCTTGATGGAAAATTTATTGGGAAAATATGACATTATTTTGTATTATAATTTTGCAGTAAATTCATTAATTTAGATGGTATGTTGATGGCGATAAGGACAACGTTAAGGAACTGTCGGGCTGATGAAATGTTGGCGTCGGTTGGAAAAGATAAAAAAAACATGTAAAATTGTAATATTTGAGATCCTTGGCCTTGTTCAGAAATTTATGTAGAGAATTATGTTAATTGCTTGTAGCTAAGGAGAGTTTTGTGCAAGTAAAAATATATGAGAGGTCTATTTAGAATCATATATAGGAGAATTGTAATTATGTTAATTGCCATATTATTAGCTGTATCTGAGGTCTTTTTCTGAGAAATACTTCATTGACAAGTCTGTTCATGCCTTAGGTAGGCTTGTTTGAATCTTAGTCTCTGTTTACTTTTTTACTAAAAGGAACAACAATTAGTTATGGAGTTCCTTAAGCCTTGTGACACCTTCATTTTAAAAAGAGATGAAGATTAAGAAGCTTATGCCTATGGATGCCGATTCTCGCAGACTTATTGACTGGATGGAGAAAGGTATCAGGTTATTCATGTATTATGTATAGATCTTAAACATTGCATAAATTATACAACTGTGATAGGGACTGCAGGTTTTTTACTTGTTAGTTTTACATATGAAATATCCTTGACCAATAATTTGGTACTTTTTAGTTTTAAATTGGAAATGTTATTGAAAAATAATTTGGATTTACATTATATCTTATTACAAGGGTGTATGATGCACTACAGAAGAAGTACCTAAAAACATTGATTTTCTGTATTTGTGAAGCATTTGAAGGTTCCATGATTGAGGAATATGCATGTAGGTATTCATTGAAGGTGCATCGGAGACTAATTTGGATTTGAACATTTGATGGAGTACTTAAACATGTTATTATGCCTAAAAGAGTGCTTGATTCATTTAAGCCTAACTAAATTTGGGCAATAACAGAATGAAGTTTGTTGTATCTAATATGACTATGTTCTTACTTCTATTATGTTTTTAACATGAAACATTAATAAATTCATTTTGTGCTCTTTTACTCCAGTTTCTTTCTGTTACTCAAGTTCTGATATCCAAGAGGTTTCAATGTGTTGGGATCAGTGTTGACAATAGAGACTAGGGTCTGACTATTATGAACAGCTTACAATAAACTCTTCGATAGTAATCCTATGAGAGATTAGTATATGTTTCTATTATTCGCAAATCCTCCAAACTCTTGAAACGGTTACAAGTGCGGAACTGTTTGTTGAATTTGAAGCTTGAGACAACTGAATGCAAATGAAAGAAAGTAAAAAATACAATGAGTTTTATGGATGTTCGGAGATAAAACTCCTACATCACCCCTTCTTCTACAACCGGAAGGATATCATTAAAGACTTTGAATTAAATACAACTCACTTATCTAGCTAACTCTCCGTTAAACTGAACAAACTCTGTTCAACTTACAACACTGAGGTTTCTCATACAAAAGATAGTATGCGATTACAATTCCTCACAACTAGATAGATAGTAAGAGATTTAGTGTATGTATTAAGTAGAGTATTTCAGTAGTAAGTTTTTCAGACCGGAAGTTCGACCGTTGTCCTTGAGCTTCTATATATAGTTGAAGTACACCAACGGCCGAATATTCTTTGTAGAAACGTGGCATGTATTTGTTGGACGACCTCCTATAATACGAGAGTACAACAGACTCTGAGAATTTGGATTGTGGCCGTACCGAACAGATAGTGCGTCAAATATCCTCTAATCTTGTCCTGTACTAGAAAGGTGAATGAGATATATTTGCGTATGTGGCAATCATTAATTTGATGGAATTAACTGGCTTGTCAGACCGTTGAAAGAAGTGGAGAGACAAATAATTGATCATGGATAGACGGATGCTTCCTTTAGACAGATGCTAAAGCAAGGCATCAGACGTTCTTCTTTAGACCGCGTCTAAAGGAGTTAGACGTCCTCTTCTAACTATGCATCCCTTTAGACCGCATCTAGTGGAGTTAGATGACCTCGTCTAACTACGCATTCCTTTAGACCGCGTTTAAAGGAGTTAGACGACATCGTCCAAATACGCATCCCTTTAGACCGCGTCTAAAAGAGTTATACGTCCTCGTCTAACTACGCATCCCCTTAAACCGCGTCTAAAGGATTTAGACATCCTCGTCTAACTACGCATTCCTTTAGACCATGTCTAAAGGAGTTAGACGTCCTCGTCTAACTACGCATTCCTTTAGACATCGCCTAAAGGAGTTAGACGTCATTGTCTAACTACGTTTCCCTTTAGATAATGTCTAAAGGAGTTAAACTACCTCATCTAACTACATTTATCTTTAAACAGCGTCCAAAGGAGTTAGACTACCTCGTCTAACTATGTTTCCTTTTAGACCGCGTCTAAAGAAGTTAGACTACCTCGTCTAACTACGTTTCCCTTCAGACCGCGTCTAAAGGAGTTAGACTACCTCGTCTAACTACATTTCTCTTTAGACCGCGTCTAAAGTTGTTAGACTACCTCGTCTAACTGTGTTTCCCTTTAGACCACATCTAAAGGAGTTATACTACCTTGTCTAACTAAGTTAGACGTATAAGACTACATGCTTCAAACCTCATCTAAAGTAGCAAAGTCTTTTAGATTTGCGCCTGCAAAAAAACAAATAGACAGCTTAACTTAATCATATCTAAGTTTTAACATTAATCATCAAAATAATGTCAGAATTAAATAAACTTATTTTCTTAGTTTATTTTAGTCAATTTGATTTGACCCAACACAATGAATATCAACCGCACTAGATATAAGGAGGGAGGAACAGTCAAGTGAAAATCTATGAGTTACTCCTAGTCAGAGTATGTTATGCTCTAGGTTTGATCATCATTGCAAGGTAAGAAACAAAGTCCTAGGAAGATTTCTTGAGACTAGTTCTTACTTAACAATCATTTATTGACATATTTTTAGTGGTTAAATAACTGTATTGGGAAAAAGAATTACACAACATTCTTCTTTCTGATGATTTTTGTGTTATTGACGTTTAGTTCAAATTTCCAGTCAATTCCTAGTTAATATTTTTTACCTATTCTGATCAAATGTTATTTCATTTTTGAAAACAACTTTTCATAGAAGGAGGAACAACTATTGTTGTATTTATTAGGTATTTATTGCAGATGGGATTTACATGCTTTTCATAGAAGGAGATTTTTTTTTTAAAAAGGGTTACTGGGTGAAATTATTTTGAATAAAATAATTAAGAGAGTAAGTCTATTTTATGCCAACTTTATTTTGATGATATGTGATTGAAACATAATTGTGGTTAAAACTTAGTTTAGAAGGAATCTAAGTTATCTAATTGTTTCTGTGCAGGTGCATTAGACTTTGCTAACTTAAACGTGGTATAAGAAGGATAATTAGACGTGTTGCGAACTTAGACGCTGGCGTCTAACACTTTTAGACAAGTCTGAAGTTATGCGTAGTTAGACTTTGCAGTCTAAAAGATACGTAGTTACACATTGAAGTCTAACTCAATTAGACGTGGTAGTGTAATGGGTAATGTAATTAGATGTTGGTGTCAAACTCCTTCAGACAAGTCTGAAGTGATACGTAGTTAGACGTTGTAGTCTAACAGATACATAGTCAGACATTGAGGTCTAACTCCATTACACGTGGTAGTCTAATGGGTAACGTAGTTAGACGTTGGCGTTTAACTCTTTTAGACAAGTCTGAAGTGATACATAGTTAAACGTTGCAGTCTAACATATACGTAGTTAGAGGTTGAAGTCTAACTCCATTAGACGTGGTAGTCTAATGGGAAATGTAGTTATACGTTGGCGTCTAACTCCTTCTGACAAGTCTGAAGTGATGCGTAGGTAGACGTGGTAGTCTAACAGATACGTTGTTAAACGTTAAAGTCTAACTCCATTAGACGTGGTAGTCTAATGAGTAACGTAGTTAGACGTTGCAATCTAACTCTATTAGACTTGGTGGTCTAATGGAACACGCAATTAGACGTTGACATCTAACTCCCTTAGACTAGGAAGTCTAATGGAGAACGTCTAATGCCTCGCTTCAACAACCGTTTGAAGTTAGCATACGTCTACCCACGATCAACTAGTTGTCTACTACTCTGCTCCACTCACTCCTGTGTAGTTTGACAAGCCAGCTAATTTTATCCAATGAACGAACGCCACGTACGCAAATGTCCTTTCAATGGTTTGTCCAGTACAAGATAATATCAGAGAGGATATTCGGTGCACTACCAAATCGGTACGGCCACAATCCATTTTCTTAGAGTTTGATGTACTCTTGTCCTTTGGGTGGCCTTCCAATGGACGCTTGCCACGTGTCCATGAAAAAGATTTGACCGTTGGTGTCCTTGTACTACAAATAGATGCTCAAGGACAACGGACGAATCTCTCGATCAATTAATTGCCAATCTTACAAGCTTACTCTTTACTTACTGATTTTACATCATAAAGCTCAAAGGAGAAAGAATCAAAACATTGTCTAGCTATGAGAATATTGTTCATAATATTGTAAATTGTATTTGATTCAAAGAGTTTAATAAAATCCTTCTGGTTGTGGGAGAAGGGGTGACGTAGGAGGGTTTGCTCCGAACATCCATAAATAACTCCCTGTGTTCTTTACTTCATGTCTTTCATCATTCATTGATTCAAAGCTTCAAATCTGATGAACACTTCTGCCCTTGAAACCGTTTCAACAGTTCGAATGATTTGTGAAGAATAGAAACAAATTTTAACTTCTAAAAGAGTTAAAATCGAATCGTGTGGCATAAGTTGTTATCAATAGTCAGACCCTAGTCTCTATTGGTTACACCGATCCATATATTGGTATTAGAGCAAGGTTTTCTATTCTCAAACAACAAGAACATGAATCATGTCTGTTGTCAACCAAATTCATATGCTCTCAAAAGAAAACAACGATTATTGGATGATGAGAATGCAAGCTCATTTGACTGCCCTTGACTGCGACATGTGGAATGCCATCTCTAATGGTCCTATAAAGATTGAGAAGCCAAGATGCAGCTGGACGACGGAAGATAAGATATTAACAACCTGGATAACATCACCAAAGATGTCTTGTTCAAGTCGATCAACATGAGTATATTCTGTGAAATCAAGTCATGTTCCTCCGTTAAAGAAATCTAGGAGAAGCTAATTCAAATCGATGGATGTAATGTTCAAACAAAGAAGAACCGAACAGAGCAGAAGGTTCTTATAAGTGTTGAAAGTAAGTCCAAGTGGGCCGATATCGACTTAGAGAACTCATCTAGAGAAAGTGATAACGAAGTCGTCACATGTTTGATGGAAGGCGACAAATTAAAGGTATTCGACTTCTCCTCAAAAGGTTTTACAAAAGACGAGTTAACTATTGCACTCAATGACACGGTCATTGAGTACAAGAAGTTATTAGACTCATTAAATGAAATGAAATCAAAATATGAGGCCAACAACTCTCCTTCATCTCAAGTTTCTGAACCAAAATTTTCTGAAAACAAAATAATCAAGCTCTCATCTGAGAATGAGACGCTTAAAGAAAAGGTTCAAATCCTATTTTCTAAAAACTAATGTTTGACATATGTGGTCAGTTCTTGGACAAAGTCTGGAGACGTTGTCAGACAGCAAATTTATATGATAAGGCCTGCTGGATGCAAATTCGATTTATGATTTGACGGTAATGACTTAGACAAATCCTGTAAGAAGTTAAACTCAGCAACAGACAAGTTTAAGCCTATAAACATTGTTAGAGGGAGTTTAACTGATAATAGAACTAATCCAAGCTGCGAGGATTTAACATTAAAGGATGAGATTAATCATATTCTGCCAAATGTTAGTTGGCTGAAACTTAGGAAGAAAGCAGCTAGCAAGTCTGGCAAACTAAAACATGATAAGAAGTCAAGGAGTTTTAAACAAAAATCATATTCTAAAGATAAAGGAACAACTGCTAGTAGGAAAACGTCTGCTAAGCCTAAATCTTACGCACTTATTACTACACAAAAGAGAACTCCATCAAGATTAACTCAAATATGGATCCCTAAGGGACTGATTGACCGAGGACCCAAGTGAATGTGGGTACCAAAAGATTGTAAATATGTTTTTATGTAGGTTGACTGCCTGGAAGATTTAGTTTGGTATCTAGACAGTGGATGTTCCAGACACATGACTGGAGATAGACGGCTTCTAACTAAAATAACAGAATGTTCAGGTCCTAATATCACTTTTGGGGATAACCGCAAGGGTAAGATCATGGGTAAGGGTAAGATTATCCATGGTGATCTAACCATCAATAACGTGCTACTTGTTGAAAACTTGTGTTATAAACTGATCATCATTAGTCAGTTATGTGATAATGGATTTTCTGTTGATTTTGAAACTCATGCATGTTTGGTTAAGGATAAACAGGGTAACATTCTGTTGACCGGAAGTAGGTAGGAAACTCTTACAAAATGAACTAGAAAATGAGATATCTAATCCCATATACATGATTACCAAAACTGATCAAAACTAGCTATGGCATAAGATACTAAATCATCTTAATTTTAAAACCCTTAACAACATTTGTTCACATAACTTGGTTTTAGGCTTACCTAACTTGAAGTTTACAAAGGACAAGGTTTGTCCTTCTTGCTAGTTAGGCAAACAGAGAAAATAATCGTTCAAAAGTAAAGGGAAATCTCAGTCCAACCAGTGCTTAGAACTTTTACATATGGATCTATTTGGTCCAATTCCTGTATAGAGCTTGGGAGGAATGAGATTCACCCTAGTCATTATTGATGATTTCTCACGATTTACATGGGTTTTATTATTTCAATCTAAGGATTAGACGGCTAAGAATTTGATTAAGATCCTTAGATTATTCAAAACCAAAAATCTTTAAGTATTATTCAAATTAAAAATGATTAGGGAACCGAATTCACCAACAGACGCCTAACTTCATATCTCGAGGAATCTGGTATTAGACACGAGTTATCTAGTGCCAGAACACCACAGCAAAATGGTATTACTAAGAGAAAAGTCAGAACACTGAAGGAATCAACGAGATCGATGCTTGCCGACTCAGGTGTTCCTCAGAAGTTCTCGGAAGAAGCCATAAACACAGCATGTTATACAAAAAATGGTCAATAATTAATTAATAAACTTTTTGACAAAACACCTTATGAACTGTTGAATGGAAGAATTCCTATAGTTTCCTTCTTTCGAGTATTCGGGTGTAAGTGTTTTATTCATAACAATGAGAAAGATTACTTGACCGCTTTTGATGCTAAAGCAGATGCTAGAATTATGTTAGGTTACTCCTCAGTAAATAAGGTTTTTAGAGTGTACAATAACCGAACACAAACCGTTGAGGAATCATTTTATGTTATTTGTGATGAATCTGTTGAAAACAATTCTATTGATCTCATCAAACTTGCTAACAGATTAAAAGCAACACATCTTGAAGTTGATAGTGAAGATGAAGCTCTTGTCCAAAGGACTTATCTGTCTGATCAAGTGGCTGATCCGATTGAGAATCAACTAGACGTCCAAACTCTAGTTCAACAAGTTGTTGACAGTTCGGACGTCTCGGAGCCAAGTAATCTGATGTCTAATCCTTTTGGAGCAAACTTCATATAGAATAGAAATCATCCACCATAATTGATAATTGGTAATCCTAACTCTCCTCGTAGGACAAGATGTCAATTGTTGGATGAAATGTCTAACTCTACTTTTATTTATCAAATTGAGCCTAAGAAAATTGGTGAAGTTATGCTTGATCCAGATTGGATCAATGCCATGCAAGAGGAGTTAAACCAATTTGTGAGAAATAAAGTGTGGCACTTAACTCCAAGGCCGACTGATCAATCGGTCATTGGAACAAGATGGGTTTTTCGAAACAAGCTTAGTGAAGATGGCTTAGTTGTAAGAAACAAAGCCTAGTTAGTTTCTCAAGGATATAGACAGGAGGAAGGAATTGACTTTGAGGAGTCATTTGCACCTATAGCTAGACTTGAGGAAATCAGAATTTTCCTAGCTTATGCATCTTTTAAAAATTTCAAGGTTTTTAAAATAGATGTGAAAAGTGCATTTCTAAATGATAAATTAAATGAAGATGTTTATGTTGAACAACCTCCTAATTTTCCAGATCATACTTTACCAAATCATGTTTTTAAACTTGACAAAGCTTTATATTGTTTGAAACAAGCTCCAAAAGCTTGGTATGATATTTTGACTAAGTTTCTGTTTGATCATAATTTCATTATTGGCTCAGTTGACCAAACATTATTTAGATTTGTTAAAGACTTTCATATTATACTTGTTCAAGTTTATGTTGATGATATTATATTTGGGTCAACTAACCCCAAATTATGTGAGAAATTTGCCAAGCTGATGCAAGAAAGATTTGAGATGAGTATGATGGAAGAATTAACATTCTTCCTCGGGCTTCAAGCTCGTCAACTTGAAACAGGGACCCTCATCAACCAAGTCAAATACACCAAGGAGCTGTTAAAGAAGTTTGGAATGGAGGGCTACTCGGCTTCAGCCACTCCAATGAGTTCTTCCAGCAATCTAGACAAAGATGAAGATGGAAAAAATGTAGACATCACTGCCTATAGAGGACTCATCGGTTCTTTGCTCCATCTCACTACCAACCGTCCAGACATCCAGTTTGTTGTTGGTGTTTGTGGAAGATTCTAGGCTAATCCTAAACTATCTCACTTTATTGCTGCTAAGCGTATTTTGAAATATTTAAAAGGGTCTAAGAATGTGGGACTGTGGTATCCGAAGGATTCTAGTTTCAATCTAAAGACTTTCTCAGATGCAGATTATGCAGGCTGTAAGATTGATTGAAAAAGCACCAGTGGAACTTGCCAGTTTCTTGGTGATGGTTTGATCTCTTTGTTCAGCAAGAAGCAGGCGTCGGTTTCCACGTCTACAGCTGAAGCCGAATATCTTGCAGCAGGAAGTTGTTGCTCTCGGCTCTTGTGGATTCAACAACAATTGAGAGACTATGGAATTGAAGTAGAAGAATCACCAATTTTCTACTGCAACAGAAGTGTAATTGCTATCACTTACAATCCAGTCATGCACTCTCAGACAAAGCATATCGAAATCAGACATCATTTCATCCGAGAGCATGTCAGTTAGAAGCATATTCGCCTTGAATATGTCCTTACAAATTAACAAGTGGCAGACGTGTTCACGAAGCCACTACCCGAGACTAAGTTTTCTTACTTTAGAAATATTTTAGGGCTTGTTGATCTTGACTGATTTATTTGAACTAATCATGCACAAATTGAGGGGGGACATGTTGTTTAAGTATATCTAGACAAAATTGTGTAGATGGATGTCTCAATTTGTTTAATGGATCAGTAGTTTAAAGAATGTACCTACTTAGACGTATATTTGTTTAAGTAGTCTATGCTTCTGAGTTGGATTGTCTTGATTTAAAACCTATGCGGTTAGACGTCGAAGTCTAATAGTTGTTTAGACGTTTATAAGACTAGCGTAGTTAGACATTAACATCTAACTAGACACACGTCTAGCACGTGGTGTTTATGCATAATTAGACGTATGAAGTCTAATAGACTTTTGGTTGTCTAGAAGACAAGCGTGATTAAATGTCTAATAGATGTCTATCCAACTTAGATGCAACGAATGTGAACAGTAAGCTAAATGTCTAACTACGTACGTCATTAGACCTTTCATCTTCAGGCGAATGGGACAGTTGTCCAATGTTACATTGACTATCTATGTACTATTCCCACCAAAAATTGAACAGTCATCTCTTCAATAACTTGAAGACATGTGTCTCTCAATCTTAACAGAATGACTAAAATCTCTAATGTCTTTTCACTGCACGTATTACATTAATGACAGACTTTCATGATTATATCCTTAAATGCTGATTATCTTAAATGGTGTGTCTCTTGGAAATATGTTTCTATGTTTTTTGACGGTTCATATACTCATTGCTTTTAATAGTCATACGTCATTCTATGTCTATAAAAGAACAATCATATTCAAAGGGTTTGAATATCTCTCTTCGCACTCTCTCTCTAAGAAATCCTATTGTGCCTCTTAATATTTTGAATCCTTAATTCTCTTTCAACTTATCGAAATGGGTTCTTTTGCGCCATCTACTCTTCAGATAGACTTCGATTCTGTGTCTACCGTAATCATTCCTTAAATGGTTACGATGTTCGAATTCTTAAAAGCTTTGGGCCTTGAAAATTTTCTCAGGGCTCCCGTCATTATTTACAAACCGGAGGTCCATGAATTCTTCAAGAATAGAGGTTTATACAACAACAGGCTTGTCGCAGCCAAGATCTTTGATGATATTGCTTCCTTCACTGAAGATTCCTTCGCTCGTTTCTTCAATCTATTAATAGAGGGGCTGTTTGAGTTCTCAACATCTTCTGGGGAAGTCTTATCTGAGATGAGGTTTGCCTTTTCCGACACAACTCGTGATGGGACTCTTGTTCCTGTCGAAACTCATAGATTTAAGTCCGCTCTGAAGGTTAAGTTTTCTCTGCTTAACGACATCATTTCCAAGTCCCTCTTGGCCAAAGGATTCTCCAACTCTTACACGAAGTAAGTCTTCGAGATAATAATTGCTATCACAAAGGGGACATCAATCAACTGGCCTAAAACCATTTTCAGAAACTTGATGACAATGATCTCTCCTGAAAGGAGGTCTACTGGGTATGCTTCCCCACTCAGCATGCTGCTTCCTACTCTTCTCTCTCATGGGGTCTTCATCAAATCATTTAGAGTCTTGACCTACCAAAATGTTCTTGACTACGATCTCAGGGTATAAAGGATCAAGCTCAAGTAAAGAAATCGGGAGATCCTTCTGGCCAAAATAGATCAGTAAGAATCTATCGCTCTCGATGATATCAAAAAAAGGAAAGTAAAAGAAGTGGCCTTAGGCCTAGGTGGAACTAAGGGTAGAAAGGGATAAGAACAGACCCAATCTTTTTGTTTTTGGGAAATTTTCGTTTATGTCATTGTACTCCTCCAGACATTTTCAAAAAATGAATATATGATCTTTTGTTCATTGTTGCTTTGATGTTTATCGATTATGTCTATTTATTTTAATCTTTTGTCTAAGTTTAACATCATAAAAAAGAGGGAAATTATTGGGTCAAATTATTTTAAATAAAATAATTAAGAGAGTAAGTCTATTATATGCCAACTTTATTTTGATGATATGTGATTAAAACTTAATTGTGGTTAAAACATAGTTAAGAAAGAAGCTAAGTTGTCTAATTGTATATGTGCAGGTGCATCAGACTTTGCTAACTTAGACGTGGTCTAAGCAGACTAATTAGACGTATTGCGAAGTTAGAAGTTGGTGTCTAACTCCTTCAGACAAGTCTAAAGTGATGTGTAGTTAGACGTTGCAGTCTAATAGATACGTAGTTAGACGTTGAGATTTAACTCTATTAGACGTGGTAGTCTAATGGGTAACGTAGTTAGACGTTGGCGTCTAACTTCTTCAGACAAGTCTGAAGTGATACGTAGTTAGACGTTGCAGTCTAGTAGTAACAGATATGTAGTGAGACGTTGAGGTCTAACTCCATTAGACGTGGTAGTCTAATAGGTAACGTAGTTAGACGTTGGCGTCTAACTCTTTCAGACAAGTCTGAAGCTATACGTAGTTAGACGTTGCAGTCTAACAGATATGTAGTTAGACGTTGAAGTCTAACTCCATTAGACATGGTGTTATAATGGGAAACGTAGTTAGACATTGGCGTCTAACTCCTTTGGACAAGTTTGAAGTGATGCATAGTTAGACGTTGTAGTCTAACAGATACGTAGTTAGACATTGAGGGCTAACTCCATTAGACGTGGTAGTCTAATGGGAAACGCAGTTAGATGTTGGCGTCTAACTCATGAAGACAAGTCTGAAGTGATGCGTAGTTAGACGTTATAGTCTAACAAATACGTAGTTAGACGTTAAGGTCTAACTCCATTAGACGTGGCAGTCTAATGGGTAACGTAGTTAGACGTTGGCGTCTAACTCCTTCAGACAAGTCTGAAGGGATGCGTAGTTAGACATTGCAGTCTAACTCCATTAGACTTGGTGGTCTAATGGAACACGTAATTAGACGTTGACGTCTAACTCCCTTAGACTAGGTAGTCTAATGGAGCACGTCTAATGCCTCGTTTCAGCAGCCGTTTGAAGTTAGCATACGCCTATCCATAATCAACTAGATGTCTGCTACTCTGCTCCACTCACTCCTGTGCAGTCTGACAAGCCAGCTAATTACATCCAATGAACGAACGCCACGTACGCAAATATCATTCCAACGGTTTGTCTAATATAAGACAATATTAGAGAGGATATTCGGCGCACTACCAGTTCAGTACGGCCACGATCCATTTGCTTAGAGTCTGCTATACTCTTGTCCTTTTGGCGACCTTCCAATGGACGCTTACCACGTATTCATGAAGAAGATTTGACCGTTTATGACCTTCTACTACAAATAGATGTTCAAGGACAACGGACGAATCTCTCGATCAATCAATTGCCAATCTTATAAGCTTACTCTTGCCTTACTGATTTTACATCATTCAAGCTCAAGAGAGAAAGAATCAAAACACTGTCTAGTTGTGAGAATATTTTTCATGATATTGTAAGTTAAATAGAGGTTGTTCTGTTCAACAAAGTATTAGCTAGTTCAGTAAACTGTATTTGATTCGAAGATTTTAGTGAAATCATTCCGTTTGTGGAAGAAGGGGTGACGTAGGAGGGTTTGCTCCGAACATCCATAAACAACTCCATGTATTCTTTACTTTCTATCTTTTATTTTTCATTGGTTCAAATCTTCAAATCCGACAAACACTTCCTCCCTTGAAACCGTTTCAAGAGTTTAAATGATTTGTGAAGAATAAAAACAGATTTTAACTTCTAACAGAGTTAAAATCGAATTGTGTGTCATAAGTTGTTTTCAATATCCAAACCCTAGTCTTTATTGGTTACACTGATTCTATCAAGGGTCTATAGTGGTTGGTTAAATTACCAATCACCATAGCCTTAATAAATATCACTAATTGGTACTAAACCAATCTCCATAGCCTTAGTGAGCAGCGATTGGTTATTACACCAATCTCTATAAGCCTATATCGATTGGTTATCTACCAATCTCCATTGCCAATTAAAGCAACATGGAGAAGACTTATGCCGATTAAGATCGATTGATATATGATCAATCACTATAGGCCTATAGCGATTGGTTTGTGGGTTAATAGCGATTGGTTTACCAATCGCTATAGGCTCTTTTTTTACTAGTGTACTTAGAATTTAGGGTTGGTTTTTGGATGCTTGAATCCAAGATTTAGAGCTTTATACAAATATTCGAAAATTTGTAAAGCTTGAAGCTTTAATGGAGGATTTATGAGTTTCTTCAATTTGAAACTAGAGAGTGGATCTTTTAGCTTCAGATTTTTTAATGGAAGAAATTTATAGGTTCTTTGAGTCGGTTGATTCATCTAAGTGGATTGAATTAGTAAAAAACACTCAATACTGTTTTCGTTGTTGTTGGATCATCTGACAAGAATAGGGATTAATAAACCCTATTGATGTATGAGAAATGATTACCGTGGTAGGATGATCATTTCATCTTTCGAATCAGGCGTAAAGGTCGACTATTGAGAAAGTTCCATATTTGAAAAATTAAAGATGGTACTTTGTTCTTATCTTCTCTGGCGTCGCGACGAAAAATATGGTGGCGGCCAAAACGATGTCGTTTCTAGCGTGTTTGGCGATCATGAGGTGTTCCATCAAGCGCCATTATGATCTGTCTGCATTTTAGACATTCTGTCGCGTTCTGGCTGACAGAGCTAACACTCAGTTAGTTATTCGGGTGGGTGCAGCGCAAGCGCATGTTCCGTCGGTTACAAACCCGCTACGCGGGCGCGACTAGAGCTTTGGATGACAATCTAGTGCTAATCCAACGACTTAATTTTCGGCTTTAGCTTCTTCTTTGAGTTTTGGCTACACCCGATTATTCATTTTATTTTTATTTTTAAACCTTAAGGGTTTGTTTGAAATTGATTTTTCTTTCACCTTTTTGCTTTAAGTTTGGTATTTTTAATACACAAAATTTTAAAATAAATATGACAAATATTTTGCATTTTTTTGTATATTTTAAGGTTAAATAAATAGTTTTGAGGGATGAAATAAGTACCTCATTTCTTTCTAAATTATTTTTTTAATCCCTTAATTTTTCTAAAATTAGTGTAAGATAAAATGAGTACAACATTTATCCCAAATAATTTATTTTTTTATTTTGATCATTTTCCTTAATTAATTAGGCTTTAATTATCACAATCATTAATCTAATTAATTATTTTAATTAGGTTTTGGCCATTGGGTTATTTATTTTGATTTTATTTAATCGAAAATAAATCAAAATAATTATTTTATTCTAAGCATTATATATATATAAGGAAGAGATATTGATGACACTTCCATTTTCTATTATTAGCGTTATTCAACCAAAAATAATGATCATTTGACCATTCCTTGAATGATTCTGAATCGGCCTCACCCTTGAGATAACATTCATCATTTTTTTATAACATCACAACTCGTATTTTGAAACATCTAAGACAAAAAAATCGATGGCACAAACGACTAAATAACTTAGTAGATGAATCTGTTTTAAGATTGTTAGAAATTTATCTTCAAATAACAAAAATTATACAAGATAATGATGGTACAAATAAATTTATTAAATTCAATGTACGAAGAACAAAAACACCAATTTGAGAAGTTGATCTGAGACATGTGTTAGACACATTTCCTCTACAATTGTTTCATCTTCTCCTTCTTGTACGGGAGCTTATTGAAGATGATTGTCCCTAAAGTACAATAAATCTAGCGAAAAAAAGTCGAGTCAATAACTCGAGCAACACTAACGAAAAATATTGAGATGACTTTTGGAAATCTCGAAACATAATGAGATGGATGATGAAAATATGTCTCTAAAGATTTGGAGTGAAGGGACATATATAGTTGAAAATTAAACCATCATAATAAATTCATTTATTAATTCAACGGTTAATAATTCATTCAACGATTATCATTTCTAGACTTTTGACATTTCATCTTGCCTCTTGATACTCAATCTTATCCATTGTCATATAATCTTATCTATTGGCGTAAAACTTTTACCATAAATTTAAATTTAAATTTGGTGTGAATTTTTATTTATTTGAATTAAATTTCATTTAATTTATTTGCCTAAATTTTTATTTTCATTTAATTAATGTAATTAGTTTAACTAACATGGATCCCGTGCATTTGTACCGGAAAAATAATTACGGTAAAAAATGTCACTTATTTCTTAATTTCTTAAATTTTTTCAATTTAATTCAATATTTAATTTGTCTAATTATTAAAAAAATTTCAAAACTTACATTTATCCACTTGTTTTATTTAAAAAATAATTCTCATTTTTTTAAACCTACCCTATTATATATAAAGTCTTACTCGGTCTAATATTATATATTATTATATACTTATCTAAAACAAATAAAAATATTTAAAAAAATCAACTAACCAAATTATTTAAGTTTTAAAATTATTATACTAGATAATTGTACAAATATTTAAAATTAATATGTATATATAAATAATTAAATAAAAAAATATGTGGTAATAAAAAAAATTATTCTTTGGTCTTAATTTATTTTTTTATAATAATAAATAAGTCTTAAGAATACATTTCTCAATAATTTAAAACTTAACATATTTATTTAAATATATTTTTAACTTTTTTTAATTTAAATATTTTTATTCATTTTTTCACATTTTTTTGCTTTTCTATTTATTTTTAGCAAATATTTTGTATTTCTTTTGTTTCAATATTTTTAATATATATATATATAATTAATATTTTTTATTAAAAAATAACATTAATTATTATTTGTAGTTTCTCAATTTTTTTATCAAATACATTTCTAAATCACTTTAAACTAATCATAATTAATTAAATATATTTTAAAATTTAATAAAATAATATTCCGATTTCACCTTTTTATATGATTTTAGGCCCTTACTCACCCTATGTGGACAAACATTGCGGTCTTCAAAAATGCATTCTTAAACATTCAATTACACTTTTTGGCATGATCTTAGACACTAACTCATCCTCTATACATATGAATCATTGGATTTTATCACCAATGTTTACGTTACTCAAGTTGCATTCTTAAACATTTGATTACACATTTCAGTATAATCTTAGGCACTCACTCACTCTCTGTGGACACGAATCATTGGGTTTTATCACCAATATTTGCGTTACTCAAGCCAACATTCCCTCCATGGACTAACCATTCGATTACATCTTTCAACATGATTTTAGGCCCTAACTCAACCTTTGTGGACGAACCTTTAGATTTTTTTCACCAATGTTACGTTACATAAGTCGACATTCCCTCCTTGGACGAACCTTTACCTTATCTCACCATTGTGATAAGATCAACATAATCAATAGAGACGGTGGTCTAGATATTGATGATGCCTTCGGGAAAACGGTTTGATAGAAATCCTGTTATGGGATTTAAATCACTTTTTATTCTTCACAAACTCTTGCAAACTCTTGAACGATTCAAGTGCGGAAACGTTTGCTCAGGTTTGAAGCTAAGAACCAAAGAATGAGAAGATGACAGAATGTAAATGACACAGTAGTTTGGATGTTCAGAGCAAACTTTCCTACGTCACCCCTTCTTCCAACCACCGGAAGGATTCACTATAAGTTTTTTAGAATCAAATACAGTTGCATGATTAGCTCACTGTTGAACAGAACAGACTCTGTTCAACTTACAATATGACGAAGTATATCACTCAGCTAAAACAATGCTTTGATTCTAACTCTCTCTTGATAAACACACAGTAAAGCAAGAAAGCAGCTCTTTCGTATATCAGCTTGTATATATACGTATGATTCTCTGAGTATCGATAGATCGATGATTCATCTGTGGTCCTTGAGGATCTTTAAATAGAGAGAAGATACCAACGGTCGAATCTTCCATAATGACACGTGGCGAGCTTCCATTGGAACGCCTCCATAGTACACAACAGACTCTGAGCACCAGGATCGTGGTCGTACCAATCTGGTAGTGCGCCAAATATTCTTCTAGGATATTCCTACAAGAAATAAGTAGGGGGAGAATATTTACTTACGTGGCATTAATTAATTGGTTACAACTGGTTGTCGTACTGATCTTCACTAAAAAGTGGAGCAGTAGTAGCATACAGCTAATTGATCGTGGGTAGAAGGGTGCTAGCTTCAAGCAACTGCTTTAAGCATGGCATTATACGTTTTCACGTAGACTAATAAGTCTAATGAAATTAGACACCCACGTCTAATAGCAGGATCCATTAGATCACCTGGTCTAATGGGATTAGACGACACGTCTAATTATGGTTCCCTTCAGACTTATCTGAAGGAGTTAGACTGCACGTCTAACATTCATCTGTTAGACGACACGTCTAACTACGCATCCTTTCAGACTAATCTGAAGGAGTTAGACTGCACGTCTAACTTTCATCTGTTAGACTAGACGTCTAACTACGCTTGTTAGACTGCACGTCTAACTACGTCTGTTAGACTGCACGTTTAACTATGTATTCGTTAGACTACACATCTAACTACGTCTATTAGACTGCACGTCTAACTACGTATCTGTTAGACTGTACGTCTAACTACGTATCTGTTAGACCACACGTCTAACTACGTCTGTTAGACTGCACGTCTAACTACGCCTCTAAGATTGCACGTTTAACTACGTATCCGTTAGACTGCACGTCTAACTACGTCTGTTAGACTGCACATCTAACTACGCCTCTAAGATTGCACGTTTAACTACGTATCCGTTAGACTGCACGTCTAACTACGTATCCGTTAGACTACACGTCTAACTACGTATCTGTTAGACTGCACGTCTAACTACGTATCCTTTAGACTGCACGTCTAACTACATATCTGTTAAACTGCACGTCTAACTACGATGGTTAGACTGCACGTCTAACTACGTATCTGTTAGAATGCACGTATAACTATGTATCTGTTAGAATGCACGTCTAACTACGTCTATTAAACTACATGTCTAACTCTGCCTGTTAGACTGCACGTCTAACTATATGCATTTAATGGCCAATCAGTCTAATGAACCTCATTTAGACTTAGTCCAATATAACATGTTTTCGATACACCTGCACCAAAAACGATTAGACGGCTTAAATTAAGTTTTATACACACTCATCATCAAAATTCCAATAGTTAAAATATTTTGACACTTAGTCAAAATAATTTGATCCAACACAATGTTTGTTTACTCAAGCCGACAATCTCGTTTCTACTTCATCTGCCACTATTATAACTTATCCTTAATGTCAAATTCACACCCACATTATAACCCCGGAAAAAACCCTTGTTCAGTTTTACGGCAAGCTCGATGTTCGTTAATTTCAACCTTGATTTGTGTGTCACGCATATTTTTAAAATAAAATATTATTTTAAAAGTTTTTTAAATGATTCCTTCCATCTTTTAGAATTAATTATAAAATAATTAATTGGGTTCAAATTTGAATAATTCAGGATTTTCCATAATCAAATTATAATTTGATTTTTTTAGAAATACACTATTTAAATTATTTTAAAATAATTAAATTCAAAAGATTATTTATTTGAGACATAGTCGCAAATTGATTTTTGAAAATCAATAAAAATGGCATACGTGTACAAACGTATTTAGCTAGAGTTTTTTTTAGTTCTTAGTTTGGTGATACTCAGGAAAGGGTTTTTGTGCTTCATCCTCCGTACCCGTTTTAAAATGGTCTTTACTTATAAATTTGTCATTTGGAAATTGGTTGTATAACGTTTTATTTTAACAAATCATTTTTACGGTCCTAGGCATGCATAGGTTTAAGCGTTATTAAAAAAATGGTAGTAAATATTGTTGATATCTTTGACTAAGGAGGAAAATACTTAAAGAACATCAGTTTTTAAAGACATTATGGTTTAACCATAAATCTCAAACAGGCCTTTACCAAAATATACTTTTGTGGAAACATTCCAAAAATATTTTGAATGAATTTTCTAAATTTTTGGGATTTCTAGAAAATGTTTTAAGGTTCCAAAATTACAAAAATAATTTTTTATTTTGAAAATAAGAACCAAACAAACCTTAGGACCGGTGTCCTAGGCATTGGATCGTTTTCATTGGTCAGGGTCTAGGACCCTTTGTCGAACCCATTGGTCTGAGTTAAGAAGCCTCGGTCAAGGTGTTAAGGACTCTTGGTCCTTGGCTAAAATTATCAGTCGGGGTGCAAAAATCATCGGTCATAGGTTAGCCTTGGGCTAACCTTGTCGATCCTAGGTTTGGGAATTCTTGGTCGAGGTCGACATTCCTCGGTCCTATGTTTGACCTCTCGGTCCTAGGTGAGGGGCATCGGTACTATTTGGGAGTTCTTGGTCCAAGGTCCGAACTCTCGGTCGGATATAAAATCATTGGTTGGATCTCTCGATCCTAATTGAAGAACATCAGTTGGACCTCTTGGTCTTAGCTAACAAGCCTCGGTCGAACATGTCATTCCTAGGTTAAGTTTCTCAGTCGGACCTCTCGGTCAAACCTACTGGTCCTCAAGAACACTAAATTGCAGGTTTTTCAATTTTATGTGGACTTGGATTCTTTGATCCAAGAGCCTGAGTAGTTTCACAAAGCTCCGAGAACAATTAGAACATCATCCTAAAGTATTAATCAACATGTGTGATGATCAATTTATTTAAGACAATTTTTAGTCAAAAATATGGTTTTTGATTTTAAAGTTGTTTTGAGGTAAAAGGAGCTAAACAATGGCTTCCTTATACCTCATATACTTGATTGATACCAAATAAATTATTTAATTATTGGAAAGGCTATGGGCAACTCATTTTTTGTTAACATCATGAAGTTCTTTTTTGGGCGATTGTATATCAAGTATGGATGTAGAGGAATGTTAGGGTCTTTTCGAGAACTAGAATAACCAAGAGCAAGTTTGAAATGATATCATCTTTGACGGCCATAATCTAATTCACACGTGGAGGTATTCAATCTCACCGGATAATTGGAGGCTATGCCGGGAATGGGATATTAAGTTCTAGGAAGTCACAAAAATAAACTTGTATAAGGCGCTTTAATTGTTTAAAAGTGTGTTTTAATTTTCATTTACTCATGTGTGTTTATGGATTGTTTCATTTTTTTCTTAAGTATCAAATCTAAAGTTTGTCTAGATTGATACAAATGACCCATGTTGATTTTTCTTTCTCTTTTGGGATTTTAATAAATGAAAAAAAAAGGTGTTTTTCCATTCCCAAAAAAAAAAGACTGGCTATTCATTTGGACCAAATCAAAAAATCAAAATTTTTTATTTTGATCAAAATGATCAGGATTGATAAAAAAAATATGATTCAAATATTTACCCAACATCATTACAATCACGTTGGAAAGCTTCAAGAATAGCAAACCCAATTTTTGAATTTTTCAAATTCAAATTTGGGTGTTTCTATTTAATGTTGATTGATTAATTGCAACCTAAACAGAAAGCTTGGAAATGATCCTAAGATCGATTTTCGATCCTAAAATTCAACAACCAGACAGTATACAATTTTATAAAAACAAAATATAAAAAATTTAATTTCGAACTGGAAGTATGAATTAAATGGTGGTTGAAAGTATAAAAGGATTAGAGAACACTCCTTACACCTTATGGAAACTTTTGGGATGTCTGGATCTAAGGTTTTAGAGCATTATAAGACATTTTCAAAAAATCCGAAGCTTTGAGCTTCTATAATGGATTTTCAAATTTCTTTGATTCAAGACTTCAGATGTTATCTTTTGCCTTTAAAAGTGTTAAGGGAGGCTATTTACAGCCTTCATGAGTCGGTGGAGAATTCAAGTGGATTGAATCATCCAAAAGCCATTAATGACGTTTTGGCTATTTTTCATCCAACTTGTCGTAGGGATGCATCATCCCTATTGATGTGGGAGAAATGGTCATCGTGGTATGGTGATCATTTCAAATTTCGAATCTGCCGAATTAGTAGACTAAAGGTTGAGTTCCACTTTTGGAAAATCAATCGACGTGATTTCATCCTTAACTCTCCGGTGTCGCGACAAAAAAGACGATCGGGGCTCAAAAGACGTTGTTTCGTTTGGAAGGCGATTGCGGGGCATTCCTTCAGCAGTTCGTCAAGCGTCGATGCTTTTTGGATCGTTCCATCGCGTTTTGGCTAATAGGCGTTAGTCGATCGCTTGATTATTGGTTGCGCGCTTATTTGGTTACAACCGGCTATGCGGGTGCGTCTAAAGTGTTTGATTAAAATCCAGCGTTGATCCAACAGGCGCAGTCGTGGCTATAACTTTATTTCTGAATTTTAGCTACACCCGATTGCGATTTTATTTTTTATTAAAACCTAAAGGATTTGTTTGAAATTGATTTTTCTTTCACCCTTTTGGATTTCATTTTAATATTTTTAAATACATAAAATATTAAAATAAATATGACAAATATTTTGCCATTTTTTTTTTATATTTTAGGGTTAAATAAAAAAATTGGGGAATGCAATGGAACCTCATTTCATCTTAAATTATTTATTTTAATCTATTAATTTTTCTAAAATTATTTTAAGATCAAATGAGTACAACATTTATCCCAAATAATTTTTTATATTATTTTGGCCATTTTCCTTAATTATTTAGGCTTTAATTATCACAATAATTAATTTAATTAATTGTTTTAATCTGGTTTAGACTTGGGTTAATTATTTTGATTTTATTTATTCAAAAATAAATTAAAATAATTATTTTCATTTTAAAAATTAGGTGTGTAAATTTTTATTATTTACACCATATAATAATTAATTTTAAAAGTTTGAACATTGGTCTTAAGTATGAAACGTAAAAACTTTAATCTTAGAAAAAATAATAATTATATAATGTTATATATATATATATATATATATAATATTTTATTATATTTTTCTTAACTAAAAAAAATATAAAATTTTAAAAATAATGTTAAACAAAATTTTGTCTTTATTAGTTTATATTGTTTTCTCTAGTCGCATATATATTTATTATCTTTTTTCTTATATTTAATTTATATATATATATATATATATAATATTATTTGAGTATAAAAATTTTGTTTGTTTATATAATAATTAATTAATTATGTTTAAATTTTTTTTATTATTAATAATATATATAAAACATTATATATAATAAAATAATTAAATTTTTTATTCTAATTTTTTTATTTATATATATATATATATATATATATATATATATATATATATATATATATATATATATATATATATATATATATATATATAATGAGAGAGAAAATAAATTAAATAGAAATTGTAGGAGATAAACTTAATTTATTGTAAAGGGGTGTATTATACCTCGCCAAATCTTTCTTATTGTTGTTTTATTATATATAAAAATAAATAATTATGTAATATTTTATATATAAATATAAAAATGATTAATTAGACCATATGCAAAATTAATGATAAAAAATAATATATATATATATATATATATATATATATATATATATATATATATATATATATATATATATATATATATATATATATATATATGAGAAAATTAATTATGAGAGATATAAAATTATTTATAAATAAAAAAAATGAGTGATAGAGAGATGGAATTTGGTGAGGGAATTTGGTGAGGGAATGACTTGGAAAAGTGGGAGGAAGAGAGAAAAGAGAGAAATTATTTGATTTTTTCATGCCAAGTCATTCTCTCACCAAATTTCCTCACCTAATCATTTCTCAAAAAAAAAATATATATATAATTAGTTAGAAATTGTAGGAAAAATAAACTCAATTCATTATAGAGAACGCCCTTATTATACAACTCCAAATCTTTCTATTAAGCATTATTAATTTTATTATTATTATTATAATTATTATTAATATTATTAATTAAACTTATTTTTATGAGAGAATTTTCTTATGCTAATTGTTATGAAAATAGTAACCTCCAAGAGTAAGAGTATGTTCGGAGATATATACAATACGTATCTCCAAATCAAACTAATCTCGTTTAGATTAAATACCATGTGGTAAATCATGCCAGAAATTTACTTATAATCAATCCATCAAAATAAGAAAATCTCTTATTGTCTAGTTTGAGCAAATAATTCCTAAATAACTCCTTTGAACCCTGTTATGAGTAAGGATAAGAGGAATGAAATATTTATAGCAAAAGTGAATGAAATATTTATAGTAAAAGTGCATTGATGTGGAAGGCTGATTAGGCATTATGACTCAAAATTTCAAATTTTTTATTTATCTCTCTTCCTTCCGTTCATTAATAATTTTTTTTCTCTTCTCTTTATTAATCATTTATTTTTTATATTTTCTTTAATTTTTATTAATAATTTATTTTATAGTTAATTTGTAAATATATATTTATAATTTATTAATAAAAAATATATATTATATTTGATAAATTAAGATAATAAAAAATTAAATATAAAAATTCTTAATTTTTTTTAAATTAATTATTTCTCCTCTCTGTATATAATTTATATATTTATTTGATTTTAATCTATCAAATAATACATTACTTGATAAAAAGCTTTAAATTAAATAATTACTTAAATAATTATTTGATATTTAATCTATCAAAAAATTAAATATAAAATTCTTAATTTTTTAAAATTAAATATTTCGCTCCCCTATCATTACTCTAATCTTATTTAGTTAAATTTGCATTCATACTAATTTAACAAGCTTTTTATTTGAAATCTATTTTGAAATATCTAATCGAAATAACCTTAATCCACTCTTTAACACATAATACATCCTACATAATTGTAGATATTATTACATAACTAATTAAGAAAAATGATATGTACACATATATAATGTATAATTCAAATATTTATCACATAAATTTTGCCGCGTCGATAACGACAATATAAGCTTTTCATTATACTTAAATAATTGTTATGAGATATTTCTTTGTGCGCGGACAAAGAATTTACAATATTTTTCAAGTTATTCGATTTTGTCGCAAAGTCAGTGACGACAAATTTATATTTTGTATTGCTTAGTTGAATAAAAATGTTACGAAGAATGTTTCTAGAACTCATATAAAGATATTTTGAAGTAAACTAATTATTAGTATAATTTTGTCGCATCAATAATGACAATAAATATTTTTTTCCGAATGCACATAAATAATTGAGTCTCTATAGCATAATTGGAAGAAAAAAAATAAACCATGTAAACTAATAAACAATAATAATCAACAATATTATATTTTAAATTGTCAAATTGACTTTCACAAATCTATAGCTTTAACTACACAATCATAAAATATATAGTTAAGAATGTTCTTGTGAATGAATAAATAATTAACAAAACTAAACCATTTATTAATTAAATTTAGCACCATCCATAGAGACAAAACTACAATTTTTATTAATAATTGAAAAAAATATATTTTATTACATGTAAAAATAACAATAATATCTTCAAATGTAGAAATAAAATAGTAAAAGTTTTTTTTTCAAATGTAGACCATGTTAGAATGTTTTGAAACACTAAATGAACTTTTTTTTGCACATAAATTTAAGAAGGATATAATCATAATAAATAATTTAGGTATTTTTTTTCATGTAAATGATAATATAGATAGTGAAAATATATAAGTATAAATATTTGTAAATACACTCATTAGTTTGATCTATCTGTCAACAAATAAAATAAAATATTAAAAAATTCATTTGTCAACAATATTTTGACTAATTTTTTTAACCTGATTTTAAACTTTTACAAAATTATTTTCACTTTTTACCAAAATTGTTTATTGATTTAATCAATTGAATTCTCACCATAGGCTCGAGTTCATGTAATTTTGATTGATATTTCAACACAAATGTACAATAACTTCTTTCAACCATATGGCAAGTCATATATAGCTAATATTTTGCTCCTTTATTTTTTTTAAATGAAAAATAAGAATTTAACTAAATAAAATGAAGGTTTAAATAGCTTATAAAATAGGTTCAATAACACTTATAAAACTTCAAACCATTAAGTGTAGATAAATAAAGTGAAAAATACTAATCAAAACATATCAATGTATTAGTTACTTGAATTAAAACATACCTTAGAACTTTTCAGAAGAAGTTAAGGGAAAATGTGACGATCTTAGAGCTTTTTTCCTTGATCATGATGATATCTTATATATAAATAAATAAAATATAAAAAAGTAAGTCAACAGTTCAAATTTTTGATGCTTACCCACTTCGTCTTCTTCTATCAATTGTGGTTGATGCTGACACCATATTTTCCCATGCAAATATAAGTGACAGTCTCTGTTTGATTAATTTTTTCGGTGGGTGTATCTAAGCTCAATTAATGAGTTTTCTCACTTTATTCACCAAATTACTAACACTTGTTTGATTTACCTTATTTATGCAAAAGTATAATCAAACTAGTACTTATATATATAGACTTACCACTCGTTTTCTACACAAACATTGAAATCTCGATTCTCACAAAGTACTTTTTCTCTCTAGCTAACTCATGAAGACGAACAAACACGAGATGAATAATTCATACAACCCTCTTTATCTCCTTGCTTCAACTGCCATGAAAACTATCACTAAGAAACCCATTGCCACTGGAGCAGCGCCGTTACTAACTCCTCTGCTGCCGACGCCGCCTAGGAAACCCCGTGGACTCCGCGTGCGACGTGGGTCATCAAGTTTTACTGACTCCAAGTGGAAATTGGTAATTAAAGATGAATTGTTGCCATTGAAGAAGAGGAGGAAATTGAGAGAGGCTGCCCTAAAAGACTTCTCCCTGTCGATGATCAAGACCAAGAACAAGTGAGGAACCCTAAAATGGAGAAGATTAACCCTCTAAGCTTTATGTTGTAATTTTACTTTTCTCGTAATATATATCCTACCAGCTGAATGTCAATAACTTTTAAACACTCAATGATCCATTTGGACTTTAATTAAAATGCATGTGTTAGTTTATTTATCATTTGCTTGATTTGTCACTAATTTGATTTAATTTTAGTTCATTTCTATGTAAACAAATGAGGAAAAAGTCTTTTCTTTTAGAGGATGAGAGTAGATCAAGTCAAATGTTGTCATAAGCTAAATAAACAAAGTTAAGAGAAGTTAAATGATTATAATTAAAGTCTTTTGATGCTTAAATGAGATCTCTTGTGTGTTATCCCCTTCTACTCATTTTTTAGCCTATTGGCAATAAGAGGTGGATATTTTCAGCCTCCTTAAGATGTTCTGGGTTCGAGCCCGTCAGGCGACAAGTTCTGTCTCTAATTAAATGATTAAGTGTGTTTGCGAGATATGTGTT
This sequence comes from Impatiens glandulifera, assembly GCF_907164915.1. NCBI lineage: Eukaryota > Viridiplantae > Streptophyta > Magnoliopsida > Ericales > Balsaminaceae > Impatiens > Impatiens glandulifera. The sequence continues at coordinate 78,448,143 of NC_061862.1, read as the reverse complement.
CAATCCCCTTTTGGCCACATTTTATTTAAGTGGAGAGCTATGGTTGTGGTGTGTAGTGCTAGTTCTCATTTAATTCTAAAAAAAAATATTTTGTGTTTAAACTCTTTTGTGTTGTGTTTTTATCTCATTTAGGATTCGGGTGACGATCCACCAAGTTTGGAATAATATTGTTGTTGATGGAAACTCACTTATTCGGACTTGGATGCGTATTCCCCACAACCCATCAGAATTGGGTACTTAGTCGAAATTTGGAACATTTGGTGTAGTCAGAAGCTGTTTAGTCTTTAAGGCTCTATAGTTTGTATTAATCGTTTGTTTCTTTTGATGTATTCTATTTTGTGTTTAAACTCTCTTTTGTGTTGTACTTTTATCTCGTTTGAATAATGAAAAATAGTTGTTTTGCCTTGATAAAAAAAAAAACTAAAGTTTCCTTTTTTTGGTTTTTTTTTTTAATGAGATGACAGTCAAGCATTTTTCAAAAATTAAAGAAAAAGAAATTAGTTAAATTCTTAAGTTAAACCACTCTAGTATAAAGAATGATTCAACATGTTTTATGAAGAGATTAGTCGAGAGAGTATTGTCCTTATACAAAACGTTGTGAAAAGAGTAAGTTTTAAGGAGGATAGTTTCATTTAAGATCAAATCCCATGTGGTAAAGCAGGCTAATCAACCCAATCAAAATTAGAAAATTTCAATGTCTAGTTTGAGCAAATATTCCATAAATAACCATTTGATTTGTGTAGAATACCTTATTTGTAGTGAGGTTTGCATTCTTCGTACTAGTTTTACAAGCTTTTTTCTGTGTTGAAACCATCTAATCAGAAAGCCTTTAATAATTGATAGATAACATTTTTTATTTTCCATGGTTACATAAATTGATATATATATATATATATATATATATATCAATTAAATTTTGTCGCGAATCGATAACGAAAAATATATACTTTAGAATGTTTTTGTGCACGAACAAAAAATTTACAATAACTTTTAAGTAATTCTGTATTGTCGCATTGACGACAAATTTATACTTTTTATTCCTTAGTTGAATAAAAAGGTTAAGAAATATAAAGATCATACTTTGAAGTTTGAAGTAAATTTTTTATTAACATAATTTTGTTGCAACCATAATGACAATAAAAAGAAATTTGTCGAATGCACACAAATTTTGAGTGTGAGTTGCATAATTGAAAAAAAAATATGAATCATGTAAGTCAATACAGAATAATAATCAATAATATTATATTTTAAGTTATCGCATTCGCTCTCAAAAATCTATACATTTCACTACACAATCATAATGTTTTGTAAAAAATAAAAAATTAACAATATATTTAAAATAAACCATTTATTAATTCAATTTAGTCTCATTCATATATAAAACATTATACATTTTTTTAATAATTGAAAATATATATTTTTAGTAAAGGGTATAAATAATAACAATATCATTAAATGTAGAAATATACTAATAAAAGTTTTGTCAAATGTAGAATATGTATGAATAGAATGTTATGAAACACTAAATCTAACATTTTTCCACAAAAAATTAAGAAGATATAATCATAATAAATAATTAAGGTATTTCTTCAATGTAAATGATATAATATAGATAAAGAAAATAAGTATAAATATTTGTAAATACACTCATTAGTTTGATCTATTTAAAAACATATTAATACAAAATTATAAATCTAGAAAATATATTGATGAAATTATATTTAGAAACTAAACTTAATTAAAGATTAATATAAAAATTAATGATAATTTTTTAATTGTATCCTTATTAATATTATATAAACGAAATTTACAATTATTTTCAAAGTATATAAAATTTTCAAAGTAAAAACAAAAAACATGTCAACAATGTTTTGACTAATTGTTTGACATGATCTACAAATTTAATAAAATATTTATTTTGATCCACTTTTCCCCTTTTTAATTCACTTTTTACCTAAAAAAATTCATATTTCAAATATTTTATATCAACTATAAATACAATTATTTTCATTTTCTTATCAAAATTATTTGTCGGTTTAACCAATTGAATTCCCACCATAATCTCTATTCATGTAATCTTGGTTGAGATTTAAACACAATTGTACAACTTCTTTCAAACTGAAGGTAGGTCATAATTAATACTTGCTCCTTTACTTTTACAAATTTAAATTAATAAAATGAATGTTGTAATAGCTCATAAAATCGGTTCCAATAACCTCTTCTTCTTTTTACATCAAACAAGGCTTTAATTTGAAAGAATTCAAATAATCTCCAAAAGACTCTAAATCAAACAAGGCCAATATATTTGAATTGACAGATAGACCTACTTTTTCTTTTCTCTTTGAAAATACTAATAAATTTGATCCAAAAATGTATTTTCAAATAACACAAAGAATTGCCAAATGAACCCTACAGCTAGCTTGCTATTTATCTATTTCAAATATTTATATATACCTATCTTGTTTGGTTTGATTATTGAATATAATATCAATTAGTTTTAAATTATTTATAAATTAAGGGTGTATATGTAACATTTGTTTAAAATTTCTCTTTATACATTTTTTTTTTGGAAATTGTTCCTTATATATTATTTTGTTTGAAATAGTTAAGTTTTTTTTTCAAAAACCGTACAAAATGAAGAACATAACACAAAATATAAATAATTATTATTCTATAATCGAAATTTGAATTATTATGATGACTAATTTAAAATTATTGATCGTCTAAGGTTCCAACTATATATCATATATTTCTTAAATTTAGATTAAAAATTTGACAAATAAACTCAATTCGTTTTTAAATCAAATTTGTACAATAATTCTCACTCTCGATTCATTATTTATAATGGGATAATCATTTTTTTTAAGTCATGTCAAGCCGGCCGATTCAAGACTATTAAGGGTTTTATATTACAATATCATATTTTATATTTTTTAATCTTTGTCTAGAAAAGATTCACGTAATCTTTGTAAAGATGATTTATTCCCACCATAGTCTCAGATTCATGTAATACATCTTTATATTGAAAAAGAACAAAAACAAATGTGTAACAAATGTGTCACCTTTGAGAATTAAATTGAATAAGTCATCTCAAGATGAAGGTGAAAATTTTCGATAATAAGACTTAGAAAAATAAAAGGTTGATATACATATAATAGAAATTTGTGCTCATTTTTAACCTATAACAGTTTTATAACATTTTAAATGATTCAGTTATATAGGGTATAAATTCAAACAAAAATAAATGTATAAGAAGTCATTTCAAACAAGAATATATATATATATATATATATATTTCAAATTTTTACAAATGTATATAGAGTATTATATAATGTTTAAATAAAATTATAAAAAAAAACATTCTTAGATTTTTTTTTTAATTTTGAAGAATTGGTTGTATCATAATTTATAAATGTTGCAATTGATGTAAACTATTCCTCTATTGAAAGATGTCACGATTGTAGTCCAGAGTATTTAGTTATATTAAATTAAAAATAAATAAATAAAATAATATATATATATATATATATATATATTATTTTATTAATTTTGTATTTGAAAAGTGATAATATTCTTATTTAAGGTGTATATTTTTACAAGTAAAGATATAAATAAAATATTATTTGTATATAAATATTTTAAAATAAATAATATTATTCAAATCTTTGAAATGATAAAAAATAAGTTTAATCCAAATTTAATATTTACTTATATTTTAAATTTATCAAGTATATAAAGTTTGAAACACATAAAAATAAATATATTTTACATGAGGATAATCATATAAATTGACAACAGCCATGGTGAGAAAAGTAGTTTAGAAAAAATCATCAAACATTAAATTTTAGATCAAATTATCAATCAAATTAAATAAAATTCTACTAGAAATTAATATTTTTATTATTATATATTTATTTAAAATAATAAAAATATTACAAAATTATATAACCAATTCATTTATATTTTTTATATCTATAATAATTTTAATTATTTAATAACTAAATTTAGTAAAGATGGACCTTTATCAAAAATAGAATAATAAATAAATGGAATATAATTAATTCTTTACAATTATAAATATAATAATAATTAGAAAAATATAAAACAAATATATATTTAAAATTAATATATATATATATATAAATAATTAAAAAAATATGTGATAATAAAATTGTTGTACACGAGGTGTCTTAATTTATTTTTTTTATAATAATAAATTATTATAATAGATAATTACACAAATATTCAAAATAATTATACAAAAATATGTCCTAATAAAATGATTGTTCATATAATGTATTAGTTTTTTTTTTATAATAATAAATTATTAAAAAATATTTTAAGTTAAAATAGATATATAAAAATAAATATGTGATAATAAAAAAATGTTTCTTTTGCTTTAATTTGTTTTTTTTTATAATAATAAATAAGTTTTAAATACATTTCTAAATAAATATATTTATAATTATCTTAATTTAAATACTTTTTAAAATTGTTGTATGGTTTTTGTTTTTATTTTTAATAAATATTATTTATTTCATTCTTTTTAATTAATAATATATTAAATATATATTAATATTTTAAATTTTAAAATTTTCAATTCTAAAATCTTATTTCAAGTATATAATATTTTATTTTATTTTTTATAATAATAAATAAGTAAAAAATAATTTTCCAGATTACTTAACTTAACATATCTAGTTTAAAATATTATTAAATTTTTTTTTAATTTATATATATTTCAATATAAAAATATATAAACATTATAAATTAAAATAACAAATATTTATTATATTTTATGGATTTTTGTATGTATATATATATATAAATAATTAATAATTTTAATATTAAAAAAATACAATATTAAAATCTCTCACCCCATATATATATATATAATTTTAATGATACATTATCAACCTAACTATTCTAAATGTCCACCGTACTTAAGCATTAAACTACGTCTTTTGGCATGATTATACCTTTTTGGCAATATTTGTTTTACTCAAGCCGACATTCTCAACATTCGATTATACATTTTAGTATGATATTAGGCCTTAAATCATCTTTGAGGACGAATTTTTAGATTTTCTCAACAATATTTGCTTTACTCAAGCAGATATTCCTTCCATGGACAAATTCTAAGGTTTTAATCACTAATGTTTGCGTTACTCATGCTGTCATTTCTTTCGTAGACATGTGGAAAAACTTTACGGTTTTTAAGGGTGCATTCTTAAACATTAGATTACACCTTTCGACATGATCTTACCCTAAATCACCCTCCGTGGACGAACCCTTATGTATTTTTTTACCAATGTTTGCATTACTCAAGTCGGCATTCCCAACATTTGATTATATATTTCAGCATGATCTTAGGCCCTAAATCACCCCTTCGTAGATGCATATTTAAGTTTTTTTCACCAATGTTTGCTTTACTCAAGTCGAGCATTTCCCTCAGTTGACGAACCCTCAGTTTATATCACCAATGTTTACGTTACTTAAGCCGACATTCTTTTCGTTGATGATTCAGCTTCATCTAACAATATTCGCGTACACACTTATAATAATTATTTTTAGAGAAATTTGAACCATATTCTTACATATAATATATATATAATATATATATATATAATATATATATATATAATATATATTTGTAATATATATATATATATATTTTTTGTAAGTTACAAATATATATTCAAAATATATTTGTATTTTTATAAGTTAAATAATTTCATAATTATATATATATATATATTATAAATTACATAATGTTACATATTATTTTTTTTAATTTTAAAAATATATTAAATATTTTTTTGTGTTATATATATATATATATATTTCTACATTTTATTTATACATATTATTTTTAATTTATATGTATATAATTTTTTGATTTATTATATTAAACTTTATAAATATAATAAAAGAAGAAAATATTTATATAAAATTAATGATAATAGAGATTATTTTTTATTCTATCATTTTACTTTCTTAATTAATTTTTTATTTTTTATTTATTTTTTCTATAACATATATAATATAGTATTTAATTTAATATATTTATATGATTAGTGAAAATATATATTTATATATATATATATATATTAATTAGAAGAAATAAAATTAATTACAAATTAGAAATTAGGAATTAAAAATTATCTTAATTTAATATCCTAATTTTGCTCAATATTATATATATATATATATTAATAATATTTATTCTTTAAATAAACTAAAATATATATAATCTTTTATTTTATTAAAAAAATATAAAAATTATTTATAATATAATATAAAATAATATATATATATATATATATATATATATATATATATATATATAATATATATATATATATATGATGAGTGAGAAGTCAAAAACAAATTAGTGGAGATATAATATTATAATATATTTATTTATTAAAAATTATATATAATATATATAAGAGAAAATATATATAATATAATTAAATTTTTATTTATAAAATTGATTGATTCTTGCATTTTTATATATTTATTTTATTTATTAATTAAACTCTCTTAATTAATTAATATATATATATATAAATAGGTTAATTAATATATATATATATATATATATATATATAAATATGGTTGATTCGTGAGTCGTATCTAGAGGGCATGTATATCGCGAGTATCTTGTTAGAGGTGGTGCCTATCTATCCTTTGTCATAGCAAGCCTCATCAACTCGGTTGAGGAAACTAACATAAGGCTCACTATCTTTGTGCATAAACACACACATTACTCATCTACCTCATATTCAATAGACTCACTAGCAAGAATTATCTTCAAATGCGTTAGGAGTATAATCTATGAAAATCACCCGGAAGAAGACAAGTGCGACAATTAAGGAAACCACACATGCTGCATCGACTCAAAACTCTTAGTTTCTTAACTAAGTGGGGCACTTCCAAATTCTTGATTAGGAGTATTATTAATAACTCAGATCTTTTATGGGTCCAGGCCTTGCTGTATAAATATGGGTCATCGGAGAGTGATAGGCAACGCAACATGTCTCCTCTTTGGCGTGGTGTTCAAAACGTTTGGAGCAAAATGCTTGAGGGGGTGACTAAACTAGCGGGATTAAAAAATCATTGTTGCCCCGTCTTGGCATATAGTTTTTTCTATTGTATAGAGCACGACGATTGACTGATGCCCAACTAGTTTTTAGCTTATAGTCCTTATATTCATAGAATAACTTTTAGGTTCTTTTAAACCTTATTTACTTTTGCTCTAGAATATGAAAGACTTTCAGTCTCGGAGCTGCTCTATCTTCTAATCGATTCATGTACTTAAGGATCTTCTAGTCTCTTTCTATTCAAGCTCAAGGAAAAGGAAGCCTGAGCAAATTAGAATATGAAGGTAAACTCAATATGCATCAAACAAGCAAGAGATTTGGCTCTAAACATTGTTTTATTATATATATATATATATATATATATATATATATATATATATAATTCAGACACTTATTATTTTAATATAATTAAATTTATTTTTTATTTTTAAAATTTTTTATTCTTATATTATTAAGATTGATAATATATTTGATTTAAGTCAATAGATATTTAACTTCTTATATTAAAATATATGTATTTGTATTTTTAAAATATATAATCAATATTTATTATTTTATATAATATAATTAAAATTATATTTATAAATTTTACTAATTCTTGAATTGTAAATGTTATTATATATTTAATTTATTAGTGGGAGAATTAAATGAGGGAAGGAATTTAAAATTTTATAATAAATATTTATTATTTTAATATAATTAAAATTTCATTTATAAAATTTATTAATTCTTGAATTTTTATTGTTATTATATATTTAATTTATTAGTTATAGAATTAAAGAAGAGAAGATTAAAAAAAAATTAAATATATGTATTTATATTTTAAAAATATATAATAAATATTATTATTTTAATCTAATATAATTCAATTTTTATTTATTAAATTTTATTGAGTTATATTGATAAAATTATTGTATATTTAATTTATTAATTAATTAAACTCTAATATATGAGAAATGATTGGGGAGGGAATTTGGTGAGGGAATAAGAGAGGAAATGACGGCAATATGATTGGCTAAAAAATTATATAATTTCTCTCTCTTCTCTCTTTCCTTCTACTTTACCCTTTTTACAACCAAATGAGGTGATGCCAAGTCATTTCCTCTCTCATTCCCTCTCACATTCCCTCTCTCAAATTTCCCTCTATCACTCCTCTCTCTCTCTATATAATATATTCAACCTTTTATATTATTAGTTATTTAAATATATGTATTTATATTTTTTAAATATATAATAAATATTTATTATTTTAGATATTGTATAGGATTGCATTGCCCTCCCGAACACGAACATGGACAAGAACTCCAAACACGGAGCAGAAATGGAATATCCGTAAGAACTGGAATTGAAAGCATTGTAATTAGATAATTCATTTACGTTTTTAGCTTTTTAGTTTTTATTCAGAATATTACGACTTCAAAATTATTCTAGGCCTATTTAGAATTATCTCTTAAAATCGTGGTTTTTTTCCCATTTTTGGGAATTTTTAATGAAATGACGAAAATTATTTTCCAAAAAAAATAAAAAAAAATAAAAAAAAATATTTTAATATAATTAGAGTTATTGTTTATTCTTAAAATTTATTAATTATTACCTATTATATATTTTATTTAAGTTATAGATATTTAATAATTTATATTATTAATTATTTAAATATATGTGTAAACATGAAAATTTGGCATACCCTAGTTTATAAATAATATTACTAATTTATAATAATATAAAAATAATATTTTAAATTCAAAATAACTCAAAAAGAGATTAAAAATCAAATTAGGGTTAATTATTGTGATAATTAAATTTTAATTATAAAAATTAAATAAGAATTCAAAAATAATTTGAAGTTAAAATATTAAATTTATTTTACCCAAATTAAACCCTAAGAGTGGTTGAAACTATTTAATTATGATTTTAAACATAAATTATGTATAATTTATGATTTAAATTAATTAAAAAAATACCAAAAATACCCAAAAATACCCAAAAATAAAATTAATGAATATAATTTTTATTATGTTACAAAAAATATTTTTTTGTGGAATTTTTATGATAAAAAACGCAAGGGATTAAAAATCAATTTTAAATAACTCTTTTATGAAAAATAAAACTTATAATCAAGTGTAGCCGAAAATAGGAAATTAAATTATAGCAAGATCTCGGGTCATTAGATGAGCACCTATGCATATTCCAATGCCCAGGAATTACCCACACAAGAGGATGTAACGAAACACGCGCGCGCCCCGGTGCCACACTAGATCAACTAACGGGTTGATATCCCCTTTAGCCCAATTGCATAGACGCGAACATATCTCCAACGGGGAGTTTAGGTTAAACAAAACGACGATGTTTTGTTCGTATTACTAGTCGATCAAGGCGATCGTTAGAAACACGGTCGATCTCTAGTGATTCTTCTAAAAGGGTTATCTCCTTCATTCGTTAATATTATCCCTTCATTTTCTTCCCATGTTTTTGCTTTATCTTTGCCATCAATAGCCCTATACCTAGAATCGCCACCTTAACCTAGAACTAGGTTGTCAAAGATATGATCAAAGTTAGGGATAAGAACTCCGATGATGAAATTGGAGTTGAATTCATCCACCTCAACCGACCTAACCTAGTATAAATAGTCCCTAGGTGATTCTCTACCAAGGCATCAAACAATTATCACGTATCACGATCTATGACAAAGAATCAAAGATTCCAGCCAAACTGATTTTTGTGAAAATGAACTCCGACGATCAAATCTTTGATCTAGGCTTTGGAAAAGCTTCACATACATCATAGGAATGTTTTTCAACTGATTGTAAGCATTCAGATCATTTATAATATTATTTGTGATTGAAAATTGGTTTTTACCAAGTTTGATCGGTTTGATATGTTCTAGGGTTCAATTGTGTGATTTCCTTGTTTAGAATCATTCACTAGATGTTATATGAATTTTCTTTTGAAAGAGTTTTGATCAAATCTGTTGGAATTTTAAACTAATTCCATTAATTAAATGGAAATGAGAATTTAAATAAATTAATTAAATGTAATTTAATCAAAATAAATATAAATTCATACCAAATTTAAATGTGAATTTTTGGTGTAATTTAATGCTAGGGAATAAGATCGAATGCCAATGAATAAGATCGAATACCAAGAGTCTTGAAATGTCAAGAGTCTAGGAATGACAGTCGTTGGATTGATAAATGAATTTATTGTGATGGTTTAATTTTAGCTATAAATATCCCATTCATGTTGGAACTCTAAAATATATCATATCTCTTCTTCACTCATTTCATTATCTCTTTAGAATTCGTAAGGTACTTTATCAAGTTCGTTGTGCAGTGATTTTAGTGCTGAATCACTAATAGATTCGTTGTACCTTAAGAAATAACCATTTGTGATAAGCACATGCCTCGAATCCACAATATACTCTAGTGATTTCGTTCTTTATATATTTTATTTATTTCATTTATTTGTAACATAATTTATATATATATATATATATTTTAATTTAAGACATGATATCTAACCATCTTAAAACAGCTTCGTGTGCTAAGTTATTTAGTAACTTGTGTCGTCGAAATTTTCTGTCTTTGATGATTCAGAAATACGAGTTGCGATGTTGTAAAAGAGATGATGGCTCATTTCGACAAGTAAAAATTATTCAAAGGGAGAATAATTGACTAATAAAGATACGTCTTTTTTTGGGGGGGAAAACGACTTAGCGTCATTTCATTAAAAATTCCCAAAAATGAGAAGAAAAAAACCACGAGTTTAAGAGATCATTCTAGACAGGCCTAGAATGATTTTGAAGTCGTAACATTCTGTTTAAAAGCTAAAAAGCTAAAAACGTAAATGAATTATCTGATTACAATGCTTTCAATTCTAGTGAGTTTAAAAAACGGTAAATTCCAGTTCCCACAGATATTCCAGTTCTGCTCCGTGCTTGGAATTCTTGTCCACGTTCCCACGAGAGCGCTGCAATCCGATATAATATATTTCCATAACTCTTCAATGCTCCTGCGAGTTCTGTCATATACCCTTGCATTCCGTTCTTGCCGAATGTTATACACCACTGCTCCAAAGCCGCACTTGAACACGCTTGTTGCAAATATATTTCCCTTGGCTTTTAGTAGTGTTGCATCTTTGATTTCATTCCATTCGCTCGGGAAACTGATCAACTCAAGGATTTTATAGAATCTGTCCCAAAGCTCTGAAGCAATACAGCAGCTCCTAAATAGGTGATCTATGGTTTCTTCATTTCCTCTACATAAAAGACAGTTTGTGTCCGGGATGCTCATATACTTGCTGATACGATCACGAGTGTTGAGTCTTTTCCATAAGGCGAGCCATGGGATGAACTAGTGTCTAGGGATAATCTTCGTTGACCATACAAGAGGAGCCCATTTTACTTTCTGTGTTTTTTCTCGGTTTACCTCCCATATTTTCTTCGATACCAGCTTCCCATTGTCCTCAGCTTCCCATTGTCCTCAGCTTTCCATTCATAAATATTCGGTTTGTCGTGTAGTTGTATGTTACTTATATGATCAAGTATCCTCTGTTCTTCTAGATTTCTTCTCAGGAGTGAGTCCCAGTTTCCGTCTTTAATGTCTCTAATTTTTGCTTCTATGTAGTCCTTTCTGATGTGGGTATTTTGAAACTCCTCTTTGTGGATGATAGGCTGGTTTTCAAACCAGGGGTCATGCCAGAATAGAGTGCCTTTCCCGTCCCTTAGTCGGATGTCATAAAGATATGCAATATCGCTTCTTAGTTTAAGAATCTTTTTTAGAGACCAGCTCTTACCTACATGAATTTTGCAGGTCCAAATGCTGATTTCGTATTTCATAAACCTTGTATGCACCCATTTGATCCATAGTGACTCCTGATTGCGCTCTAAAGCCCACACATGCTTGAAGGTGAGAGCCTTGTTCCACGAGATACAATTCTTCAAGCCGATGCCTCCCTCGTCCTTCGGTTTGTAGAGAGCAGTCCATTTGACTTGTTTTCCTCCTCTTCCGCTACTTCCCTAGATAAATTTACTCATCAGTGTATCGAGCTCCTTCATTACCTTCTTCGGAATGACCATTTGCTGCGCCCAGTAGACAACTATGCCCATGACCACTGTTTTGATAAGTTCGATCCTCCCTGCATAAGAAAGTTTTTTCGCTGCCCAGCCAGATATTGTGTTTTTTACCTTTTCAATCAGCGGCTTGCAGTGTGAGATCTCGATCTACTTTGCGGTTAACGGAATTCCTAAGTACCTTACGGGAAAACTTCCTTACTTGATTCCCATAATGTTGAAGATGTCCTGCTTCGTTTCGTCATTTACGTCTCCATAAAATGCCACACTTTTGCTTTCATTAATAGTTAAACCTGTAACCTCAGAAAAGAACGTTAGTGTAGCCCTAATAGTTTTAATGGAATCAATGTCTGCATGCACTAGAATGAACAAATCGTCAGCAAAGCATAAATGGGTTACCTACTCTACCTCACAGAATGGGTGAAAGATGTATGGACGATTCTTTCGGAACATCACAAAGATGCTCTCAAAGATTGCCATGATAGCTACGAAAAGGTAAGAAGAGAGGGGGTCCCCTTGCCTTACCCCGTTTTCACCCTTGAAATAGCCTCCGTGGACTCCATTGACACTAACAACAAAGCAGGATGATGAAACGCACTGCATAATCCAATCAATAAAAATCATAGGAAAAACAGAAACAACTAGAAAGTCTCGAATGACTTCTTATGTAACAGAGTCGAAAGCTTTCTTGATATCTATTTTGAAAGCCACTCTCGGGAATATTTTCTTATTCTCGTAGCTTTTTAAAAGGCTCTGCATGAGAAGAATATTATGAGAGATTGTCCTACCGGGGATGAATGCAGATTGGTTAAGATTTATAATTTTTCCTATGACATTTTTAAATCGTTTAGAAATGATTTTTGAAATTATTTTATAAATTACATTGCAATAGGAAATTGGTCAGAAATCTTGTACTTTCTCAGTTACCGCAGTTTTGGGGATCAAGGTTAAGACCGTTGTATTCCATTGTTTTAACATCTTCCTATTCTTGAAAAACTCTAGAACCCCGTCAGTAACGTCTTTACCCACAACCGACCAATTGTCTTTGAAGAACTATGCATTAAACCCATCAGGACCCGAGCTTTTATTCCCATCAATACTAAACATAGCTTCTTTAATCTCAACCCTCGTGACCACCCTTATCAACTCGCGACTATCTTCTGCATAAATTTTCCTATCAATAATCTGATACAAGGTATTCAGGTGACTTTGATGTTACTTTCTTGTATCCATAAGCAACTTATAGAAATTGATAGCCAAATCTTGTACACCCTTTTGACCCTGAACATATTCACCATCATCATTCTTCAACATGTATACATTGTTTTTCATTTTTGTAGCCTTGCATTTTCTGTAGAAGAAAGTTGTGTTTTTGTCACCCAACGAGAGCCAGCTCTGTCTTGATTTCTGTCTAATAAAATTCTCTTAAAGAAGACTCAGCTTCCTGAAATTTTCAAGCGCATCCCTTTCTGTTTCATTGAGTTGTTCATCATTATCATCCCTTAATAACCTTTTCTGAACTTCTTCCAATTCTTCTCTAGCAGCCAAAACTCTATTGGAGATATTGCTGAACTTCTTCTTGTCAAAGCTTTGAAGATGATTCTTCAAGAGTTTAAGCTTCTCAGAAACCCTATACATGTTGGATCCCCTAACATCTGTAGACCATACGCTTTCGAGAATACCCTTGAATTTATCGTTTTCCATCCAGAAATTGAAAATTTTAAAGGGCCTTTTGAACCTTTCTTCCTTTTATCAGAAAAATTTAATCGGGTAGTGATTAGATATATCCGGATTAAGAACATGAAGTTGACTTCTCGGAAATTGGTTAATCCAGTTCTCATTTACCAGACATCTGTCAATTCATTCCCTCTCGTAGAAGACCAAGTGAAGAAATTCCCAGAATTAGTAGGCTCGATACAACTCATATCTCTAATACAGTCATTAAAGTCAATCATATCCCGAGTTATTTCAGATTCTAGGCTACGATCAGATTCGTTTCTGGTTACGTTGTAATCACCAAGGACAGCCTAAGATTTATCACTACCGATCCAGTTTCTAAGACAATTCCAGAGGAGTCTTCTATCAGTGCTTGAGTTTCTAGCATAAACAATAGCAAGATTAAACAAGATTCCTGTGATTCTGTCTTTAACCTCCACCAGGATTGCTTGATCATTCAAAAAGAGAGCCCTGACCTCAGCAACTTTGTTATCCCAGATAACTCAGATTCTGCCCGTTTTGTCATTTGAGTTGTGAATGATTTCCCAGCTGCTATCAATACACAACTTGCTAACCTTCTCAACATTCCGGCTTTTGACTTTTGTCTCAAGAATACCCATAATAGTGATCTTCTGGTTCTCAATGATCCTCCTGATTTCTTTGCATTTCAGAGGGTCATTGAGTCCCCTTGCATTTCTGCTCTATCTTCGCTTTTCAGCTTATTCTTCTTTAGTAGGTCTTTTTTGACTTTGAACCTCTTCACTACTGGATTCATTTCTGTTATCGATTTTAATTCGCCCTACTTCAGAACCAAGGCTCACTGCCTTATTCAAGACCAAATTGTCTTCTTCTGCACTTGATTTTTTAATTTCACAAAACCCAAGATTTTCCAGTTCATTCTCAAGAGCTTCTTTATTGCTTGTTGGTTTTTCAATATTTTTTTGTCCAAGATTTTCTTGTTCATTATCTCAAAAGGTGGCTCTAAGCCCATAGATTGGGTCATTTCGAATTTTGATGACATTGCTTTTTTGGTTCCTGCTTGCATTCCTAAAATTGTGAAAAGTGAACTCACGACCTATTGGAGTGCCATCAGATCCAATTTATTTTATTTCATATGGGCCAAGTATTCCCCGTCCCATAGATCTTTGAATTCCAAAAACTTTAGAACCAGAACATTTTTCATCAGGACCGGTAGTAGCAAGTCCGGTAGCTTGAGTAGTATCTGGATCAGCAAGTCTAGGACCAGACTTAACATGGTCAATATGACTAGGTACGATAACATTATGAGAAGCTCTAGGACTGGTGTGTCTATGTCCAACTTTATCAGGACCGATATCCTGACCAGGATCGACGTTTTGAACAGGACCTATTCTTGAGAAAACAGAATCCCTAGAACTGGTGCCCTGAACATGACCGATGGGATCAACATTAGCAGGGCCAGCTTGTACCCTTACCCACTTCATTCTTTTTCCTATCTTCTTCCTTACCCTTATCCGTTCTTGCTTTTGGTTGCCCATCCTATCATTATCAGTGTGTTCATTGATTTTAAGTTCAGACCTGTTCATATTTCTCTCAACCTGAGCCTAGTTAGAGTCATTGATACCGCCTTCCTGAGCATTGTTATTGGCCTTCAATTTTAGATTATTATTGACTGGACATTTATTCGTAGCGTGTGTGAAAGTGCTACACCATATACATCGATTTTGTTTCCATTCATATTGTACTCCAATGTCAAATAAATTTCCCAGTCTATCTTTAAGTTCAATCATAATTGGAAGAGAGCTACTTGGATGGATTTCGACACTAACTCTGGCCACAGATGCACGCTCGTAGCCTTCCATTGTTGGGTCAAACATAAGTGGTTTGCCTATAATGCTTGAAATATAGGCCAGGCCCATTGGGTTGTACAGGTGTGGTGGAACATTCTTGAGATTCACCCAGATTTGTTCAATTTTAGCTGGTCTATGATTAGTATTAAGTTCCTCGCTCCACTTGTACAACTTGAATCATTTTCCTTTGATAAAGGTATATTCGCTCTCTATGATTGACTTTATTTCGCTTCCATTCCTGAAGGATAGAAAGTAGAATACGTGATCATTGATTGTGATTCTCTTCAGACCAGAGGATTCCCACTAACTCATCAACGTTCTTTTAACCTCAGCAGATGGTGCTTTCATGTTGCCCATAAAGTGACCAACTATGACAAATTCCCATGCCTTTACGCATTTTTCTTCAATTTCTGGTGGGAGCTCAAACCGGTGCGGATGATCAAGTGTAATTACCTTTGGGTATAAGGTGTTTATCTTGTATTTTCCCTTTTCTGGATCTTTCATGGCATTTCCATTCCACACCTTTCCTTCTTGCCAGGTTTTGTTTGGGTTGCTCATGATTGTATACACCTTTGTTTTATTATATTTAGAAATTTCCTTCATGGCATCAACCGTCCACTTGATCACTTCATCATATTGGTCTTTGTTGAAGAGATTCCAATTCTTTAGATAGTGTTTGTTGAACTGAGCGTTCAATTGATCATTTCTTTCCTGGGGCATCGTAATCTCTTGTTTATTAACTTGGTAAAATAACTTTTTCATCTGGTTTCTCAGTCCTGCCAAATTTAATATTTCATTTTTCCTCATTGACCACGTTGGACAAGTAGTAAGATCCTTGTTATCAGCCTGAGTATTTTCTTTGTCAAGAATTGCAGCAGTAGGAGGAGCTGAGGAGATGACTATTTCAGGGTTGCTATCTTTCCTGACTTGTTTGTTCTTTTCGGACCATCTAACCATTGTATTTCCCATAAAACCGTTGCCTTCAATTGTTCCAAT
The DNA here is from genome assembly GCF_907164915.1 of Impatiens glandulifera. Classification (NCBI taxonomy): domain Eukaryota; kingdom Viridiplantae; phylum Streptophyta; class Magnoliopsida; order Ericales; family Balsaminaceae; genus Impatiens; species Impatiens glandulifera. Next base: position 78,431,428 of record NC_061862.1, on the reverse strand, counting down.
CTTCTTTAGAATATCCCCTTCAGTACTCTTCTATTGTGTTCCAGTTTTCCTTTTTTGAATGCTATCAATTGGAATTTCAGGATCCACATTAACGAGTGGAGAAAACGCACGCATGTTCAATATCTTAGTGTTAGCCTCGGGTGTCACAATTTCCTTGGGATTTACTTCATCATTTTTCTTGGAACTTGAGTTATTTGCCTTCATGTTTTTCATTTCTTTGATTTTAGATCCGTTCTTACCCTTCTTAGCTGTTTTAGAATTATTCGATCCTGTTACTTGACTGATCCATTCCATTTCAGCACTTGTTTTGGAAGAACTATGCCCCTTTGCTTTTGGTTTGATCTTTGCTGCTGACATCTTCTTAATGGACTTATGATATTCAAGGTCACATATTATTGTTTCATCATAGTCGGTGCTATCGTTTGATTCCAAATCAACATCCATGCTTTGGTTCTTTTGATTCGATTGGTGGCTCATAACTTTGATTGTAGAGTTATCATCTTATCGATTAGGATCGGAAGATGCAGCAATTGTATGACCAGAAATGTAAGTAGCACCAGGGCTTATGTGAGCAACCAAATTATCTTTTTCAAACCCAGCCAAGCGAAAACCGTTGGCTAACCCCTTATCAGACTCAACCAAGTGAAAATCGTTGGCTAACCCCTTATCAGACTCAGCCAAACGAACACCGGTGGCTAATTTTTCCAATTTCATACATTCTTCACCTCTTATACCCTGACTTATATTCTAACCCAACTTATTTATAGCTTTCATGAGATTCATACCCAGACCCAGATTTTCAAACAGATTGTCATTCATGGTGCCATCAATCAACGAATCAATATAATTCTCAGCCAAGCTTTCACCATTGACTTTATCAATCAAGTTCAGTTCATCATCCCTTAGATCTATTTTATTAAGTTTTTCTGATTTAGCTGAATTTATTTCCATGACCAGCTCCAACTCAGATCCAATTTTTTCAGTGTTTCCAGATTCTATTAGACTATGTCCTTCAACATTTTTAGCTAAATGTGTAGGTTGTTTAGAAGATCTTGCAATTTTAGCCTCAGTTTTAGAATACTGGGCACATTTTGTGTCTTCTGTCCAACATTTTTCTAGCATAGTCCATAGTCTGGTTGTCTGACTTTTCATCTGATCCTTAGTAGGGCAGGTAGACTTAGCATATTGATCATCAATGGAACCCAAGACTTTCATTTTACAAGATTTCCCATTGCAGAATAAGATTATGAAATTATTTCATTCTTTGGACCCAATGGACTCTGAGCAGCTAATATCTCTAACTCTGTAGAGGCAATTTCAATATGACCCATTTTGCCCAGTTCAGCATCCTCTCTAGTAGGACCGGTAAATTCTATTTTCTGATTTTTCTCTGTAACTGAATAACCCAAACTGTCATGTTTTACTATTTCTAAAACTAATCCCAACCTTGTAATATTCTTTGAACCTACTAATTCTCGACCAGCAGTCTTATTCAACCCTGTCATATTTACCTGAATAGGAACCCCAATATCAACTTCAGTAGGATTATTCAAAACAGACATAGATCTCAGCTTAATGTTTTCACCCAATGTAGATATAGACCCCAACATTGAGCTTTCAATAGGATCAAATAAACCTGTACAATTTATACCATTTTCCTGCATTACCTTAGAGCCTTTTTGACTAATTATTTCTAACTTTGGGACCGAATTTTCAGCATAAACAACCTGATTGTCATCAGTTTCATCTAGGAAAGATTTCAAATCCAATTTCCCAACAGAATGACCGGTCAGGTCTAGGGTACCAACTAGAGATCCTAACGGTCCATTTTGTGCAGCAATTCCAATAACAACAGATATTTCTGAAATTAAAGTCCTATCATTTCTATATGCAGTACTATCTTTTCCTATCAATTCAGTTTTATCATTTCTATTATGAACATGCATATCATTACAGTATGAATCCCCAATAGAACTATTCTCATATAATTCATCAGCATGTGGAAAAGAGCACATACCCGATGATGTATTTGGCATAGAATCAATAGGCGCATCTTTTCCATTTTTTAGAACTTCATCCATGATTTCTGGCTTCTGCTTCCGAGGATTGTTAAGAGACATGCGAGTTCGTCTATCAGACTTAGCCTTGTTGCTTGTCGACGGCCCCTTCAGCACGTTCTTAGGATCATCAAGGAGGACTTGAAGGACGCCCCTTGCCCGAGTAACAACACTGGACGGGCACGTACCAGTCATTGGAAAGATCAAGCGCAAACTTTCTAATCTTCAAAGGAGTCACAGAGGTTGGAATTTTGTAGCAAAGGGTGGGCGCAAACAACACAATTGGAAACCAATCGCATCGGAACAGGGGCTTGAAGATAATTGTTCAAACAAGAAAGGGTTTAAGCAATTTTAGAACGGTCTATGACTACAAAATCTTCCTCCAGACCAAACACTTGATTCAAACGGTGATAAAGAAGTTCAAAAGAAACCTACCCGCACCTCGCGGTGTGGTTTGATGTCCCGACCGAGGTCCGAACTAACATGTAAGAGAAAAAGTGAGGAGAGGAGGGTGAACGATGCCGATTCGACGACATGTCTCTGTAGAAGGGGGTTTTGATGAAATACTCCGATCGACGGTAGGAGAAGATAACCGTGATCGTTCCTTACACAACAGAACACGTTCCAAAGGGCGCACGACAACCGATCGAAGGTGCTGGAGGATGGCGGCCGACTTTCAATGTAGAAGCGCGATCGTAGTGAGAATCTGTGTCGTTTGTGTCGTTTGTGCCGATCGTGCCGATTGTGCAAATCGTGCCAACATCAATCCAAATATCCGATTTATAAATTATAATGCCGATCGTGCCAGCAACGATCCAAATATCCGATCTAGAAATTATAATCACGATATCTCGCTATTCCTCCAGCCAAATTGAAATTCCTTCGGTTAGATTATAGGGAGGAAAGAGACGCACCTGCTGGAGAAATTTGAGATCATTCCGACGTCGGAAGCTCCGGTGGCGTTGATGTGCCAGTCGTGCCCGAAGTGAGAAAAAAAATCTCTAGAGAAAATTTCTCTCTCTAAATAGGTTCTAAAAGATTTAAGATAAGTCTTTATTATACATGTATATATATTTTAATTATTAACATTTTTTTCTTGTGTTGTCAAAAGCTTAATTTAATAAGCTAATATATATTGACATATAATTTCTCAAGAAAAATTGTATATTCAATAGTCTTGAAAATAAATTAGAAAATAATAATGTGTTTTATTTTAAATTAAAGATTTTTGTTGATTATTAAAATTATTATTAATAATAAATGAAAAGTAACTAAAAATTAGTTTTTAATTTTCAGAGAATTAATGATTATATTTATTAATAGTAATTAAAATTAATTATAACTGAAATATATGGTTTCGGTTTTAAAATAATTAATTATAATATATAATACTTCTTAATTTAATTAAACGCCGATAATTAATAAAAATGTTGTAGGATGATTACTAACTAAGAAGAGGTGATATATTTATTTATACATTGTTTTATATACTACATTTTATTATGATATTAAGATATCATTTTTAAATGTGTATATATTTATTTGTTGACAGAGTTGAGTCAAAGAAAATAAATAGATTCTTCTAATTAAAGGAAATAGATGGTCGTAATAACGATAAAGCTAGAGACCAAAAATTGAAGATTTGTGTAGCTTGGATTCGAAGAGCCAAAAAGATAACTATGCGCCATTATACAGATGGCCTACTTGGTACTATATCTCAGTAATATGACCTTATTTGGTCATACAAGGAAAAATCTTAATTGATTTGAGAAACGATGTGGCATATGTGCCGACATCATCGGATGCAAACGTGCAACCAAAAATAAATATTCAAGCGTCTTCGGCCAAAGATAATTGAAACATTATGATTTCTTTTGTAGAAATCATGTGACATGATGATGAATATTTATTTTATTAAATATTTAATTTATTTTATTAAATAAAATTGTTCTTTGACAGGTGTGGAGGACATAGCGCGAAAGTTCTTTCCCGAGCGTAACCAAAATTCGAACCTCTTATACTCTAGTATAAAGTACGTTTATACACGTACACTATTTTATTAATTTTTCTAAAATAATTTGGTGGCTCTATTTTTAAATAAATAATCTTTTATTAAATTAATTATATTTGATTAATTTAAACTGAGTTTTAATCAAATAAATACTTGATCCCCATATTATTAAAATTCAAAATAATTGTAGTCCAAACTCAAAAAGTACTCAATGTATTTAATAGTATATTAGATTCACTTTTATAAGGAGGTCATATTACTTTAATTTTCTAATGTGAGATATCACAATCTCCCCAACTTAGTCACACGACGTCCTCATCGCGATCCCATTTGTAGTCTTGGATTCCCTTACTTATGACTCTAGAAATGATCTACATGGCATTTTGTTTATGCGGGATTCAAGAGGTGGCCCCTCTTCACACTTTGTTTCTACTACCTGTTCGGATTTGATATCACTTGTAATGCTCTAAAACTGGGTACTATTACCATGAGAAAATAGAGTATAAATATCCCCGAGCAAACCATTGGGTCACCACAACACAAGCTCAAAAGATATTCATGAAGGTATCTATAGTCTATTAGCTTCACTTTTAAAAAGAGTTCGTACTTATTGTGATTTGTCTAGGGTATTTATAGTTTATTTCCCATGAGTAATGGTACCCGAGTTTTGGGCATTACAGGTGGTATTAGAGTCGACCTAGTGGTAAGAACAAAGTGTCATGAGTGAGCACATCTTGAATTCCACAGAAACAAAGTGCTACGTGGGTCACTTCTAGAGTCGTAAAATGGGGAGTCTGATACTAAGAATGAGATCACAACGAGGACGACACGTGACTAAGTTGAGAAGATTTTGATGTCCCACGTTGAAAAATTAAAGTAAATATGAACTATTTATAAGAGTGGGTGAATAGACTATTAATACCTTAATGAGTACATTTTGAGCTTGAACTAAGGTGGTTTAGTGATTTTCTATGAGGTATTTGTAGCATATTTTTTCAGGTAACAGTACCCGAGTTCGTGACATTACAATATCATAAAGAGATTGGCCACATTCTTGTATTTTCTACGCTAATTCAAAATCTTGTTAAAGTTCTTCAGTTCTCTTTTATAAACTATGCGTAGATCCCTTATAAGTTCATATTGGTATTGGTTAAGTAACTATCATATACATATTTATTTAAATTAACTTTGTGTTCCTCCAGCCACATTGGATATCTTTTCGTTGGTTAATTTAGAGTTTCTTTTGACAGAAGTTGTTGCATCTTCATCTCCACAACAAACACTATTTCTACATCACAATTGAAACTATCAAAGATTTGGATTTCTAGCATCTACATCTAGCCAGGGCTACAATCCAATTTTTATTCAATGAGAAATAAAGGAAACGTAAACAATAACTCAAGAGATCCCTCGAGCTCAGTCAACCACTTTAGATATCCTTCTCCCATCTCTTCCGGTTCATAAAACAATTCTTTAGAAAAAATATGATTCATCACTACCTCATCATCAGACTCAATATTCTACATCACAATCACAAAATATTTATGCTTTTTTTAACTATCTTCTTGATGTTTTCTAGTTATCCAAAAATCAGTTTTTTAGAATTCATTGCAGAAATTAAGTTAAATTTGCATCTAGCTAGGGTTACAATTATTTTTCAATACTTGAGAACCAGAAAGCTCTTAGAACTTCTTTACACACACTCCTCCATCATGAGATATCTTATAGAATCTACATTCACAGCTACCGAAGAATCAAATTTAATTATTGAATCTATATATATATATATATATATATATATATATATATATATATATATATATATATATATATATATATAATCTACGTCTAGTTAGGGCTACAATCTAAATCTTCTTCAATGAGAAATTCAGGAAACAAAAACAATACCACATGAGATACATTAACCTCCTCCAACCACTTTGGATATCTTTCTCCCATCTCTTTCATCGGTTTATAAGAATTTCTTTAGAAAAAAGCTGATGCATTAGCACATCCACGTATAATAGACTCAATATCATACATCACAATGTCAAGATATTTATGCATTTTCAACTTCCTTCTTGTTGTTTTTCTAGATGAAAGTTAAGACATTTAAGTTCAAACACATTTCTAGCAAAATAAAACATTGATATAAAAAGAATTATCTTATTGAATATGTAACCTCTCAGGTCAGATAGAAGCTAACCAAAATATCATGCGTCTACTTATCATCCATCAGCTATTAAAACAAAAAGACAGAAAACACATTTCCTTCCATATGCAAATCGAAAAAATTTGGACACACCATTAAAAGAGATGGATCCTTAAACCTGCAAAAATATCAGCTGCGCGCTGATATAGGTCGTTAATAACTCTTATTCAACTAGTGCGGTAAAAATCATCAAGTAAATAATCAGTAATTCTAAATCATCCGAAAACATACACAAAAGAAGAGCCTTGAGCGCCTGAACCGAAACCGACGTTTAGAATCTAAAACAAAATTTGGAAGAATATCCTAAAGATAAAGAGGAATAATAACAGGATTGAGAATTAACACCATTAAAATAGAGGGATCATTGAACCGAGTGGACGAAATAAAATCGTGATAATCATGAATAACTCTAAAGCAATAGATGATATTAGAGTGGAAAAAATAAAAGATGGTCTTAGAGTGGACGAAACAAAATCCACATTTTGAATTTGGAACAAAAATTTGGAAGACAATCTTAAAGAGAAAGAAAAAAGATTAAAAGATTATCATGTTTGAGAGTTTTTACTGCAACCGGTGAAAAACAAGAAGTAAGAAGAGATCATTGAAGGCATTATTTTAATTTCAGTGAATATATCCCATTATTAATCCAGAAGTTTATTTTTAGTATTACTATGCACATTAAAATTAAAATCACTAACGAAATTGATCTTTCTCGTTTATTCTTAAATAAAACTTTTCACCATTTATATACATCATTACTTTTAGTATTGATTAACGATTTCAGATTGTTGTTCTCCAGAAGTTCGGTAATCGACTTTTATATATAAACCAAGCAGTTTTCGGTAGTTTTGTGGCTTCGTTCACGGTTCACCTACGAGGCAAAATGATTAGCACCGGGAGATGCAGTCTGAATTTATCTATTGTCTACTTAAAACATCCCAAGACCTCTCCCCACATATCCTCAAAATTAATCTTTCCTTCAAACCCATTGATAATGACGAATATGGATCTACGTCTCAAACTCAAACTACTACTTTGTGAGTTTAAGTATTGCTTGTCATAAAATTAAAAATTGTAGGACTTTATTGTCTTTTATACAAATAGGGTTTATTTAATTATTAATGGGCTTGGGCCTGTATGTATAAGTAATTTAGGGTTTCTAGGCTAATTACTCCTATATAACGGTGGTTTGTAAAGGTTGAATATACATAACTTAAGATTCTTAAGACTTTTTCCTCTTTAGCAAATATCTATTTTTCACAGTTTCATATCTTCATAGCTGTTCTTAGAAAGATCCAATAGTCAAAGCCAACATTTGGTATCAGAGTTAGATTGAAGAATATGTCGTCGACAAGATCAACAAAAGATGCGGCGGATATGAAGATTAGAAGAGAAGGGAACGTGACGCTCTCCTATCCGTTACTCACGAAGAATAACTACTCGGTTTGGGTATTGAAGATGCGGGTAAACTTACAAGCACAAGGAGTGTGGGAAGTCGTGATGCTCTCGCCGCCATCTATCAAGCACTCCCTGAGGACGTCCTTCTCATGGTGGCTGAGAAGGATTCTTCCAAGCTAGCATGGAAGACGTTAAATACAATGCATGTTGGAGTGGAGAGAGTCAAGGAGGCAAAAGTGCAAACCTTGAAGACACAGTTTGAGGCGATTCGTATGAAGAATGGGGAATCGGTGGATGATTTCGCCATGAAATTGACATCTATCGTGACTGGTATCCGCTCGTTGGGAGAGAAGGTAGAGGAGATCTCCGTCATCAAGAAGTTCCTTAAAGCCTTACCACAAACATATATGCAGATCGTTACAGTGATCGAGCAATTTGATGACCTCAAAAATATGACCATCGAGGAGATCATCGGTCGTCTCAAAGTCCACGAGGAGAGACTTTGCAGTTATGAAGACCAAGAGGATGAGCACCTATTGCTCACACATGATGAATGAATGTCACGAATGAAGAAAAACGGAGAAGCCCATTTTTCTTCTGGATCGTCGAGTCGCAATGGCAACGGTGGAGATAACCGAGGTCGTGGAAAAGGGCAAGGTCAAGGGTGAGGTTGTGCAGAAAGCTCGCCTCGACAAGAAGATACCAAGCCCCGCAAAGACAAGAGCACAATGAAGTATTATGCTTGTCAAAAGTATGGGCACTATGCGTCTAAGTGCCCTAACAATAGGTCTAACGATGAGGCAAACCTCACTAGCTTCTATGACGAGGAGCCAGCATTAATGTTTGCTGGTGACGAAAGCTTTGCCCAAAGACGATGATGCAAACCTCTCTAGCTTTTATGATGAGGAGCCAGTATTAATGTTTGCTGAGGGAGACGAGAAGACAAACCTTGAAGAGTTCATGCAAGAACTGTCCAAGGAGGTACCAGAGGTGGTGTTGTTCAATGAAGAGAAAGTCATGGAGAAATTCTTCGCAAGTGGCGATGAGTGTAATCACATCGATGTGTGGTACCTTGACAATGGAGCAATCAACCATATGACGGGACATCGAGAGAAGCTCAATGAGGTCGACGAGAAAATTACCGGGAAAATCTATGTGAGTAGAGATGCCATATTCGAGGAGGAGAAGAAATGGGAGTGGTGCAACAACAACAACAAGCTCGTACAAAATCCCATGGAGTTCAGAATCCTACAAGTTGTCTATGTGGAGGCACCACTGGTATAGATGGATCCTGATGAATTGTTGTTGCTCACCACCGATGAGCCAACAACATATCACGAGGCGCTAGTCGAAGAGTCGTGGAATGAGGCCATGAACAAAGAGCTTGAGTCTATTATGAAGAATAAGACATGGGAGCTCATTGACTTATCACCAGGTCACAAGACCATCGAGTTAAAGTGGGTTTTCAAGTTTAAAAGACACAGCGAAGACAACATCCTCAAGCACAAAGCGAGATTGGTAGCAAAAGGCTATGTGCAGAAGTAAGGCAATGATTTTGAGGAGAAGTTTGCATCGGTGGCGAAACATTACATAGTCAAGTTAATTCTTGGTATCGAGGTGGATCAGAAGAAAGATAGCATTGAGGTGAAGCAGGAAACTTATGCGAAGAAGGTGTTGAAATAGTTTTCAATGGAGGATTCTAACTCGAGCAAGTATCCTGTGTACGCAAAGTTGCAGCTCAGAAAGGATGTGGAAGGAAGCTTAGTGGATCCAAAGGAGTATAGGCGTATCATCGGGTGTCTCGGTTACTTGACGCACACTCGATCTGATATCTCTTATGCAGTTGACATAGCGAGTCGATACATGGAGAAGCCTACCACTCTACACCAACAGGCAATAAACACATTCTTCGTTACGTGAAGGGAACGACGAATTATGGGATTCAGTTAAGAAGAGGACGAGAAGTTGAAGAACTCGTTGGTTTTACTAATAGTGACCTAGCCGGTGACACAAACGATAGAGATAGTACTGGAGGGATGGAGTGTTATCTCAACGGGAATCTGATCACCTAGCAATCTCAGAATCAGCGAATAGTTGCTTTTTCTTCGTGTGAGGTAGAGTTTATGAAAACTACTACAACGTCGTATCAAGGACTTTTGCTGAGAAACTTATTGAGCGAGGTGCTCGAATGCGAGCCGAGGTCGGTAACCCTTTACATCGATAACAAGTCCGCAATATCAGTAATGAAGAACCCGGTGGTTCATGGACACAATAAACACATCGACACTCGGTTCCACTTTATTCGTGAATGCCTCGAGAATCGACAAATCAATATGGAGTTCGTAAGCACTAGAGAGCAGCGTGCAAACATTCTCACTAAGGCACAAGCAAGAGTCAAATTTGCGTAGATGCAAGAGCTGCTCGGCGTTAAGAATCTCGAACTAAATCAAGCTTACGGGGGAGATTGTAAGTTTAAGCATTGATTGTCAGAAAATTGAAAGTTGTAGGCCTTTATTGTCTTTTATACAATTAGGGTTTATTTAATTATTAATGGGTTTGAGCCTGTATGTATAAGTAATTTAGGGTTTTAGGCTAATTACTCCTATATAAGGGTGGTTTGTAAAGGTTGAATATACAACATTTAAGATTCTTAAGACTTTTTCCTCTTTAGCAAATATCTATTTTTCAGAGTTTCATATCTTCATAGTTGTTCTTAGAAAGATCCAATAGTCAAAGCCAACATACTTCAAATAACTTAGCATGAAAAAACATTAGTTGGACGACTTTTATGAACGATCCAGAAACTGAAAGCACAACTAAGGCAATGAAGGGCCTTCCCCTACTCGGACTTTGGTTGAGATCTTTAAATCTGCTTGCTTTCTTGATTCAATCTCACACTTGGTCTGATCACGCCGTAAATCAAGTTGTAATCGAATTGACCAAGAACGTTGAAGAAAAGAGTGTTGGCAAGGTTCACTGTATATTTTTTTCTAGTCTCTATTTCACTTCCATCGATCTAGGTTGCCGATTATCTTAAAACACTCTTCTTAAGAATTTAAATCTATCGTTTAATATGCATAAAATACATCATTATCGATGGCATAAACTGTCGCTAAAAGTCATAATGTCTTCGCTAATAACTATTAGCGTCGGCTACGTCGTCATTAAAAAGTTCATTGAAAGATAATAGTTATTATCGATGAGAATATTCCCCTAACACTGACGTTGATAATACTTTCTCTCGGGTTTTAGAACATTTTTAATTCTCTTATTAATATTGGAAACAAGGCTACATGTTGTCAATCTTCCCCTAGTACTTAAGATATCCGAAACCATACTCGAAACAAAATTTTCATCATTATCAACCTTCCAAAATCGAGTAACATAACCATCATGAAGCCGAATCGTTGTATCATGTTTAGAATTCGAACCTCCTCTAAATTACGCCTTAGAAGGGAATTCCACTCCCCCATAAACAACCTCACGAATAGTTTCTACCATCACCCACATCAATTTGAATCATATGTGCAACTTAATGCTTCAATCTAAGAATCTTTTTAAGAGACCAATGCGTTTCCTACTTAATTCTACACGTCCAAATGCTAGCTTCTGTTTTCATATATCTAGAATGAACTCATCGTACCCACAACGAGTCATTCTTCATTTCAATGGCCAAAAGTGTCAGACTGTATGCGCTTTATTCCACTCCACGCAATTTTTTATATTAAGACCTCTTTTAGCTTTAGGCATACAAACATATTCTTAACTAACCTTTTTGCCCCACGACCTTGGATACCCAAATAAAATTGCTCATGATACAATCAAGCTCTTTCATAACCTTCTTTGAGAGAGAAATTTGTTGCGCCCAAAATCTGATAATACTCATTGTGACCCTTTTTACGAATTCAACCATTCTTGCATATGACAGTCTTTTGATAGACCACCTCTAAATAGAGTAATTCACATTTTAAACAAGAGATCTTCAATGTGAACATTGTAACTACTTCGACGATAAAAGAACACCAATATATCTTACTAACAATGAACCCTCCTTGATACACATAATTTTGAAAATGGTCGCCTTAGTTCCTCTTTTCATAAAAAGCCAAACGTTTATCTTCATTGATGAACAAACTTGTAATACTAGAAAAAAGAGTGTTTTTTAATGGTGTTGATAAACTTCACGTTTGTTTTAGACACAATAAATAAATCATTCGTTGTGGGTGATAGTTTCATCCATGTAATGTGGGTGAAAGATGAATGGTCAACTTCTTAATAATATTTTGAAAATACAATAAACAATTTCCATGATATGGACAAAAAAGGTAAGTATAGAGAGGATCTCCTTATCTCACTCCACTTTCACCTTTAAAAATCTCGTGAATACCATAAACACGCAATAAAGTGAAGAGTTATAACACATTGCATAATCTAATAAATGTAAATAATTGGAAATTAATAAACATGTGGGTATTCACGAATTGTGTCTCATTTAATAGTATGAAATGCCTTACGAATATCAACATTAAAGACAATACGAGAAGATATAAGCTCTTATCGTATCCCTTCAAAAGTTTCTACATAATAAGAATATTGTGTGACATGGAACGACTAGAAATAAATGTTGATTGTCTCGGACCCACAAGGCTGACAATAACAATTTTAAAACGATGAGAAAGAATTTTGTAAATCACATTGCAATAAGAAATGCGACGAAAGTCTTGAATCCTAACAAGTACAAAACTCTTAGGGATCAAATTCAGAATCGTCACATTTTACTTCTTTAACATTCTCGGGTTCGTAAAGAATTCCAAAACACCATCACAAATATCCCTTCAAACCACCTCCCAATTTTCCTTAAAAAAAATGCTACATTGAACCCGTTGAAGTAATAATCTCTTTAAAGTAATTAATGGTCAATAATCTCTTTGAAATAATTAATGGATTCATCATGAATAAGCTTCTGACCTTGTATAGTAACACCTTTAGCATTCTCAAGCCTAGGCACATTGTTACGAATATTTCGAGAGGAACCTTCTTAAAAAGTAATGATATTTTTTTATTCCTATGGGATAACCAATTTTCTCTAGTATTCTGTCTTACAAAACTTTCATCTTTCAAGTTAAGCTCCTTAAGGTTAGTTAAAGCCTCTTTTTCATCCATTTGAAGCGGGTCGGAATCAACACAACCCAAAATTCTGCTTTGAATACTATCTTGAATACATCTTGCCACATCAACCATCTTAGAGATATTACTAAATTTTTCTTGTCAAATCTCTTAAACATCTTAAGTTTCTCAAACACTTGTAACATGTTAATACAGATAATTCTTGTCCCCCACACTTCATTCAAGATGCCTTTAAAGTTCTCATGATTCATAAAAAAAAGTTTAAAAAATTAAAAAGGTCGGACTTAAGAACATGTATTTGACTTTATGGGAAACGATCAATCTAATTTTCATTAACAATACCTCTTATCAATTCGATTTTTCTTCATCTGATTAGAACCCCTTGTGGAGGACCATGTAAAATGGGTAACCAGTGGTTGATAGCTCAATACATCCAATATGCTTTATGCACTCATTAAATTCTAGCACATCTTGAGTTATTTCATAGTACAGTTTTATCTCATATCTATATCTTGTTACATTAAAGTCTCTCAAATTCCAAGGTGAGACCTCATCAATCCAATTACACAAACAATGTCTATGATTTTTCCTTTCATGTCCCAAGTTACTACCATAAACAATAGCCATATTATATTAAGAGAGATCGAAAAAAAATTTCAACCATAATAACTTGAGCATATAACTTCTGAATCACAACCTACCTAGAATCCTAACCAATCCAAATTCGACTCTTAACACCATCAGAATTATATATAATTTTTCAATCATTTTCAACACAGCCCAAAGCAACCTTCTCGTTATTTTTATGATGAACTTTAGTTTTCAGAATAACAATAATTTAAATATCTTGCTTCACCCTCTCTCTTCTTACCTTTTCGTAGCTATCATGGCGATCTTTGAGAGAATCTTCGCGATGTTCCGAAAGAATCGTCCATACATCTTTCACCCATTCTATTAGGTAGAGGAGGTAACACATTTATGCTTTGCTGACGATTTCTTCATTCTAGCGCACGAAGACGTTGATTCCATTAAAACTATTAGGGCTGCACTAACGTTTTTTCTGAGGTAACAGATTTAACTATTAATGAAAGCAAAAGTGTGGCATTTTATGGAGGCGTGAAGGACGAAACAAAGCAGGACATATTCAACATCATGGGCATCAAAAGAAGACAACTTTTCTATAAGGTACTTAGGAATTCCGTTAACTGCGAAGCAAATCGAGATCTCACACTACAAGCCGCTGATTGAAAAGGTAAAAAACACGATATCTGGCTGGGCAGCGAAAAAACTTTCTTATGCAGAGAGGATCGAACTTATCAAAACCGTGGTTATGAGAATAGTTGGCTACTGGGCGCAGCAAATGGTCATTCCGAAGAAGGTAATGAAGGAATTTGACACGCTGATGAGAAACTTTATCTAAGGTAGTAGTGGAAGAGGTGGAAAGAAAGTCAAATAGACCGCTCTCTACAAAGCGAAGGACGAGGGAGGCATCGACTTGAAGAACTGTATCGAGTGGAACAAGGCACTAACCTTCAAGCATCTGTGGGCTTTGGAACGCAATCAGGAGTCACTATGGATCAAATGGATGCATACGAGGTTTATGAAACACGAAACCAACATCTAGACCTACAAAATTCACGAAGGTATGAGCTTTTTTTTGAAAAAGATTTATTAAACTAAGAAGCGATATTGCAGATCTTTATGACATCCGACTGGGGGACGGGAAAGGCACTCTATTCTAGCACGACCCCTGGTTTGAAAACTAGTCTATCATCGACAAGGAGGAGTTTCAAAATACCCGTATCAGAAGGGACTGTGCAAAAGCGAAAATCAGAGACATTAAAGACGGGAATTAGAACTTGCACTTGAGAAGAATTTCATAAGGAAAGAGGATACTTAATCATATAAGTAACATACAACTACACGACAGACTGGATATTCATGAATGGAAAGCTGAGGACAATGGGAAACTAGTATTGAAGAAAATATGGGAGGTAATCCGGGAAAAAGCGCAGAAAGTAGAATGGGCTCCTCTTGTATGGTCAACGAAGATTATCCCTCGACACCAGTTCATCCTATGGCTCGCCTTCTAGGAAAGACTCAGCACTCGTGATCGTATCAGCAAGTATATGAGCATCCCAGACGCGAGCTGTCTTCTATGCATAGGAAATGAAGAAACCATAGATCACATATTCAGGAGTTGTTGTATTGCTTCGGAGCTTTGGGACAAATTCTATAAAAACCTGGAGTTGATTAGTTTCCCGAGCGAATGGAATGAAATCAAAGAAACAACACTACTCAAAGCCAAGGGAAATAGATTTGTAACAACCGTGTTCAAGTGCGGCTTTGGAGCAGTGGTGTATAACATTTGGCAAAAACAGAATGCAAGGGTATATGGAAGAACCTGCAGGAGCGTTGACGAGTTATGGAAAGATATTGTATCGGATTGCAGCGCCCTCGCGAGAATGTGGAGAGGAATTCCAAGCACGGAGCAGAATTGGAATATCTGTAGGAACATGAGTTTACCGTTTTTTAAACTCACTAGAATTGAAAGCATTGTAAACAGATAATTTATTTACGTTTTTAGTTTTTTAGCTTTTATTCAGAATGTTACGACTTCAAAATCATTCTAGGCCTATCTAGAATGATCTCTTAAACTCATGGTTTTTTTCCCGTTTTTGGGAATTTTTAATGATATGACGCTATACATTATATATATATATATATCTTGCTTCCTAAAAATCCTCTTGATTTCTCTTCTCTTGATAGGGTCATTAAGAACCCTCTCAAATTCCATGCTATTAGATTCATAAATGAGATTGCAGTGTTATGCCTCTTTGTTGAGAAAAGATCTAATCTAAACACACGATAAAAAAAGATATAAATATAAAGTGGTAAAGAATAATAAGGAATACAAGATATAACGAGGTTCGGAAAACAATGCCTACATCCTTGGGGAGTCGTTCATTCTATTGATTTTCTATGGAATAATGGTCCAAGTAACCCTATGTTACAATATCTTTATTTATAGAAGTACATAAAAAATAAAAAATAAAAAATAAAAAAGACTAAAAAACTACTCATAATCCCAATAAGGTCTTAAAGCCCATTACAATATATAAACTCTAATAAAATATGAGCTCAAAACCCAACAATCTCCATCTTGGGAGAATACCGCACTTATTGAGAAGTGATGAATAAATTACAAATTCAACAATCTCCACCTTGACGAATTTCACGTCCCTTAGGAAATACACGAATCGTACCCATCAATTTCCACCATGAAAAAAGTCAAGCCATCAAAAATAAGTGGGTTCAACACTTCAATCTTCACCTTTGTTCGAGCCATTATTAGATAACTTTTTGTACCTCCATTTCCACTCAAGAACCCATATAAGAATAACAATCTCCACCATCATGTATATCGCGCCATCAAAATGTTATGAGCCACACATCAATCTTCACTACTCGAGTCATTCACGAGATAAATCATTATACCTCCACTTCTACTCAAAAGCCCTTAGAAGATAAAATCATAGAGTTTATAATACCAAGTAATTTTGGCAACTACGTTATTTTAGTGACTAAAGACATTCAACAACTCTTCACAATCTTTGTTCATACCCATTGACATATGCAGAAACTATAATTAACAATTCTTTATTATGTCAAAATAATCTTTACTTTTGTTTGTCACAAACCGAGTGTCTTATTTTTTAAGTCCAACAATCGACTGAAACTAAAATACCGATTAGGCCCAAGGCAAACTTTCATCGTCTACTTTTTCAAAATCATATATCTATCGAAAACTAAGGACACCCAAAATGAACTTCCATTATCTACTTACTCAAAATAAGATATCGATCGAAATCGAGAAGACCCAAGACGAACCTTTATCGTCTACTTCATAACAAATAAATTAGGTTATCACGACATTTTTTTTCTCAAGCTCAAGACCTCACAAAACATTTGTCACCCATCTTGCCTTGAACGTTGCATACTCAACCAACTTGAACCTCATACTTCTCCTTGACTAAATTAGACTACAATTTGCTAGTTTTTTAATCCAAAAACGCCTAGCAATCTAAGAATATTATTTCAAGATTCACTATCTCTCTTCAATTGTCTTCACCAATGTTTCAAGTGATCATCTATAGTTTCTTCAAAAGAAATTGCAAATATACTTTCATTTGAATTGACCGGACCTCCCATCTAGCCCCTTTTTCATGACTAGGAATCTTATTCAAGGTCTCAATCATCTCATTCATCTAATATATGATCCACAATGTATAGACAATTAAGATAGAATAAAAGAAGTAACAAAATCATCACCTTTGAATTAACTGAGTCTCTCATCTAGCCTATTTTTCATGACTAGAAATCTCACTCAAGGTTTTTTATTTATCTTCTCACATTAGAGAAATAATGCAATGATTTCTTCTTGGTCGTTTGAGAGTTTCTCTCAAGATGTCTCCACCTCAACTTATAAATGTCTTTCATTAGTCTTCATCTTTCTCTTCCTGGTTTTTCATTCAAAATATGTGTTAACTGGAATTATTTCAATCCTTAATCACCCGTCAACTCAATGCAATCTTGCAATTTGGCCTGAAGGATTGCCCTATCAACATGTCGATAATGTTATCATCGGTAAACACCATTTTGATAACAACTTTCCATACTCGATCATTTTTTGTCAAGTGTAAATCATACAATCTCACCACCTTCTTCATCTTGATTAGCTCTTCCAATAAGATAAAAAAGAGGTCATAACCAAAAAGATACAAACTTTTTTGTCCCAAACAAGTCAAATAAAACTAAATTATGCAGACACTTTAAGCCCCGGAAAAACAAACTTCGAGATGTCCAAACCTTGATCTGACAGTTGAAAATGTAGAGGAATGAGTTACCAACCCTCTCGATAAAATCTCAGTGCAATCGGACTCCGTTTGAATCTCTGATCGTCAGTTTGATGAAACATGCGCGACTATAGGCGAAAATCTGCTACTAGATTTTCTCTCTACCTCTCTTTTAATTTGACTTCTTCAATAACCGTTTTCCAAAGAAAAATTTCTCCAAACTCATTTTAGCCGACAATTTTTCAAATTTGATGCCTAACCTAGAAGATTGAATTGGGAACCGATACATATGAGTATGCTGAGCAAGCATGATCAACAATCATCCACTCGGCCGGTTGATGAAATACTATCCAATTGAAGCACCCTTCTGTAATGGTAAAAAATTAAGAAGAAATATCAGTTGAACATAACTAACAACAGTTCATATTTTAATGAAAATCAATATTTACCGTTTGAATGCCATTATACAACAAACCAGAACCGATATCGATGTTAGACCCAGCAGTACCTACTTCCCCGTATGTCATCCACTTGTACCTTGAAACGTGAAGGTAAAAATGGAACATGAATTTAATCCTCCATACGAAAGTATAAAAAAATAGTCATCGAGAAAAAACTTACTCTCCAACTGTTCCATCAACACAGATTCGGCTACCCAAATACTTATAGACTTTGAAAGTCTCACTCAAACGCCTACTAGTAAGAATATAATAAATTAGGTAAACATCCAATGAATATAATAATGTTAGTGTACCCACACAAAATTATCATGTAGTGTCCCAATTGTCCCAATTTCAGGATGATCACGAAACCTACTCATCAAAGGAGATCGTGCAAATCCGCATTAAACACCCTAAGGTCTTAGTGAGCAGCTAAGAGAATTGATACATACATCTGAACTAGCACAAGTTATTTATATAACCTATAAACATTCCATTTTCCAGATTGCAGTTTCTCTAGTAGCACAGCATTGTAACCCTGATCTGCTTGACAAATAAATCACGGTCAGGAGTCATGACTCATTATAACTGTTTTGTTTTGTTAAAGAGACAAAACAATTACTACAATCTTGGAAACATAAATATTAATCGACTAAATTGTTGGGTCTTAGTTATCTATCTTATTTGACAGATGAAAAGATGATGACAAGAAAACACCAAAAAAAAAACAAAAACAAAAATCAATCTTTGTGATGCATAACAACACTAGGAGGCATACCATTGAGAGCAGCATGATATATTCTTTTCTCTTCCAAACCTATATTAGATAGTGACATGTTACCCTTCAATAATAATATTATCAAATAAAAACCTAGCTCAACCAATTATAAAATCAGTAGAAAATATCGATGATACACCTCATGAGCCATCACCTTCTAACATTCTCTGCATAAAGTTTTGCATCATCATTTTCCTAATGTGAAGGATGGTTGGTATACACGTAACCTTATAACTTCAAGGTAGTTTACAAACTGACATAAAAGAATAAGTATATGCCTCACCTGCAAATGTAATCCCTATAATACGATGAATCTTAAGACAAAACTTGTGTTTTTAAAAAGAATCAGATATAATTGTTTCAGAAACATAGAATAAGCACAGAAAGGGTTTAATTCAATATCAAAGAATGTGGTAAGACTATCTTATGCATAATAGTCATTTACAAGGGTTGGATAGAACTGGTAGAGAGATATACTCATCCCTGATATGTATTTTGCAAGGTTTTCCAATTTCAAAGCAGAGTTATTAGAGGATATGTTAGCTACAGTGATATTATAGTGTAATATACAATGAGGACGGAGAGAAAGAGTAGATACCGAGAATAGTAACGGTTCTATGAGGACATTACTGATTTTCGTTACAAAATTTTTGTACCAGTGATCATCAGATATTTGCTCAGATTTTTTATGTTAAAGATCCATAAAAAGAGAACTACCAATGAGACTGGAAAAGTGAACTTAGAGCCTCGATATTTTACAAATGAGAAGGGATATTCCAAGTTAACGATCTGAGTTGACCTAGAGAGTCTGTAATTTAGTTACATCCCTTCCTCTTCAATGTCACAGAGTCTGTAAATGAGTCTGCACTTAATATTGAAAGTTTATGATCATGTTAACTGGGACTTTCTCTTTGATGTATGGTTAGAATGGGAATAGGCGAAAAGTAGATCTGATGGATAAAATTTTTATATTTCCACAACTAAATTTTATGTTACTGTGAATGGTAGTTCTCAGGGCTTTTTTGAGAGTTCGAGGGGGTTTAGGCATGGAGACCTATTACCCCCTTTTTGTTTGTCATTGTCATTAAAGCTCTTTCTAGGATGATGATCTTTATTAAAAATAACGGACTTATCCATGGGGTTTATTGCGGATCGAGGAGAGGTTCGTTTTCCATTTGTCACTTGTTTTTTTGTTGATGATACGCTCTGTATATTTCAGGCTTCCTGTAGAAATTCCAAGCACCTTCGTGATATTCTGTGGTTATTTGGTGCTTGTTCATGACTTCGTGTTAATCTTGGAAAATCTGAAATTTTATCTCTAATTTTATGTCAACTAGGAGAAGAACTCGTTTGGAGGATATTTAGGATATGGCATTAAATGTTTTCCGGACACATATCTTCGTTTTCCACTACAGTAGAAACTCAATAAATTAATACTCGATTATTTAATAAACTCTCTATGATAATATTTTTGGTCAGTCCTGACTCGGGGATAAGGTGCTAAATTAATAATTTGTTAAAATTATAAGATAATACATTTTTGATAATTTCTTTAGACCCCATATAAAATATAAATTAATAATTCCTTATATATAGCATATTACATGAATGATTTATGAAGGTTTCTTGATAAATGACTCAATTGTCTTTTGTTTTTTTTTTAAATCAATTTTCCCTTGAATGTCGTCTCTAATTTTCCTTAGCATGGTAAGAACTTTTGGTGTTGTATTCTCATAGCTCAACAAGAAATTGTTCAATGTGATTGTCGCTTTAATAGCTTCGTTTCGCGAAGGAGGCTCCATTGTAGAACTTTCATCATCTTCTTCATCGATATCATCTTTATTAATTCCAATAATGTTTTCAATAATTTCTTCATCAGTCAACAACTGTGCAACTAGATTCTTGCAATTGCTTTTGAGTGAGACTTAGATTATCCTTGTTGTGCTTGCATAATGCTCTTCGAATCTCGTCTGTCATTGTTGTTTTTTTCACACCTTTAAGATGGGAAGCCATGTTGTGTATATGATTTGTTTGTGTTAACCTACAGTCTTTTGATCTTGTTTATATAGAAAATATTTTTAATGTCCATAAAGTGATACATTGAACACAAGAAGCATAATAAGGTGAGAGATTGAAGGTTTCTTTCAAATTGGGTCATTCATTTGATATACAGTACATGCATTGTATACAATAATTAAGTGAAAGCTTAAAGGTGTTTGTAAACTAAGTATTTTACTATAAATTAATAAAATATTAATTAATATATAAATTAATAATTATTAATTTATCGATTAATTAATAAATTTTGGTCGTCCCAAGTGTATTATTTTATAGAATTTCTACTGTAGGTGCAAAGGCTCGTTTTAAAGTCTCATGAGAGCCGATTATCTCTAAGATGAAAAAAAAACTCCTTATTTAGAAAAGCAAGTTGATCTCTTAGGTAAATATGATCAGAAGCAAATATGGGATGGATTGGTCTAGTTGATTTACAAAAATATTCAGTCGCCCAATGGGATTTAGCGTATGGAGTGGCATGTCAATCATGTGGATATCGTGAATATTCGTTGTTTATCGTGGGTGACAGTTCATCTAACCATTTTTAGGAGGATGCATGATGTGTGGGTAAGAGTTGTGTTACTCTCTTCCATGTGTTGGCCTCTATTATTATTTGTAGAGATGCCACAGTCAAAGATATGTACGAACATTGCTCTCAAGGGTTTGTGCATCGTATCAGATATAGAAGGAGGTTATCATTGGAGGAAAATTTTTCTCATGATAGATTATTATCATTAGTGGCCAACAAAGGGGTGTCTCCGCTGAACTAGGATACGATGCGATGGAGAAATTTTTATAAGTTTGATATGGGACATTGTTATTATCTATTTGATAGAGTCATTCCAACTAAGTTGTGGTGGAAGAAATTATGGGAGTCTAAGATTCCCACTAAGATCTCTTTTTTCGGGTAGAGTGCGATCCATAGTGATATTCTAACTAATGATAGTATGCGCAAGGGTCTTATCTTAGTTAGTCAATGCGCAAGAGTCTTAAGGATGTGGAGACAGACCCTCGTCTCCTTTTAGATTATAAGGGTGTCGCTAGTATTTGGAGCCTTCTTTGAAGTATTACTAGTATTCATTGGGTTATGTCGGGAACTATTAGTGTGTGTTAGGAAACGTGGATTGAGGAGCTAGATTTGAGGGTCTAGAACAATGGGATTATATCCCCATTATTTTCTAGTGGGTAATTTGGTTGGAGAGAAATCGTATAACTTTCAATAATCCCAAACGACCATTGTAAATTCTTCACAATGCTATCATCCTAACATTATATGAGGATCGGTGTGGAAAGCCAACAAATTTAGTCGGAGAGCTCATTGCCCTTTTAGAAGATCTGTGCACACGTTAATTTTGTATTATTTGTGTGATTTTATTCACAAATATAATGTTTTTTTCGTTGTGATGAAACGACTATCCATTTCATAATAAAACTGCATGGATCATCTTCAAAAAAAAAATTATCCTTCATCCCATTTTGAAAGTCTCATACAATTCTGCCTAATAAATGTGTGACCAGCCTCCAGGATATTATTCGATTAGAGACCCATCTTACAATTAGGAAGTATAGCCCATGCTCATTAAGAAGAATTTTCTCGAGCCCATCTCAAGATCTAGAGAGTTTTTATTAGAAGAATTGCTTTTTGAGATGGAATATTTTGCATTTATTCATTTGATTGTATATGGGTCTTCACTTCCATCTTGCTCTAATACCATAAGAGAATAGAGACGATAACGATTTAAGATTTAAAAATAGAAAATCTTAAAAAGAAACCTTATTAATCCATGTGACTCTATCGAGGCCTTTTAGTAACAATTACAAATTAGTCTTTAAGCAAATCAAATATTTACAATCCAACTATGTAATCAAAAGATCTAATTATCCTATATAAACAATTCTACAAGTATATTCTTAGATATTGTAAGACTGGTAGATAAATATATATAGTCGAATTTTTGAACAATACATGGAATATATATGAAAATATTCATTTACAAAATATATATACATATAACTTGTAACTTTGCATGTAATTATTTTTTCTAAATTTGAATATTGTGCTGTTCTTTTGAGAGGAAGATAAGGGAAAATGTAACGATCTTGGGGCTTTTTTCCTTGATTTTGATGATCTCTTTTATATATTTATATATATATCATACCACGTGCCAAAAGATTAAGAAATATATATATTTATATAAATAAATAAATAAATAAAGTAAATGTTATGAGTGTGGACAGTTAGAGTTTTTAATGCTTACCCCGTTTTCTTGTTCTATCAATTGTGCTTAATGCTGACATCATCATTTCCCCATGCAAAATATACGTTACAATCTCTATAGGGTTTGTTTGATTAATTTTTCGTGGGTTTACGTCATTGTCATCTTAATTTGTTTGATTATTTTTCGGTGGGTGTATGTAAGCTTAATTAATGAGTTTTCTCACTTTATTCACCAATTTACTAACACCTGTTTGATTTACCTTATTTATGCAAAAGTATAATATATATATATATATATATATATATATATATATATATATATATATATATATTACTCTTTTTCTCACAGACGCATTGAAATCTCAGTTCTCACAAAGTACTTTCTCTCTCTAGCTAACTCATGAAGACGAACAAACACAAGATAAATAATTCATACAACCCTCTTCGTCTACTTGCTTCAACGACCATGAAAACCATCACTAAGAAACCCATGGCCACCGGAGCGGCTCAGTTACTACCTCCTCTGCTGCCGAAGCCGCTGAGGAAAGCCCGTGGACTCCACGTTCGACGTGGGTCATCAAGTCTTACTGACTCCGGCGACAAGATGGAGTCGAAATTGGTAATTAAAGATGAACTGTTGCCACTGAAGAAGAGAAGGAAATTGAGAGAGGCTGCCTTAAAAGACTTCTCCCTGTCGATGATCAAGACCAAGAACAAGTGAAGAACCCTAAAATGGAGAAGATTAACCCTCTAAGCTTTATGTTGTAATTTTACTTTTCTCGTAATATATATCCTACCTGCTGAATGTCAATAACTTTTAAACCCTCAATGATCAATTTGGACTTTAATTAAAATGCATGTGTTAGTTTATTCATTCAATGCTTGATTTTTCACTAATTTGATTTAATTTTAGTTCATTTATATGTAAGCAAATGATGAAAAAGTATTTTCTTTAAGAGGATGAGAGTCATAGATCAAGCCAATGTTGTCATCAGCTAAATAAGCAAAGTCTGTTTCTTATTCTTAAAAGGAAACAGCCAAATTCGTAAGGTTAAACTTCTCTAGTATAGAGAAGGATTCAACTTGTTTTTATGAATAGCATTAAGTCGAGAGAGAATTATCCTTATGCAAAACATCTATCTCCAAATCAAACAAGTAACATTTAGATCAAATCTCGTGTGTTAAAATATGCCATAATTGTACTTATAATAAATCCTATCAAATTAAGAAAATCACAATGTCTTGTTTGAGCAAATAATCCCAAAAGAACCCCTTTGAATTGTGAAGAAAACTTTATTTGTAGTGAGGTTTGCATTCATCTTACTAGTTTTACCAGCTTGTTTTCTATGTTAAAACTATACAATCGAGAAAGTCTTGCTCCATTCTTAATATATAAGAACATCCTAAACAATTTGTCGATAATATTTTTAATTTTTCACGGTTACATAACTAAGAAATTAGAATGATATGCACATATATATTTATATATAGTTCAAATATTTATCAATTAAATTTTGTCGCATTGATAACGACATATCTACGATTTTCATTATACTTAAATAAATGTTATGAAAAATATTTTTTGTGCACGAACAAAGATTTAAAATATCTTTCAACTAGATTTTGTTGCATCGATGACAAATCTTCCTAGACCACATATAAAGATAATTTGAAGTAAACCAATTATTAATACAATTTTGAATCAATAATTACATTAAAATAAAATAAAATTTGTCAAATGCACATAAATATTGGAATTTATATTGCATAACTGAAAGAAAAAAACATGAACAATGTAAACTAATTCAAAATAATAATTAACAATATATTTACAGAACCATTTATTAATTCAATTTAGTCCATCAATATACAAAATTATACATTTTTATTAATAATTGAATTTTTTATTTTTGTACATGTATAAATAATAACAATATTATCAAATGTAGAAATATAATCACTAAATATTAATAATAGTATGAATAGAATTTTATGAAACACTAAAAGAATTTTTTTTCACATAAATTTAAGAAGGATATAATCATAATAAATAACTAAGGTATTTCTTTCTGGACCTGATCTTTTTTTGCCCCGTATCTAAAGCTACAAATGAGTCCAGCTAGTCGTGAGTCGCTGACGAGCCGCTCGGTCAAAACTCGACTTGAGTTTGACTTTGACCAAGTTTGAATCGAGCTCGAGCTAATTGATTTAATATTTGAGTCAAACTAACTCATATAATACTTACTCGATGGTTTGTCGATCTTTTTTGAGCCTGATAATAAATAATTTATTTTAATTTTAAAATCTAAAATTTAAAATAAATATTTTTTCTTCACAAATATTTTAAAATTTAATTTTAGTTCAAATTTATTAATTCGAGTAGAGTTCATAGATAAATAGTCGAGTGGAGCTTAAGCTCAAACTGGCTTGAGCTCGGCTTGACTCGATTGCAGCCCTATCGATATCCCTTGTGCCCATGTTGCGATTAGAGGTGTAAACGAGTCAAACTATTTGTGAATAGCTCGGTCAAAGCTCGGCTGAAACTCGGTTTGACCGAGCTCGAGTCGATTTCGAGTAGCTCGATTATAAAATCGAACTCGATCTCGAGCTTTATATATATAATTTCTTTGTGTCGTCCACGACTTTCATTCTTAAATTCCCTCTCTCTCTCCTCCTTCTATTCTTAAACAGTCAAACTCATCTCTCTCTTTTTCTTCCATTCTCAAACGGTAAAACCCCTCTCTCTTCTCCTTTCATTTCCAATCGGTCAAACTCTTCTCTCTTCTCCTTCCTCCATCTTTTAGATTTTTCTCTATTAAAGAGACCTTGAAGCTCCAGAAGGACAAAGGATATTGGATCACATCAGTAACATACAACTCCGAGACAGACCCCATGTTCATTAATGGAATGTAGAAGACAATGGGAAGTTGGAGAATATGGGATGTAATCCGAGAAAAAGCGCAGAAAGTAGAATGGGTTCCTCTCGTATGGTCAACTAAGATCATTCTTTGACACCAGTTCATCTTATGGATTGCCTTCTGGGAAAGACTCATCACTCGTGACCGTATAAGCAAGTATATGAGAATCTCGGACGTGAATTGTCTTCTATGCAATGAAAGTGAAGAAACTATTGATCACCTATTTGGGAGTTGCACTATAGCATTTGAAATTTGGGACAAATTTTCTAAAAAACTGAATTTGATTAGTTTCCCAAAGGAATGGAAAGAAATCAAAGAAGCAGCACTACTCAAAGCCAAAAGAAACAGATTCGCAACAAACGTACTCAAGTGCGGCTTTGGAACAGTAGTTTACAACATTTGGTAGGAACGTAATGCGAGAGTCTATGGAAGAACCCACAGAAGTATTGAAGAATTATGAAGAGACATAGTCTCGGATTGTGGCGCACTTGCGGGAACGTAGAGAAAAGTTCCAAGTACGGAGCAGAATTGGAATATCAGTAGGAATTGTAATTTACCGTTTACTGAAATCATTAGAAACAAAAATATTGTAATTAGATAGTTCATTAACGTTTTTGCTTTTATTCAGAATGATACGACTTCAAAATCATTCTAGGTCTATCTAGAATGATCTCTTAAACTCGTGGTTCTTTTCCCGTTTTGGTGAACTTTTTATGAAATGATGCTAAGTCGTTTTTCCCAACAAAAAAAGAGACCTTGAAGCATCTATTTTTTGGATTCTACTATTAATAGAGCAACTTGTTCATTGCATTCACTATTTCATATTTTGAATCTTATAAAATTTGAAGATCACTATGTGGTCAATGCATCATATTGTCGAACTTTTAATATTTGTGATGAAATATTTTAAATATTTAATTTTGCTTACAATTTCTAAATTAGATGTTTGTTATTAAATGATTATCTTTAAATTATGTGATGGTATTTATATATCTTATTTTTAAATAATGTTGTGATTATATTGTGTAGTTTGAGATATATTTTTGATAATTTTAATTAAAAATTTTAATTTTCGAGCTCGAGTAGCTCGAATTGTAATCAAGTCGAGTCGAGTTCAAATATATATTTTAGTACTCGATCGAGTTCGAGTTCGAGTATTTACAATACAATTCGAGTTGAGTTCGAGTAGTATGGTAATCAGGTCTATTCGACTCGTTTACACCTCTAGTTACGACCATCAAAATAACGTCATTTTGCTTTAGTTTTTAATTGAGTTGGTTAAAAAATATATGAAAAAAGGTTCGACCATCAAAATAACGTCGTTTGTTTTCCTGCTCTATCTCTTAATCTTCCACAACCTCATTCTGGATCTCCACTTCATTCCGACAACTCCTTTATATGTTCAACTCTTCTTCTTTCTTTCTCAAGAAGATTCTTTGCCGCTCCAATATGTTTTCCCATTTTTTGTTCATCTTCATCTTTTACCATGTCTGGTATCGAAAAAAATGCGCCTAATGTTAGAATTATCCAAATTAGATTCTAATTTAAATTATAAAAAATTAAATATGAATGTCGCGGAAGAGTACCTTAATTCATCTTCCGAATCTTCTCTTCCTTATAATAGAAAGGATCTTTAATCTTCTATTTCCTTAGACTTTCCTTTAATGGAATGGTTTTTCTAATTCGATGAGTACGTCAAATTGGTTTATCTCTCTATTGATGGGGACATAAAGAGGAAATGGGGACCATATCATTACAAATAACCAATATGTAAGTTATTTTAGTTTGAATAATTATAATTTAGCCCATTCATAAAATTAGAAATATCACTTTAGGTATCCTCAACTTATATTCATAATCAATACACCCATAAGCCATAAGCTTAATTTTACATTAGATCACATTATTTTAACTTATATAAAAGATGACATTTGTACAATTATTTATTATACTAGTGACCCATAAATTCCAATAATCTCCCACTATGTCACATATGTATAAAAATAAATGTATCAACCATAATGCGTCTGAAGTTTTGTGTCATCTCAATCATATGTTGTATAAACAACTTTATCAATTAATTATATCAATATATGATCAAATAGCTCGTTGTTGTATTTAAACACAACTAGACCCAACAGTGATCACATAAATCAATACAATTAATTGACAAATCATATCATTAATGTGAGGAATGAAAATTTCATGCAATGTGATCTTTTCATGTCAATTTTCAACTAGTCTTACTTAACTTTAGTGAGATCGCACTTTAAACATAATTATACAAAGTGTAATTAACTAAATAATACTTAATTTTTTATCAGAATAAAACTTCATAAATATCTATAAAATAACTAAACTAAAAGACAATCAAACTGCAAACTCCCACTGAAATTAGAAATCATCGATCTCTACGACACTCATACGAGCAATATTTTCATGAAATACATTAAACAATAAACTCATTGTCAAGGGGTTCATAACAATAGAGTTTGTACATAAATATTTTATAGAAATCTATCCACTTAGTATCATTTCTTTCACGGCGAGAAATTTGATGTCAATATCACCTAGTTTGATGCCTAGTAATATGTCATAAATTCCGCTGCAATAGTGGATGACATCGTAAGTGTTTGTTTGACATTTCTTCAAGAAACGACTAAATCATCAAGCGAAAAATATAACCCAAAGTGGATTTCATACTATTTTAGCTTTCCGTAAGATTAGAGTTAGAATACTCAATGATCTTAAGACTGCCTAACATCCTTTATATGAGCATTTAATTTTTAGTTCTTTTCAAATATTTCATAACATACATGTCCCCAAAACGCACCTAGAGAGAGAAATTTTCTCTGGAGATTTATTTTCTCACTACGGGCACGACCGGCACATCAACGCCGTCAGAGCTTCCGACATTAGAATGATCTCAAATTTCTACAGCAGGTGCGTCTCTTTCCCCTTACAATCTGACCGAAGGAATTTCAATTTGGTCAGAGGAATCGGGAGATATCGTGATTATATAGTTTCTGGATCTGATATTTGTTTCAAATCCCTGTTTTGGTGCGATTGGTTTCCAATCGTTATGTTTGCGCCCACCCTTTGCTACAGAATTCCAACCTTTGTGGCTCCTTTGAAGATTATGCAGTTTGTGCTTAATCTTTCCAATGACTGGTATGCACCCGTCCAGTGTTGTTACTCGGGCAAGGGGCGTCCTTCAATTCCTCCCTGATGATCCTAAGAAGGTGTTGAAGGGCCATCGACAAGTAGCAAGACTAGGTCTGATAGACGAACTCGCGGGTCTCTTAATAATTCCAGAAAGCAGAAGCCAGAAATCATTATTGAAGTCCTAAAAAATGGAGAAGGTGCGCATATTGATTCTATACCAAATACATCATTGGGTATGAGTTCTTTTCCACATGCTAATGAATTGTATGAGAATAGTTCTATTGGGGATTCATACTATAATGATATGCATGTTCATAATAGAAATGATAGGATTGAATTGATAGGAAAAGATAGTACTGCATATAGAAATGATAGGACTTTAATTCCAAAAATATATGTTATTATTGGAATTGCTGCAAAGAATGGACCGTTAGGGTCGCTGGTTGGTACCCTAGACCTGACCGGTCATTCTATTGGGAAATTAGATTTGAAATCTTGTCTGGCTGAAACTGATAACAATCGGGTTGCTTGTACTGAAAATTCGGTCCCAATGTTGGAGATAATCTATCAAAAGTGCTCTAAGGTAATGCAGGAAAATGGCATAAATTGTACAGGTTTATCGGGTCCTATTAAAAGCTCAATGTTAAGGTCTGTTTCTGCATCGGGTGAAAACATTATGCTGAGATCTATGTCTGTTTTGAATGATCCTACTGAAGTTGGTATTGGGGTTCCTATTGGAGTAAATATGATAGGGCTGAATAAGATTACTGGTCGAGAATCAGTAGGTTCAAAGAATATTACAAGGTCGGGGCTAGTTTCAGAAATAGGAAAACATGACAGTTTTGGTTATTTTGGTACAGAGAAAGATTAGAAAATATAGCTTATCAGTCTTGCTAGAGAGGATATTGATCTGGGCAAAATGGGTCATATTGAAATTGCCTCTACAGAGTTGGAGATATCAGCTGCTCAGAGTCCATTGGGTCCAAAGAAGGACATAATTTCATAATCTTGTTCTACAATGGGAAATGTTGCAAAACTGAATGTCTTGGGTTACATTGATGATCAGAGTGTTAAGTCTACCTACTCTACTAAGGATCAGATGGAAAGTCAGATAATCAGACTATGGACTAGGCTAGAAAAATTTGGACAGAAGACACTAAATGCACATAAGATTTTAAAACTAAGGCTAAAATTGCAGGATCTTCTAAACAACCTACACATCTAGCTGAAACTGTTGAAGAACATAGTCTAACAAAATCTGGAAACACTGAAGAAATTGGATCTGAGTTGGAGCTGGTCATAGAAATAAATTCAGCTAAATCAGAAAAGCCTAATAAAATAGATCTAAAGAATGATGAATTGAACTTGATTGATATAGTCAATGGTGAAAGTTTGGTTGGGAATTATATTGATTTATTGGTTGATGGCACCATGAATGACAATCTATTTGAAAATCTGAGTCTGGGTATGGATCTCATGGAAGCTACAAATAAGTTGGGTCAAAATATAAGTTAGGGTATAAGAGGTGAAGAATGTATATAATGGTAGAATTAGCCAACGGTTTTCGCTTGACCGGGTCTGATAATGGGTTAGCCAACGGTTTTCGCTTGGCTGGATCTAAAAAAGTTAATTTGGTTGCTCACATAAGCCTTGGTGATACTCCCGTTTCTGGTCATACAATTGCTTCCTCCGCCGGTCCTAATGGATATGATGATAACTCTACAATCAAAGTTATGAGTCACTAGTCAAATCAAAAGAACCAAAGCATGGATGTTGATTTGGAATCAGACGATAGCACTGACTATGATGAATCAATAATATATGACCTTAAACATCATAAGTCCATGAAGAAGATGTCAGCAGCAAAGATCAAACCAAAAGCAAAGGGGCATAGTTCTTTCAAAACAAGTGCTGAAATTGAAAGGATCGGTCAAGTAACAGGATCGAATAATTCTAAAACAGCTAAGAAGGGTAAGAATGGATCGAAAATCAAAGAAAGGAAAAACATGAAGGCAAATAACTCAAGTTCCAAAAAGAATGCAAAGTAAATCACAAGGAACCCATGACACCCAAGGTTAACCCTAAGATATTGAACATGGGTACATTTTCTCCACTCGTTAATCTGGATCCTGAAATTCCAATTGATAGCATTCAAAAGAGGAAAACTAGTACACAAGAGAAAAGCACTGAAGAGGATATTCTAAAGAATATTGGAACAATTGAAGGCAACGGTTTTTTGGGTAAAACAAGGGTTAGATGGGCCAAAAAGAACAAATAAGTCATGAAAGATAGCAACCTTAAAATAGTTATCTCTTCAGCTCCTCCTACTACTGCAATTCCTGACAAAGAAAATACCCAGGCTGATAACAAGGATCCTACTATTGGTTCAACGTGGTCAATGAGGAAAAACGAAATAGCAAATTTGGCAGGACTAAGAAACCAGATGAAGAAGCTATTTTTCTAAGTTAATAAACAAGAGATTACGATTCCTCATGAAAGAAATGATCAGTTGAATGCTCAGTTCAACATTCACTATCTAAAAAATTGGAATCTCTTCAACAAAGATCAATATGATGAAGTGATCAAGTGGACGGTTGACGCCATGAAGGAAATTTCGAAATGTAATAAAATAAAGGTGTATACAATCATGAGAAACCCAAACAAAACCTGGAAATAAGGAGAGGTGTGGAATGGAAATGCCATGAATAATCCAGAAAAGAGAAAATTCCAGATAGACACCTTATACCCAAAGGTAATTACACTTGATCATCCGCATCGATTTGAGCTCCCAACAAAAATTGAAGAAAATGCGTAAAGGTATGGGAGTTTATTATAGTTGGTCACTTTATGGGAAACATGAAGGCATCATTTACTGAGGTTAAAATAACGTTGATGGGTCAGTGGGAATTCTCTGGTCTGGAGAGGATCACAATCAATGATCACGGATTCTACTTTTTATCCTTCAAGAATGGGAGCGAAATAAAGTCGATCATAGAGAGAGAATATACCTTTATCAGAGAAAAAAAGATTCAAATTGTACAAGTGGAGCGAGGAACTTAATACTAATCATAGACCGCTTGAACTTGAACAAATCTGGGTGAATCTCAAGAATGTTCCACCACACTTGTGTAACCCAATGGGCCTGGCCTATATTTCAAGCATTATAGGAAAACCACTTATGTTTGACCCAGCAATAGAAGGCTACGAGCGTGCATCTGTGACCAGAGTTAGTGTCGAAATCCATCCAAGTAGTTCTCTTCCAATCAAGCTTAAACTTAAAGATATACTAGTTTTTCCCAAAAAAAAATAGACTGGGAAATTTATTTGACATTGGAGTACAATACGAATGGAAATCAAATCGATGTATATGGTGTAGCACTTTCACACACGCTACGAATAAATTTCCAGTCAATAATAATCTAAAATCAAAGGCCAATAACAATGCTCAAGAAGGCGGTATCAATGAATCTAACCATGCTCAGGTTGAGAGAAATGTGAACAGGTCTGAACTTAAAAGCAATGAGTGCACTGATAATGATAGGATGGGCAACCAAAAGCAAGAACAGATAAGAGTAAGGAAGAAGATAGTAAAAAGAATGAAGTGGGTAAGGGTACAAGATGGCCCTACTAACGTTGATCCTATTGGCCATGTTCAAGGCACCGGTTCAAGGGATTCTGTTTTCTCAAGAATAGGTCCTTTCAAAATATCGGTCCTGGTCAGGGTATTGGTCCTGATAAAGCTGGACATAGCAACACCGGTCCTAGAGCTTCTCATTATGCTATCGTACCTAGCCATATTGACAATGTTAAGCTTGGTCATGGACTTGTTGATCCTAATACTACTCAAGCTACCAGACTTGCTACTACTGGTCTTAATGAAAAATGTGCAACCATTGCTGGTCCCGACTATATTGGTCCTGATACTAGCACAAGTCCTATTATGGTGGATGATACTATTGATGGTCTTAATTCCACTAGTCTCAATATTTATCAAAGAACTGGTCTTGATGCAACTACAGGTCCTGGTTCTAAAGTTTCTGGAATTCAAAGATCTATAGGATGGGGAATACTTGGCCCATATGAAACAATAAAAATTGGGTCTGATGGCACTCCAATAGGTCGTGAGTCCACTCTTCACAATTCTAGAAATGCAAGCAGGAACCGAAAAAAAGCAATTTTATCAGAATTCGAAATGACCCGATCCATGGGCTCAGAGCCACCTTTTGAGATAATGAACAAGAGAATCCTGGACAAAAAAATATTGAAAAACTAACAAGCAATAAGGAAGCTCTTGAGAATGGACTGGAAAATCTTGGGTTTTTTGAAATCAAAAGATCAAGTGTAGAAGAAGACAATTTGGTCTTGAATATTTCAGTGAACCTTGGTTTTGAAGTAGGGCGAATTAAAATTGATAACAGACATGAATCCAGTAGTGAAGAGGTTTAAAGTCAGAAAAGACCTACTAAAGAAGAACAGGCTGAAAATCAAAGACAAAGAAGAAAGATTATGGATCTAGAAGCCACTAACTCTATAACAGAAGAAGATGAGATCTATATGAGGCAACCCCCACTCAATGGCAATAGTATTCCATGTAATCAAGTTGTAGCCATTGAGATTAGCGAGGAAAGTGATGCTTACGATTTCTATGATGAAGAGGTCCAGGACAGTCTAGAAAGTCAGGAACCCAACACTTATATCCATTCATGAATATAGTGACATGGAACATAATGGGACTCAATGACCCTCTAAAATGAAAAGAAATCAAGAGGATAATTGAGAAACAGAAGATCACTATTATGGTATTCTTGAGACAAAAGTCAAAAGTAGGAACGTTGAGAAGGTTAGCAAGTTGTGTATTGATAGTAGCTGGGAAATCATTCACAACTCAAATGACAAAACGGAAAGAATCTGGGTTATCTGGGATAACAAAGTTGATGAGGTCAGGGCTCTCTTTTCGAATGATCAAGCAATCCTAGTGGAGGTCAAAGACAGAATCACAAGAATCGTGTTTAATCTTGATATTGTCTATGGTATCAACTCAAACACTAACAGAAGACTCCTCTGGAATTGTCTTAGAAAGTGGATCGGTAGTGATAAATCTTGGGTTGTCCTCGGTGATTACAACGTAACTAGAAACGAATCTGATCGTAGCCCACAATTTGAAATAATTCGGGATATGATTGACTTTAATGACTGCATTAGAGATATCGGTTGTATTGAGCCTACCAATTCTGGGAATTTCTTCACTTGGTCTTCTACAAGAGGGAATGAGCAAATTAGAATAAATAGAATAGATAGATGTCTAGTAAATGAGAACTGGATTAACCAATTTTCGAGAAGTCAACTTCACGTTCTGAATCCGGGTATATCTGATCACTACCCGATTAAATTGTTCTAGGAAAAGGAAGAAAGGTTGCAAATGCCCTTTAAATTTTTCAATTTTTGGATGCAAAACGACAAATTCAAGGGTATTCTCGAAAGCGTATGGTCTACAGTTGTTAGGGGGTCCAACATGTACAGGGTTTCTGAGAAGCTTAAGCTCTTGAAGAATCGTCTTCAAAGCTTTGACAAAAAGAAGTTCAATAATATCTCCAATAGAGTTCTGGTTGCTAGAGAAGAACTGGAAGAAGTTCAGAAAAATATTATTAAGGGATGATAGTGATGTACAACTCAATGAAATAGAAAGAAATACGCTTGAAAACTTCAAGAAGCTGAGTCAGCTTAAAGAGAATTTTGTTAGACAGAAATTAAGATAGAGTTGGCTCTCGTTGGGTGACAAAAACACAACTTTCTTCTACATAAAATGCAAGGCTAGAAACATGAGAAACAATGTATACATGTTGAAGAATGATGATGGTGAATATGTTCAGGGTCAAAAGGGTGTACAAGATTTGGCTATTGATTTCTATAAACAGCTTATGGGTATAAGAAAGTGGCATCAAAGTCACCTAAATACCTTGTATCAGATTATTGATAGGAAAATCACTACAGAAGATAGTCGCGAGCTGATAAGGGTGGTCACGAGGGTTGAGGTTAAAGAAGCTCTATTTAGTATTGATGAGAATAAAAGCTCGGGTCCTGATGTGTTTAATGCACAGTTCTTCAAAGACAATTGATTGGTTGTGGGTAAAGACGTTACTGATAGGGTTTTGGAGTTTTTCAAGAACAGGAAGATGTTAAAGCAATAGAATACAGCGGTCCTAACCTTGATCCCCAAAACTACGGTACCCAAAAAAGTACAAAATTTAAGACTAGTTTCCTTCTGCAATGTGATTTATAAAATAATTTCAAAAATCAATTCTAAATGATTTTAAAATGTCATGGAAAAATTATAAATATTAACCAATTTGCATTCATTCCCAGTATGACAATCTCTCATAATATTTTTCTCATGCAGAACCTTTTAAAATGCTACCGGAAAAAGAAAATATCTCCGAGAGTGACTTTCAAAATAGATATCAAGAAAGCTTTCGAATCTATTAGATGAGAAGTCATTCGGGACTTTCTAGTTGTTTTTGTATTTCCTATGATTTTTATTGATTGGATTATGCAGTGCATTTCATCATCTTGCTTTGTTGTTAGCGTCAATTGAGTCCACAAAAGCTATTTCAAGGAGGGAAATGGGGTAAGGCAAGGGGACCCCCTCTCTTCTTACCTTTTCGTAGCTATCATGGCGATCTTTGAGAGCATCTTCGCGATGTTCTGAAAGAATCGTCCATTCATCTTTCACCCATTTTGGGAGGTAGATTAGGTAATTCATTTATGATTTGCTGACGATTTGTTCATTCTAGCGCACGCAGACATTGATTCCATTAAAACTATTAGGGCTGCATTAACATTCTTTTCTTAGGTTATAGGTTTAACTATTAATAAAAGCAAAAAGTGTGGCATTTTTTGAAGACGTGAAGGAAGAAACAAAGCAGAACATCTTCAACATCATGGGCATCAAGGAAGACAGCTTTCCCGTAAGATACTTAGGAATTTCGTTAACTGCGAAGTAGATCGAGATCTCACACTATAAGTCGTTGATTGAAAAGGTAAAAAACATGATATCTGGATGGGCAGCGAAAAAACTTTCTTATGCAAGGAGGATTGAACTTATCAAAATCGTGGTTATGGGCATAGTTGGCTACTAGACGTAGAAGATGGTCATTCCGAAGAAGGTAATGAAGGAGCTCGACACACTGATGAGAAACTTTATCTGGGGCAGTAGTGGAAGAGGAGGAAAGAAAGCCAAATGGACCGCTCTCTGTAAACTGAAGGACGAGGGAGGCATCGGCTTGAAGAATTGTATCGAGTGGAACAAAGCTCTCACCTTCAAGCATTTGTGGACTTTGGAGCGCAATCAGGAGTCACTATGGATCAAATGGGTGCATACGAGGTTTATAAAATACGAAACCAGCATATGAACTTGCAAAATTAATGAAGGTATGAGATGGTCTCTAAAAAAATTCTTAAACTAAGAAGCGATATTGCAGAGATTTATAACATTCGGCTAGGGGACGGGAAAGGCACTATAATCGGGCATGACCTCTGGTTCGAAAAACAACCTATCATCCACAAGGAGGTTTTTCAAAATACCCGTATCAGAAAGGACTGTGCAGAAGCGAAAATCAGAGACATTAAAGACGGGAATTTGGACTCACTCCTAAGAAGAAATCCATAAGGTTAGAGGATACTTAGTCATATAAGTAACATACAACTACACGATAGATCGGATATTCATAAATGGAAAGATGAGGACAATGGGAAGCTGATATCGAAGAAAATATGGGAGGTAATCTGGAAAAAAGCGCAGAAAGTAGAAATGGCTCCTCTTGTATGGTCAACGAAGATTATCCATCGACTCTTCAACGTTCCTGCGGGTTCTGCCATATACCATTGCATTCCGTTCTTACCAAATGTTATACACCACTGCTCCAAAGCCGCACTTGAACACGCTTGTTGCAAATCTATTTTCCTTGGCTTTGAGTAGTGTCGCTTCTTTGATTTCATTCCATTCGCTTGGGAAACTGATTAGCTCTAGACTTTTATACGTCTTTTGTTACTTTTAGACAAATAGAGCATATTGTTATAAAGAAGAAAAAGAAAATTAAAGAATAGGGATAGGTAATTTGTCATGTTTAGGAAAAGTTTGATTTAGACAAATATATTTTTTCTCCCATCTATTAAAGCAAAACAAAACACAAATTAAAAGAATATATATAAAGTCTATTAAAAACACATTTAATTTGTTTAATTTATTCATAATTTATTTTATTAAAGTAAATCAAATTTAATTATATTTTGGGTAAAAAATGTGGGTGTTTATAATAAATAATCAAATTTATAAAAATAATAATTTAAAATATATATTAAAATATAAATAATTAAATTTATAAAAAATAATAATTTAAATATATATATATAGGTAATCATATTTATAAAAATAATAATTTAAATATTTTAATAAAAATAATAATCTAAATATATATATTTAATAATGAGTTTTAATGATTTCAATATAAATAAAAAATAATTAACTAATTAAGTTTGTTAGTTAGTTTGGAAAGTTAAAGTGAAAACAAACTATTTTGAGAACTTACCCTTAATATATTCTTGTTTGGTTTAATTATTGAATATAATATCAATTAAGCAATTCAATCCTTTTTATTAATTTAGATTCTCCATTGACTATTTTAAGTTTGTAGATATAATTTTATATTATTTGTAAATTAATGTTTATATGTAACATTTGAATTAAGAGCTCCTTTCATTTTAGAGTTTTGAGATTGTTTTTTAAGTTTTTTAAGTTTTTTTTATTATATTACTATTATTTTAATCATCAAATTATTTAATTCAATAAGTAAATATTAAAATAATTTTATTTATTTATATCAAATTTAAATTTTAAATATAAAATAATATTTTAATAATTAATCTTACAAAATTCTAAATAACTTATTTTTTTTATTAAATAAGACTTTAAAAAATAATATAATTCCTAAAAAACTTGGATCAAACAAACTATTAATTAAAATTAAATCATTGATAAAAAAAATAATAATCAATTTTATTGGACAAAATATATTTTTTTTAATAACCTCCAAATAATTAACTCAATTTTAAATAATTTAAAGTAAATAAAATTATATAAAATAACTCATTGTTTAACCCCAAAAACCCAAGTTCAAGCAAAGTCTAGAATAAATATACTGAGCCTAATTTGATCTTGAGTTTTTTTTTTTTAAGAAATGGTTATTTTTAAAAACATTCATTCATTTGAAATTAAATAATTTAAATAACATCATCAAAAAAATATTCTTAATTTTTTAAAATTTGAAAGAATTGATTGTATCATATTCAAAAATTATATCAAATAACCAAACATCACAAAATATAAATGTTGCAATTGTGTAATCATGTTACTCCTAAAATGAAATTATTGAAATTCTATTAAGTAAGTGGGTGCCATGATATAATTTTATGCCTAGCTATATTAAATTAAAATTAAATAAATATAATTATTGTATATATTTTATTTTATTTTATTTGTACGTAATATTTGTCAAAAATAAATAAATAATACAAAATAAAAGTGATAATATTCTTATTAAACTCAAATTAAGACCAAATATTTTAGTTCATAATTTTACTCTTTTCTTTTAAAAAAAATATATATATATCTTAATTGGGAAAAGGTGACGGTGATTAAATTCTCGAGTCAAACTCTTAAAATTTTACAATTTTACGATTTCAAATAAGGTTAACGAGTTTAATTTTAAGTAAACTTTTAGTTAAATTAAATTAAAAGGAAATAGCTAAATCAAAAAGGGGGAAATTGTTAAATTAAGTTAAATGGAAAAATGGTTAAATTAAGTTGAATTATGAAAAACGTGATAATTGATTAAAATGAATACACATGGTTTTGATGATGGTTTTGTTGAAGGAATAAAACTAAGTTTAGTAATGTGTTAATGCGCAGATAAAAATGAAGACTCGTTGGCAGCATAATTGCTCCATCAGTAGAGTTCGCTGGCAGCAAAGTTGCTCCATCAGCAGAGTTCGCTGGCAGCAAAGTTGCCATCAGCAGACTCGCTATCAGCTGAAGATGCGCTAACAGTAGAGTTGTCATCAGCAGACTAGGAATTAGCTGAAGATGCACTAACAGCAGACTTGCCATCAGCTAAGCTGCTCCATCAGCAGAGTTTGCTAACAGTAGAGTTGTCATTAGCTGAAGACTCGCTATCAGTAGAGTAGCTCATCAGCAGAACTTTTCAACAGTTGAGTTCGCTATCAGTAGAGCTGATCATCAGTAGAGCTCGCTATCATCTGAGTTCCATGTCAACTGAATACGATAAACTGCAATACGACAAAAATGTACAACCAGCTCTCTACTCTGACATGTAAAACGATAAACGGATATTTCATTATCATGCGCACTAAAACCATGTACGACCCCGTACTCCATGCATACGTCATACATACAGTTGTCACGTATTGAAAGAATGGATTCGACCATTGCCATGCTTCAAATATAAAAAGGCATTAGAGAACAACGGTGAAGCTCTGGTTCGACAATCATTCGTCACACAAGAAAGTTTACAAATACACGATACGATATACGTTTAGCGATAATATGTTGTATCATTTTCATAATCATTTTACTTGTGTAAGTTGAACAGAGAGTTGTCTGTTCAACAAGATAGTGTGAGAGGCAGGAGTTCAGATAGGCAAGTGTTAAGTCATGTGATCTGATTGGGTCTATGTAGAGGCTATACAAATCAAAGTCTTCTAGTGAAATCCTTCTAGAAACAGAAGAAGGGGTGACGTAGGAGTTTTATCTCCGAACATCCATAAAATCTTATGTTGTCTTTTCATTGCTTCATTCATTCTTATATATGTCGCTTCAAATTCTACAAGCATTTTCCGCCCTTTAAACCGTTCAAGAGCTTGCTATGATTTGTCAAAGAATAAAAACAAATTTACAATCCCTAACAGGATTAAAAT
Source organism: Impatiens glandulifera (assembly GCF_907164915.1). Classification (NCBI taxonomy): domain Eukaryota; kingdom Viridiplantae; phylum Streptophyta; class Magnoliopsida; order Ericales; family Balsaminaceae; genus Impatiens; species Impatiens glandulifera. Next base: position 78,391,204 of record NC_061862.1, on the reverse strand, counting down.
CGCATTTAAGTGAAAAATATAACAATAGTATTCAACCTCCCTCCCCCTCTACTATTGTTTTTGATCATAACAAGTGGTATCAGAGCCAAGTTTTCTATTCTTAAGATACTGTAAATATCTGAATCATGTCTAACCTAAACAAGATTCCAATGTTCTCAAAGGAAGACTATGATGACTGGAAGATCAGAATGCAAGCACATATGGAGGCACAAGATGATGGCATGTGGTATGTCATCACAGACGGTCCCATGAAGATATTAAAGGTCAACACAGCCACAAATACAACAGAGGGTACTCCTTAGATGACGAGGAAATCTAGATGCGAGTGGACTAGTGAAGACAAGAGGAAGGTCAACCTCGACAACGTGGTCAAAGACATCCTTTACAAAATTTTGGACAAGAACATGTTCAGTAAGATCAAGTCATCTTCCTCTGCCAAAGATATCTGGGAGAAGCTGACTCAACTTTGTGAAGGCAACAACCAAACAAAAGAAAACAAGTTGATGGTTGCCACACAAAAGTTCGACAGCATCAGGATACGCCCGGGTGAGACTATGACTGAGTTCGACGAAAATTTTAGCAGCATAATCATTGAACTCTCAACCCTGAGAAAGGTATATAGAAACAGGGAAGTTGTTATCAAAGCTATGAGAGCTTTGCCTAGAGAATGGGATATCAAAACGATGTCTATGAGGGAATCCAAGGACCTCAACAAGATCGAGTTGCATGATCTCTTTATTGATCTGAAGGTCTATGAGTTTGAGATAAACTCAAGGAATGAAGAGGAGTCGTCCACCTCCATCACAACACAAGCATTGGTGACTGCTGAAGAGCCACCTGCTTTGACATCTGTCAAGTCTGCTGAATAGATCAGTGATGATGCGATGTCATTATTAGTCAAAAAGTTTGACAAATTCATGAGGAAGAATAATTCTAACTATAATCTTAACAGAAATAATTATAAAAATGAGTATAATGCTAACTTAAAATGTTTTAATTATAACAGACCATGCCACTTCAAGGTTGACTGCAGGAAATCCAAAAGGGATGACAAGAAGCCATTCGAGAGGAAGTATAAGGAGAATCGCATATCTTCTAGGAACATGAAGGAACGGAAGGCTCTACTTGCTGAGGAAAGCAAGAGCAAATGGGTTGAAAGTGATTCCGATGAGAGCTCCTCAAGTGACAATGAGGAAGAAATTGTCAAATGCTTCATGGTAGATGACAACGAGGTATTTGATTTCACCTCTGAAAAATTCACAAGAGATGATTTAGTTACTGCACTCAATGACATGGTCATTGAGTACAAGAAATTGTCAGATCTTTTTAACGAAATAAATTTGAAAAAAAAAATCCAACAATACAAGTTTTTCAACTCAAAATAACGAACCAGAAGTTTTGAAAAACAAAATGAATGAGCTATCAGCAAAGAATGAGAAGCTCAAAAAAACGGTTCATAATTTATCTGTTGAAAATCAAAGATTAAACTATGTGGTTAGTTCATGGACTAAGTCTGGAAATGCTCTCAAGCAATTGCATGAGCAGCAAAGGCATGTCGGATGCAAATCCGGTCTAGGATTTATTGAGGACAATTCAATTGAGTCTTGCAACATGTTGAACCCGGTAAACGGCAAACATAACTTCATAAGTTTCGTCAAGGGAAATTCAACTGACATTCGAACTAATCAAAACAGTAACAATTTGACTTTAAAGATGAAATTAAATATGTTAAGTCAACTGACCAAAAGTGAAGTTGTCTTAAGCCCAAAATCAGGGCAGTCAGCTAGTCTAGTAAGTACAAACCTGACAGAGAGTCAGGAATGTTTTATCAAAAATCATTTTCTAAAACTAACGGATCATCAGCAGGCAGAAAGACATCTGTCAAGTCTGAAACATACACATTACCAAAAACACAAAATGGGAGATCCATAAAAATAACTTAAGTATGGATCCCTAAGAGACTAATTAACCATTGATCCAAATGAATATGGGCACCAAAGTTGTCAATGTATATATGTGTTGGTAAAATAGGACAACAGTTTGGAAGACTCAATGTGGTATCTAGACAGCGGTTGCTGACAGACATATCAGAATGTACTAGACCAAAAATCACTTTCGGTGATAACTCGAAAGGTAAAATCGTGGGTAAGGGTAAGATTTTCCACAATAATTTTACTATTAATAATGTGCTATTAGTAGAAATCAATGTTACAATTTAATTATCATAAGCCAAATGTGTGATAATGGGCACATAGTAGAATTTCAAAAGAATGGGGAACACTCTGCTGACAGGAAGTAGAGTAGGAAACTCCTATAAAATGAACTAGAAGAATAAATCTTCAGATCCTGTATGTATGATTGCCAAAAATGACTAAAACTAGTTATGGCATAAAAGACTTAATCATCTAAAGTTTAAAACGATTAATAATATTTGTACAAAAGATCTTGTAACTGAATTTATAAACTGAAATTTAATAAAGACAAGGTCTGTCCAGCTTGTCAAATAGGAAAACAGATCAGATCAACATTTAAAAATAAAGGGAATGTCCAATCTGATATATGTCTGGAATTACTACACATGGACCTATTCGGTCCAATACAAATAACTAGTTTAGGGGGAATGAGATATACCCTAGTCATAATTGATGACTACTCAAGATTTACTTGGATAGTATTTTTAGTATCTAAGGATAAAACTGGTGTTAACTTAATTAATATTCTTAGAAGACTACAAAATGAAAAAAATCCTTAAGCATTATAAAAATTAGAAGTGATAGAGGAACAGTATTCACAAACAATCATTTGTCTACTTTCTTTGAGGAATCTGATATTAGACACGAGTTGTCTAGTGTCAAAACTCCACAGCAAAACGGTATTGTTGAAAGGAGAAGCAGAACACTAAAAGAAGTAGTTAGATCAATGCTAGTTGATTCTGGTGTGTCTCAAAATTTTTGGGCAGAAGCTATCAATAAAGCATGTTATACTCAAAACAAGTCGATGATTAATAAACGATTTAATAAAACACCTTATGAAATTTGGTATGGCAAAGTTCCTAAAATATCATACTTTGAGATATTCAGATGTAAGTGTTTTATTCACAACAATGTCAAAAATCATCTGACTACTTTTAAAGCCAAATCAGATATTGGCATCATGCTAAGTTATTCTTCAGTCAGCAAAGCCTATAGAATTTTTAATAAACAAACTCTAACTGTTGAAGATTCAATCCATGTTGTATTTGATGAATCTATTGAAAATAACTATAATGAAATTAATGAATTATCTGGAAGCAAACAATCTACAATCTGATAGTGACGGTGAAGTTCAATCTATCTGATCAGCTAGCTGACACGGTTGATGTTCAACCAGTCAACTAGACTGAAAGTCATTAGGCAGCTGACAATCTGGATGTTGCTGGAATAGCTGATCAGACAACTGACCTTTTAGGACCGAACTTCAGATGGAACAGAAATCATCCACCAGAATTAATCATAGGGAATCCCTCTACACCTCTTAAGACTAAAAACCAATTTATTGATAAATATTCAAACTCTGCTTTTATATCTCAAATCGAACCTAAGAAAGTAGATGAAACTTTGCTTGATCCATGCAAGAAAAACTAAACTAATTTGAAAGAAACAAAGTTTGGCATCTAATTCCCAGACCATATAATCAACATGTTATTGGAACTAGGTGGGTATTTAGAAACAAACTAAATGAAGATGGATTAGTTATTAGAAACAAAGTTAGGCTAGTAGCTCAAGGATACAGACAAGAGGAAGGAATTGACTTTGAGGAGTCATTTGCCCCTATAGCTAGGTTAGAAGCTATTAGAATCTTCTAAGCATATGTTGCGTTCAAAAAATTTTAAGTATATCAAATGAACGTTAAGAGTGTCTTTCTTAACGGTATACTCAATGAGTATGTTTATGTTGAACAACCTCCTGGTTTTTAAAATCATATTTTGCCTCATCATGTTTTTAAGTTAGATAAAGCATTATATGGACTTAAGAAAGCTCCTAGAGCTTGGTATGATACATTGACAAAATTCTTATTTTAGCATGATTTTGTTACTAACACAGTAGATAAAATACTCTTTAAATTTGTCAAAAACTCATATATCTTACTTGTACATATTGATATAAATGACAACATCTTTGGGTCAACTAACCCCAAATTATGTGAAAAGTTCTCTAAGTTGATGTAGGACAAATTTGATATGAGCATGATGGGCGAGCTAACGTTCTTCCTTGGACTTCAAGTTAGGCAACTTGAAAGTGGAATATTCATAAATCAAGTTAATTACACCAAGGAATTACTGAAGAAATTCGGTATGGAGTTCTGCTCAGCTGCCTCAACTCTCATTAACTCATCGAGCAAACTGGACAAAGATGAAGGCGGTCAAGATATTGATATCACAGCCTATCGAGGGATCATTGGCTCCCTTCTCTATCTAACAGTTAACCGACTAGACATCATGTTTGTTGTCGGCGTGTGTGGAAGATTTCAGGTTAATCCTAAACAATCTCATTACATAGTTGCTAAACGTATTTTGAAATATCTTAAGGGAACTAAATGTGTTGGACTGTGGTATCCAAGATATTCCAGTTAAAACTTGATTAGTTACTTTGATGCAGACTATGCAAGATGTAAGATTGACAGGAAAAGCACTAGTGGAACGTGTTAGTTCCTTGGTGATCGTCTGATTTCGTGGTTCAGTAAGAAGCAGACGTCTATTGCCACTTCAATAGTAGAAGTAGAGTACCTTGTTTCCAGAAGCTGTTGTGCTCAGCTGTTGTGGATTCAACAACATCTGAGGGACTTTGGCATTAGGACAGATGAGTCGTCAATCTTCTGTGATAACACCAGTGTCATACAGATCACATATAATTCGGTATTACACTCAAAGACGAAGCATATCGACATTCGACATCACTTCATTCGAGACCATGTAGCGCAAAAGCATGTCTAGTTGGAATACGTGTCAATCGATCAACAAGTGACTGATATCTTCACAAAGCCACTCCCCGAAAATAAATTTTCTTACTTTAGAAATATTTTAGGTCTTTTAGATTTAAATTAATTTATTAATTATATATAAACTTAGGGGGGAATTTGATGGTCAGTTCATAAGTCGGACATGTTGAAATAGTTATCTCTAACTCAGTTGAAAGAATAGTCGGTTGATGACATTGTACATCAGACGAAATTGTGCATAAGCAACTTGTAATTTCAGCAGAGTATATTAACTCAACTGATAGGAAAAATCTGCTATCAGCATTGTATATCAGTTGAATACTACGCGCTATCAGTTGAGTACTTAGTTGAGGAGCAAGGTATGCTGCCAAGCATAGTATATCAGTTGTTACTGTGCGTCAGCAAAACGCCTTCAGCAAAGTAGTGACACTCAGGTGAAATACAAGACATTAAGACACTAGGAAAGAAAAGGAGGTTGTTACTTGAGGAATTTGTTGAAAGCTCAAGCAATCGAGCCATTAACTCAACAGGAGAATCAGTAGATACTGTCCCTAAGGCCAAGGAGGCCCAGCTGGAGGAAACCACAACAACAAAGATTGTAGCACACTCTGGTGTACCAGCTGGACGTCCTGTCGTAGTATCAGCTGAAGCTCAAGTTGAAGGCATTGTTGAAGCACCAGCTGCAGGGTCAGCTGATAATCCTACTACTGCACAGCCAACAGCAACAACTCCAGCAGCAGTTATTTTATTAACAATTGTCTCCCCAACAGCTACCTTAGCAACAGCTCCAGCTGCTAAAGGTATCGAAATAAGAGAACCAGCTTCAGTTGTTGCATGACCTGCCAAAGTTGTAGGAAAAGGAAAATAATTGGCAATCTTTCAACCCAAGGCTCCCTCACTAGAATAACTCACAATAGATCACATAATGGATGAGATAGAGGAGAAATCAAATGAAAGGCAGGATCTCTTCGACAACTGGAGAGATAGGAGGCTTCACGGGAGGTTCTCTGATTTTTTAACAAGTGCTATTGATCTTAACAAAAAGATTGAAGGGCTGATAATTCAAGAGAACGCAATCCTGAAGTGGACCTCCACTACCAACATTCAGGAGGCTCTCAACAGGAGGGAGTTAGTTGCAATCAATCTTAGAGGAGCTAACCTGCAAACACTCCTTCACCAGAGAATGGCTAATTACAGGCCAACGGACAAAACCGCATGACTGGATGTCAGAGTTAATGAGAAGCTGCAACAGATCCTGGACTCACTCACCTCGAAAACCATGGCAATCAAACATGGTACTGAGTCTTTAGGGGTTGCTAGGCCATCATGGTCACCACTCATTACCTCTGGCCATTCCTCTAACCTCCCAATCGCCGGAAGTGCCTGACTAAACTCCTCCCCCAGAGTCAGCTCCAATCAATGCAGCGCCAATCTATCCAGCTGCCGAGTTGTTTGTTTCCCAAACCTGGTAGCAAACTTCCTCGACTGCATCCAGTCCATCTACAGCAACAACTGAAATTTTCACAAATGTCTGTGGAGAGACTAAGTAGTCCGAGTTCTCATCTTCAGCACTGGAACAGGTGCCTCCTCCACAATCATCTCCATCTCCAAAGGAGCCTATTCCATCGCTGACTAGGAAATAACCATTCTGGAAAGTGAAAAGGCTATTCCCCTTCAAATATTACAAGTCGTCTCCCCACATCAACAATCGACTCCTCATTTGGCAGAGGAATCATCACATGGAACGGCGGATCTTCGTGGCCTTATCCAGGACTCCCTTGCTCCATTTCATATGATCATTGCCACTATCTTTGGAGAAATCGAATCTCTTAAGTAGCGGGCGTCAAAAGCGTCAACCCAGGACAAACTTCTTGAACAGGTCACAAAGGGTAATATGGAGACGGCTATAACTAAATAAGTATATTTTATATAAACTCACTATTTTGACAAGTTACAATTAAATAACTATTTTATATAAACTCACTATTTTGACCGCTCTAAATTTATTTATTTTTATCTTTTTTTATTTTTTTTTTTTTTTTTTGTCTTTTTAAAAAAATTATATCTTACTTAAATTGGGCTTGGGTCCTGTATTAAACTACATATATTTTTAATCTTTAATTTAGATCTAGTTTTAAAGAAAATATATCTTAGGTTAGGGAGGCATGAGGCCTCTATTAAGAACGATCTGTTTAGAAAAATATATCTATTAAATTGGATAAAGACTGAGTTTGTAATCTTCTAATTCATATTACATTTTTTTTAAGTATATCTTAAATTGGGCCGAGACTCAATATTTAGTCTGCTATATTTTTAATCTTTAAAAGAAATTTTATATTAAATTAGGCCCAGTAATAATCATGATCTTTCAAATTTTTTAAATATACCTTAAATTGGGCCGAAGCAAGTATTAAGCATTTTAATTTTTTTAATTCAAATCTTTTCTTAGAATTAGGCTCTCATCAATTCGGTCAAAATCGAGAGTTTATATAAAATTAATTGCAAGGTGTAAATTTGTAAAATCTAAAATTTATTTGAAATCATATTTGAAAAAATAATAATTATAATACTTTATTTAAAACAGTGTTTGTATCGCTTAAACTGCCGGTGATAAAACCCCCATACGTTGTTGTCAGTATTTGTGTAAGAATGACGATGTGCGAGTTTCTTTTAAGAGTTAATTCTCGTTAATCTTATATGAAATCGTGGAGATTTTAAGAGTTAATTCGATATTTTAACCGTCTGAACTCGAAATTCACTTTTAAGCTTGATCTATCTTTAAAATTTTATTTCATAGCAGATTCTTTACCATGGCTGGCCCATTTTAAGCACAATCTATTTGTAAAATGATAAGAATGGAATTTGGGAAAGAACGAAGAAGTAACGACGTGACATTAAATGAGAAAGATAAATTTCAATAAAATTTTGTTATAATATTCATCTCTCATTTCTTCATTTAAATTTTCTCCCTAATTATTTTTTTTTAATATATTAAGCCCAAGTATAATATATAGGAGTTATTTTTTAAATTAATTAGGTTGAGGTCCAATTACCAACCCAAATCAATTTATTAAACTGATTTTCTTAAACTTGAACTACCACAATAAAAGGAAATAACTCATTTAAATCGGATTATTTGTTTTTAATTATTAAAAATTGATTTCTCTTCTATTTCTTCTACTCTTTACTCACTTCTCGCATTTATATATTATTTGTTAATTAATTTATTTTTTTAATATTTTATAATATAAAATAAAATATTATTTTAAATACAAATTTATTTAAATTTAAATATTTTGAGTTGAAATTTTTTTATATTAAAGAATATAAAAATATTATAAACTCATTTTGGTGAAAAAAAAATTAAATTGAAATATAAGTTAATTTTTAATATTATATATCTATATATTTTTTTATAATTTATATATTTAAATAAACTGATAATAATACAACTACATAGGTCTAAATAAGTTTTTTTCAATAAAAATAATATATATATATATATATATATATTAAATTTAAACTAAATGATGTAATACCTAAATTATTAGGTTTGGCTCAAATCTCACATGAAGGTATCAAAATTTAATTAATAAGTTGTTCCAACAAAATTTCAAGAAGCAATATTCTAGCATATATTGTAACAATTTATCCTTTTTATTTGTTATTTATGGTCTTTCACGAACAAAATCTAGAAACGAGACTAATTCTCTTCACTCATATATATATATATATATATATATATATATATATATATATATATATATATATATATATATATAATAAGGTGAGTAAATTTTTATCTATATATAATGTCTTCAAAAATCATTCTTACTTAAAGTTCATTTTTTTCTTAAAAAAAACTGAAAAAAAAAGACGACGTTCCTGAACTAAAAAAAAATTGAATTCTATTGAGAAATATTTTTCTTTATAATTAGGTTTGTTTCAATTGATTTCATAACCAATATCATTTCTCCCCTTTTCACATTCAATTTATTCAAATTCGGAATATTGTTCATGATATCATCACCTCTAGTAACAATATATCAACTTTTCAAACAAATGAAAACATTTCTCAATTCACTTTTCCAATGTAATTCATTCTCAACCATATCCAAAAACATCAGTTGTAGTAAAGATTATCAAGTTTTTAGTATCAAAAGGAAATCTATAACCTATAGTCAACATTATTTAGATGAAAATTAAGTAATGATTGTGACGTGTCGTGTTAATTTTCTATATTAAAAAAACACACAATATGTTTTGAAATCAAATAATCTACTAAAATATTAAAAATAATATTATTATTATATATTAATATCCTTTAAATTTTATATTTAAAAAATTAACTTTTCATAAATTTAATTTTAATGAGAACAAAAGTTATAACCCCACTCCAACTCCAAACAAGGCCTTACTTGAAGTAAATTCCTATAAACATTGTGGTTGAGCATTTAAATAGACAAACCTACCCAAGTGCAAATGAAACCAATAAATTTAATTAAAATATTAAAGTAGATTTATTTTATTTAAATTTAAATTTTCAATATATATAAAAGGACATTTTGATAATTAATTTTAAATAACATTATTTTTATTAAACAAAAAAAAAACTGATTAAAGTTTCAATAAAAACTCAAGATCAAACAAGTTCTTAATATTAAAATTATAATAAAAGTAAGACATAAATTTATAAGGGCATATATATTTTACCATTTCCTGTTATCATAATTACTGTTTTCCTTTTTTTATAGGCACTTGGTTGCAGTGGGGTCAGTAAAAACGATGCAATGAAAAGGTTAAAAAAGGGAAGTTGGTTGGAACAGAATGCAATGAGGATCAACTCTTGAATTAGCAGCATTAAAAGTGACATTTAAGAGTAATTTTTGACAGCAGTGAAATCTATTGTACTGTAATTTTTGAAAGCTGTGTATATTCTGACAAGTATCATTTACAAATTTTGATGCCATTTGGGACTTGTTTGGTTTTTAGAAAAATAAAATATTGTTATTTAAAGTAAAGTAAGAGTTCTTAAAATAAGATTTTGATAAGGATTCATTGAGTTTTTAACAAAAATAATTTAGAAACAAACATAGAGAGAGATGGTGGAAAAGGAAAGGCAATGAAAGAGAGGTCTCAATCAAGAATCCATTTATATATGAAGAACCAAACAAAGATGGCATGATGCATGAATAGTAATTTCACTGTGACCACTGTCCTTTATTAACACCCACTTTTCATTACTTTTCTTATGCCCTGTTTGTTTGGTTAACAAAAACAATTATTACCACCTTTTCTATTTCTAAACACAAAAATCATACTTACATTATTTATCTTGTAACTTGATTTACTTAGGCATTATTCGGTTAGGATTATTTAATAACAAAAAAAATAGTGGTTCACTTTCTTTCTTACGTTGATTAATTATTTAATTTATTAATTAAAATACCATTTATTTTTTTATTTTATTATTATATATTAATTTCTTTAAAAAAAAAATTATCAAAAAATATTCAAAATCATTACCAATCAGTTACTATTTTAAATAACCTATCCAAACAAGGTCTTATTTATCACAAATAGTATAATAATACCTATTAACTCGACAAATTAACTTGTTTAGTATTAGCTATATAAATAATTAGTAACTCAAAAAAATCTTATAATATAAAATATTAGGTTCTTTACCTTGTTTATTGTATCACTCAATTATCAAAATATTAAAATAATTTTTATTTTTTATTTTAAATAACTCAATTATTTGAATAATTCCAATCCATACAAGCCATAAAAAATATGATATTTTTTCAAATCTCACCTTGGCCAAGAACAACAATAATAATTGGTTTGACTATCATTTTATTGGAGTCTTTTAAAATATTTTTTAAATTATATATATATATTTAATATAAAAATGAGTTATTTATATTTTTATAAAAATAAAAATAATATTTTAATTAATAAATTAAGTGATTAATTATTAGAATAATATTCAAGATATATTAAAAAAACTTAAAAGACTTAAAATATTTTCTTATTTTTCTTTTAATCTTGATTTTTAGGTATAAATATATAGAGGCAATATTAACTTAATGTCTAAAAAAATATATTAAAAAATATATAAAATATAAATAAATTATTATGTATTAAACATTTTTTGTATTCAAATATTTTAAAATTTATAATATATGGATAGTTTAGTGATTTTTAAGATCTTTAACTCTAATTATTGATTTTCTGATGAAACTACTATATTCTAAGTATCAAATTACATCCTTCATCAATTAAAATATTATTATCAAATTTAAATATAAAAGAAATCTTAGTAATTAATTTTATAAAAATCCCAAATAATATATTTTATCGAATAAGATTTTTTTTTATAAATAAACTCCATACTAATCCTAAAAATTCAAGATCAAACCAACCCTATTATTTTATTGAGTTTTTCTATAATTATTTTACGAAAAGATAAATTATTTAAGTTTTTAATTTTTTGAATTATTATAATATATTTTTATATTTAAAATTTATAAAATTAAATAAAATTATTTTAGTTAATGAATAATTAAATGTATGAAAAAGACAATATGAGATGAATAATTTTGTTTAGTGAAATAAGACAACATAAAACAAGCTCTCTAAAGGTTAATAAGCCTATCTATTATTAAATTAACCCATAATTTATTTAGAAAATATATTTTAAAAAAATAAATCCTTATACAAATATTTTAAATAAAGGTTATTTACATATTATTTTAAAATAAACTTGTTTAATTATTTCCTTCCGGTCTTTAACAATTTGAACACCTTATGAGAATTGTTTGAAATTGTTCAAAGATTCCATTTAACATAATTATTACTCATTTAAATTATACCAATGACCTTGATGTCACATTTATGAGCAATTATATTTTTTGTGATTGATTTAGGTGTTAATTTTATCATTGAGGGTTTATTTGAGAATTTTATTAGACTTTTTTTACAGAAAAAAAATATTTAATAAAAAAAATAGGTTGTTTGGATTTTTAGTTGATGGGATTATAATAATTTTTATAAATTTTAAATTTTATAAAAAAAAATGTGATATTTTGATTAATTAGCTAAGCCATTGAATGGTTAAAATAAAATAAATTATTTTTATGTTGTGGATTTACCATCATTTCAGATATTCGTTGGTAAAAATTATTGTAACCATATAAGTTTGTATAATAATTATTATTCAAATCATATTCAGTTAGTTAGTGTTTACATCATTTTAAAGATAATTCTATCCAATATTATGGATCTCAACATCAATCACTATTTAATTATAATTTTGGAAACTATACATGTCAATTCAAAACATTAGCTTTTTAATTTTATTTGGATGTATTTATATATGCATCCTAATTAGATCACTACAACTAGTACATTGATAATTAAAATTTGTAAATCTATTAAAAATATATTCTTTTAAAAATAAGGCAATTTGTACTAGAACTCACTAAGACAGTTTGATAAAAAAAAATTGTCAATTTTTTTTAATTCAATTTGTTTACTAATAACTAAATTATGGGTCATCATTTTATCTTCTTAATTAATATATGTCTTGTCATGTAAGGTTAACGAAATTATTATTTTATTTTTGCTACAATTAATGAATAAAATATTAATGGTATGATTGAGGGTGAGGGATGTGGGTTGGATTTAGGGGTCAGAATTAAATTATTTAATTAACTGTGATTATCTATCCCATAATCCAACTATTAAAAAGGTAAAGGTGGGGCCAAGTGGAAATTATATATATAATTTGGTTAATTAGTAGTGAATAGTGATAAAGCATATTCTATAATATTTGCATTATTATTGTTATTAGTGATAAATTCATTTGTATCCATCAACTTCTATTATTTGCTTGTTCATGATCCTTTACTTTTGAAATATTTATTCATGAACTTGAATTAGTATTTTGTTTTTCTTTTATAAAATGTTGGACTATTGATTAATTATCATTCTTAAAGAATTTTGTGAATTAATTACTACCACCTTTCTTTTGGGATTAGAGTTCACATCAAATTTTATTCATTAAAGCGTTTACAAATAGAAATTGAACTCATGAATTTTAATATTTTAAACCGATTCTTACCACTGAGCTATCTTGAATTATTTTGATGAGTTATTTATTTTTAAATTAAAATTATTTTTATTTTAAACATTTTAAATTGAGTTGGATACACTTTTTTTTTTGAACACATCAATTAATCATTGGAGTTATCTAAACAATATAATAAATTATTATGATTAATTTATACTTTTTAATGAAAATTAAACATACTATTTTAGAATAATAAATTTAATTTTTAATTGAACAATAAAATAATAATATCTTTAGTATAAACATTTTGCTAATAAAGTAGCTATGATAAGTAGATCGGTTTTGTAAATATTATAAACATCCTTAGTGTTACTATTGTAACATTGAAGATTAAGTTATTTATTAATTATATAATATAAATCATTATGTTTGGAAAAGTAAAATAAATAATTAACTCATTAAAATAACTAGTAAAAAAAATCTTCCTACAAGATTAAATATTTAAGTTTAATATAAAATAATAATATTAATAATAATAATAATAGTAAATATATATAATCGACAATCAAATAAATACACATTTTATTTATACAATTATAGCTTTTCAAAGAAGATGAATAATAGTTAATATTTTTACTTCATATCTTAAATAGAATGAATATTTGGATAATATATTATTTCCTAAAACTCAATGATTATTCAAAAAATTGGAAAACACTTTTTTTTTTCTAAACATCTGTTCAGTCGGAAAATAAAATAATAAAAATCCAAATATACTGTTGTACTTTTTTTTTTAATAGAAAAACATACTGTTGTACTTCAATGCTTCCGAATGCGTGCAATTTTGGAATTTAGTTTTAATTTGATTCAAAATTTAAATTGTAGCTTAAATAAATGTTATATTCATGCTAAGTAATGTTTGATTATATATAATTAAAAAAATGAATTCAAATGTAAGAGTCTTGGTTGGGAGATCTAATCTCATATTTTATTTTTACTAAAGACAATGTAAATTGAATTGAGTAACACTATATAATCTAAATAAAAAATAAAATAGTATATTGAGGGTGACTTACTCTATTTTTTATTTAGAATTTTTGTCATTGTTGGATTGAGTAATTATTTTTGTACGAGTAATGAAGTAAAATAAATTGAACAAACTAATTAAACAGCATCGAAAAAATCTTTATAAAATATTCTGAGAAACATTGAATTTTGTCATTAACCGATTGGTTAGTATTCAACGCCGGAAGAGGTCATGTCAAATGATAATTTTTTTTTTGAAAACAGTTTAACGTAATCTTATTAAAAAAACTCAAAAGAGGAAAAAAAATACAAAAGTTTAAGATCAGATCTAGACCATTTCTATATTTGACAATAAAACAAAAACTGAATTACAGACATCAACAACAATCAATTAACGCCTATAACGTTTTACTTTAATTCTACTTGTGACTTTCTCAAACGAAATATCTCATATTTGGCAGAGCTTTCTATTTTCTTCATTCATTTTGATTCCTCTCTAGTATTGAATGAGTGTATTTTCATCTGAAGTTATATCTTCCCAAATATCTTTAGTAGTTTTACTTTTTTACTGTGAGTTCTTGAATTTCTTTCTTTACAGATATTGTGAATTAATCTTCATCCACTCTTGGATTTCTTCCCATGTTCCTAGAAAGTTGATGATATTCATGTTTGCAACATACCTCCTCCAGATTCATATTATAAAAGAGCATTCACTAAATAAATAGTTTATGTTTTCTTCAACTCATGAACATAGGACACAGTTGATATTAGGAATGTTCATATATTTTCAAATTATATCTTTTGTTGTCAACATTTTCCTGTATACCAGCTAGAAAATAAATTGGTGAAGATGAATAATATTTGGAGACCTTACTACATTATGCCAATTTATCTCATGTCCTCTTGTTCTAACCATTTCTCATGCCTTTCCTATAATAAACTTACGTTACTTTCTATTTCAGCATATTTTATCATTTCTTTCATTGAGTTGCTTCTGTCTCATTAGGTTTAGGATTCTATCACCTTCTAGAATACGCCTCAAAAGTAAATCACATTTACCTTCATAGACGTCTCTAAATGATTACTTGATGCAACTTCTTTCAACTATGCTTCCTTGAATTTCATCTTTGAACATAATGAGAATATTATCCAGCCAAGGATCATGCCAGAATAGTACTCCTCTTCCATTTTTAATTGTGATTTGCACCATTTGAAAGATATCTTTTCTTGTTGTTAGGATTTTCTTCAATGATTCTGCCATTCTTTCATTTATGCTTCGTGTCTAGATACTCTTCTCTTCTTTCATAAATCTTGTATGCACCAATTTGACCTACAGGGAGTCCGCTTTCTACTCCTACGCCCATAGGTTCCTGATGGTGAGGGCTTTGTTCCATTCAACACAACTTTTTATTCCTAGTCCGCTTTCTTTTATGAGAGTGCAAGCATCCTCCCATTTGACATTTTTGCCTCATATGTCTTGTGTTCCCTAGACGTAATTTCTCATGATTCTATCCAGTTCAGTCATTACTTTCTTTGGTTTGACTATCTGTTGTGCCTAGTAGCCAATAATTTCAAAGATGACTCTTTTAACGAGCTCGATTCTACCTACATAAGACAGTTTTTTCGTAGCCCAACCCAAGACAGAATTTCTAACATTTTCTATCAGTTGTCTGAAGTGATTATATCGGAGTTGTTTTGATGACAAGAGTACTCCAAGGTATTTCACTAGTAGTTCACATTCCTTGATTCTCATAATATTGAATATTTTTCATTCTTTTCTCCATTGTTTTCCTCCATAGAAAACCTGACTTTTGTCCTCATTGATGTATAAAACTGTAATACTCGAAAAGATTGTTAGAGCTTCTTTGATTATACTAACAGATTCAATATCCGCATAAGCCACAAAAAGTAGATCATCTGCAAAACATATATATATGGGTTATTGCTTCTTCTTTGTAGTACGTGTGAAATTTGAAATCAAGTGATAACTTGCCATCTAAACATATGGTCAAAGAAGTAATAAACTCGTAAAAATAATGGGATGATACATATAAGAGGGCCTCCAACTGAAAGAACTTATTCGGTGACTCTTTATTGGGAAAATGAAAAATAATTTCAGATCCGATAACTTTATCTATTTTGCTGCTAAAAAGAGGATGAACACGGCGATAAAACATCACCAACACAATCGGAGGATATGAATAACAAACAATCCACTGAAAATTTATAGAATTATTCTAATCATACAAAATTAGGATAAAAAATCAATCAAGGGTAAAAAAAAATTAAGATTGTCTTTGTTAATTAATTTATAACTTTATCTTAGAGAAATAAAAAAAAAGAAAATCTTGATTTGTAAATTTACTAATAATACTATTTTTATCATATAATTACTTCTTATTGATTTTAATATATATAGTATCAATTAGCTATTTTAAACCAAGTTAACTCATAAATAGTTAGTATTTGTGATCATGACAAGCTCATTTTTTTTAAATGACAAAATATTATTGTTTTAATTTATTTAATTTTAAGTTTAAATATAAAAAAAGATATTTTAATCATTTATATTTAAAAAATCATACAAATCCTTATAAAAGTTCATGAGCACAAATAATCTATGCTAATTAACATTGATTAATAAATTATATTGGTTAGATACAGTTGTCAATATAAACAAATTATTTATTTTTGAAAAAATATAGCTTCAACAACTAACTTAAATTAATCCTAGTTTACAACCAATTTGTATAATAATTATACTGCTTTTAATTCTTCTTCTTTTTATTAATATTTGAAATAAAAAAATTAAAAATAATACGAGTAGTTAATAAACTTTTAACTATTTTGCAAACAGGCTAACTGTATAGTTACTATTTGGGATTATTACTTGCATATTTCTTAAGACTGTCGGTGTAAGGGTCATATTCATAAAATATTGAAATTCAAAATAAATTTAAATTTATGTTTCTTATAAATATATATTGTAAAGTAAGAATATTTTGATATTTGAGTTGGTGAATTTAATTATTTAGTTGTTGAAAAGTTACATAACATATTTTTTTCTTTTTCTTTTAATAGTCATATAAATAAGGTATGTTTGGTTTGATTTTATATGAAAACACAAATAAAGCTATTACAGTAATTATAATAAATAAATTATTCCGTATAAGTCATATATCAAACATATTACATATTGTGGATTTAAATATGTGAAATACTATCAAATTTAATGAAACTAGTGTTATTATCAAACAAACTTATAATTTGAATTATAGGATCAATTAATCATTTAAATAAATATACATTTTCTTTTTTAAACAATAAATTATTGTAACGTTTAGAAATGGGCTATTAATAGGAAAGTAATACTTTTATTTGTAAGTTCGTTGAAATGATCAAATTAAATAGAAAATAAATTATTTCCAAACAACTCAGTAACAAACAAGTCCTTAAGTGTTTTGCCAGATTTTTTTTTTAATAAAAAGATACGTTTGAGAGAGAGAAAAAGAGAAAAGAAAGGTGAAAAGAAAAGATAAAGAGAATATTATTATGATAAAAGTTAATATTAAAAAAAAAAGAAAAAAAAAAAAGTGTGGGGTTGGTTTGGATGAGCTGTCTTACTGCATTATATGCTTTATCTGATGCTTACCTGCACTGTCTATCTGCCACCCTGGACTCTCTCTCATCTTTATTTATAAAACAAATAATATTAATAATAATAAAATAAATGCATCAAAAAGTATGATTTTTAAAAAAATATTAAATTAAAGTTCATTATTATTATAAAAAAAATAGTATTTTATCATAATCTTATCTCAATTAAAATAACAAAATAAAAGAAATTATTCATATTAATAATTACTTTTAAAAAATATTAAAATAAAAAGTAAAAATAAATCTTTGTATTAAATTTGAAAAATAATAAATAAATAACTTTTTATTAAATTTACTGTAATAAAAATAATGTTACCAAATATATTTTTTTTTAAAACATTTGACCGTTGTAATAAAATATATATAAATAAATAAACATTCAACCAACCCAATAAATACATTCTAAATTTGGTTGATTCAAACATTTTTTTTCTAATGTTAAAGATAATTCCATTAAGTTGATTAAGAACATAATTATTACTTCCACCTTAATTTTAGATGTTTTAAGTGAAGAGGAAACATATTTTTAATATTTTTAACAACTTTCTTAAGGGTTTGTTTTTTTGAGTTTTTTAAAACCTCAAATTAAATTAATTTTTTAATCAATTACTTCTTAACAATCATATCATCACTCGTTTCATTAATCAAAATACTAAAATATTTTTATTTTAAATTATTATTTTTTATTTTATTTATATATACTAATACCTTTTAAGTCTTTTTTATCATTATTTTTCGTTTCATTAATCAAAATACTAAAATATTTTTTTATTTTAAATTATTATTTTTTATTTTATTTATATATACTAATACCCTTTAAGTCTTTTTTATAAAAAATAATCATCACATTCTCAAAATCATCATCGATCATTATTTTTTTCTCCTTTTAAATTTTTTTAAAAACTCAAATCCAAACAAGGCTTTAGTAGTTATTAATTTGATTAACATTATAAACTTGAATAAACTATAATAGTAAATGAGTGTGAGAAGTAACTAAGGAGGTAAGGAAGGAGTAATGATATGGCTAATTGCAATAATGTAACATTAACAAAAATGAATGGGTAAAACGCGGTGTTAGGTTTAACTCAAAGTCTAATTTTATGATTCCCTTATAAAGGGAGTGGAGACCCCACGAACGGCCATCTTCTTCTTCTTCCTGGTCTTCTTCGTTCATTCATTTTCTCTCTCTCTCTTCAAACCTTGGTCCCCACTTTCTCTCTCCTCTCTCTTGCAATTGAAAAAAATAGTCAATCTGTGGACACACCCGCCAAACTACAAGTTAGGTCAGTCCAGAGCTCTGCAAGGATCAAAAGGTTTTTTTTTTCTCTCTCTTTCTCTCCTTTTCTGCAGCAATGGAAATATAGGGTTCATGGGGATGAAGAAAGAAGGGTTCAAATAATAATAATAAAAATATATAAAATAAAGAAGGAGAAGCAGACCCATCTGAAGCCCCACATGGAGCTTACAGATTTGCAGAATTCAAATAAACAAAACAATCCCACCACCGCCGCAACCACCACTCATCACCACCATCATCAGAACCATCATTCTCTCTCTCCTCATCTGAACCGTTCACATCCTCCACCACCACCTCCTTTCGATTCCTCCGCCCGTTCACATCCACCTTTCATTTCATCTTCATCATCCACCGCCTCCCCAACTCCGCCGCCACCGCCGCCGCAGAATCAACAGCTTGATGCTTCTCTAGCTATAGCCACCCGATCCGACAACATCGAATCGGAAACTCCAAAAAGAGATGCACAATCGACCCAGATCACAGCTCCGCCGGCGAAACGTCCGGCGAAGGATCGACATACTAAGGTTGATGGACGTGGACGGCGGATCCGAATGCCGGCCGCCTGTGCTGCTCGGGTCTTTCAGCTGACGAGAGAACTTGGGCATAAATCAGACGGCGAAACAATCGAGTGGTTACTACAACAAGCGGAGCCCACCATTATTGCCGTCACCGGAACTGGTACAATTCCGGCCAACTTCTCAACACTTAACGTCTCTCTTCGTAGCTCAGGTTCAACCATCTCCGCCGGCCCATCAAAATCAGCTCCTCATTCATTTTTCAGCTCATTAGCCCTTTCACAAAGGAATTACGAAGAAGGATCACCAGCTGGTTTCTCTCAAATGCTAGGGTTTCATCAACATCATCATCCCCATCTATTAACTGTTGATCAGATCAACGACACCATACCCAGTTCCGCCGCAGACGGCGGAAACAGCGGCGGAGGAATCGAATCATCGTCTTCCCCCGACAACTACTTGAGAAAAAGATTCCGGGAAGATTTATTCAAAGACGACACCCACTCACACTCACATCAACAAGCATCATCGGTTGGTTCAGGTGGGTCAGCTAATTCTCCGACGAATAAACAATTCAAAACAGGACAAACAGAACCACAAACACAACCAACTATTAACATGTTAAGGCATCATGCTAATACCATGATGCCTGCCGGTGCTATGTGGGCGGTTGCGCCGGCACCGACGAGTACAGGAACCGGAACTATCTGGATGATGCCGGTTAATACAGGTGGTACTGGTATAAACCAAACCCTAGCTGCAGGACCGATTATATCTGGTTCTAATCAATCAGATCATCAACAACAACAGCAACCACAAATGTGGCCTTTTCCAACTGCGGTTAGTGGGAATCAATTACATTTAATGCCAAGATTCAATCTTCCGCCGGGAAATATTGAGTTTCAAGGAGGAAGAACAAACCCACTTCAACTTGGTTCCATGTTCATGCAACAAAACAACAACCAGCAACAACAACCGTCGCAGCATCTAGGGTTAGGTATACCGGAGACAAATCTAGGTATGTTGGCAGCAATGAATGCTTATAATAATTCAAGAGGTGGGTTGAATATGAATTCTGATCAAAACCAAAACCATCCAATGGAAAATCATCATCATCGACAAAATCAACAAACCCAACAAAACCAACAACAGAATCAAGCGACCGACAGTGGAGATGAAGATGATGATGAAGAAGATGATCCAAACAGCTCTTAGTGACAGTGTAAGGTCAGATTTTTAATTTTTAATTATTGTTTGGTTCGAGAATTATTGTAAGAATGATTATTGGGAAATTGTGATGAATGTTTATTTTTTATTTTTTTCAGACATTTAAAAAGGATTGAAGGAATATTAATGAAGCTAGCTGCCAAGGGATGATCACCACCATACAAGTAATTAAAAAATTGTCATTAATTTTTTTTTTTGAATTGTCATTTGAAGATTTTTCTAGATTGTTGTCGGGTTTTGAAGATGTAATTCAAATAGTTTGATTTAAAGAGACAGCTAGATGAAGGAGAAAAAAAAAACTTGTATATTATAGTAATTTGATTTGTTTGCATGATGAAGGAAAGCGACTAAAATTATATTTATTTTTTGGGATTTTAATTAAGATATGATTACAAAATTGAAATTTGATGTTTTTTTAATTTTATTGGATTTAAAAAAAAATATTTAAATAAGGGTATTAAAAAACTCAACCTCTACCTAGCTCTTAAAATTAATCTCATATAATATAAGGTTTAGTTTGATTTTAGGATTTTAGTTATGCTATAATAAAGGTGCAGATTTGAAAGGTGTATGACAGAGTATTTTGGGAATCAAACTAGCCCGTGTCTTTGGATTCCTTTTGCTTTATGACAGAAATGAAAGCCAAACCAGTCTCCTTTTTTTTCCCTCTTACACACTGTTTCTCTTTATACATGGGAAACCAAATTTCTATGAAAAATGATATTTTTTTATAAAGTTAACTTGAATTTAAAATATTTTTAATAAAACAAATGAATATAATTATGGTTATTTTTTTAGTCAATACTCTTATAGTTGGTACTTTTTTGGTTTTGGTTATTTAAATTATCTAACAAAAATTAAATATCACTCCACTTTTTTATCATTAAATTAAAATATTAAAATATTATTTTTTATTTTATTAATATATATCCATATATTTTAAATCTTTTTACTAAAAAAAATATCAATCACCTCTCAAACTCATCCACAATCAATATTTATTTTTATTCTTTATTTCAATAACTAAAGTGATAATTTTATTAATAAAAAATTGCAAGATAGGATATAATGACATTATTGGCATATACTTTAAGAAAGTGGGATTGTAAAAAATAATAATAATAATAAAGTCCATCTCATGATTAACTATATATAAAGATAAACAATCAGTTTGTTTGATCTTGGTTTTTTATTTAATAATTTTTATAACTATTAAAATAATTAATACTATTTGATAAAAAAAAAAATCAATATTTTTATAATAAATTAAGTTATTTTTTCAAATAAATCAATAAATTATCTCTCAAATTATCTCTCTACATGTGAATGAAGAAATCAGAGAGACTGATACTGACTTATTTATTTATAAATTTAAATTTATTGACTTTTGTGGGTTATGGTTGAAGTCAGTGTCTGTCTTTATCATTTTCATTGCTTAATCATTTTTCACTTCATTTTTTGTGCCTTCTCTCCCTCCTATGACCTAAACTAAATAATTAAGGCAAATATTTCATCTCATTTATATTTTACAATTCATTATTTATCTTCATAGTTTTTTTCGAATTAGAATTTTTTTTAAAACTTAGAATGTGAAAAAAATAATGTTTGGATAATAACTTTGAGGAGGCTATGAATATTTTTTTTAAAAGACTTAAAAGATATTGATATATAAATAAAATATAATATAATAATTTAAAATAAAAATTATTTTAGTATTTTAATATTTTAGTTAATGAAATGAGTAATATAATTGTTAAGAAATAATTTATTAAAAAATTATTTCTTGTTAAGTTTTTTTAAAATTCAAAAAGAACCAATCTTATATGATTTGAATTATTTAAACAATTATTTAGAATTAAATAATCTTGTTGTATAAAATTATGAAAAATTGAGTTATTTGTAAAATAATTTAAAATATATTAATATTTAAATATATTTTAATTGATAAATTATTTAGAGTTTATTAGGTTAAAGTTGAATTATTTTTTGATTTTATAAATTTTTTTATGTTATTAAGAGATTTACTGTTTGAGGAAAAGACAGGAAAATGAATGGGTCCCTCCGTTCAATCACATCATAGCCAGTTATTGAATTTTCTTTGATGAGTGATGGACGGTCAAGATTCCTCTTATTTTAAATAAACAATTAAATAAAAATGTTAGTTAAATAAATATTTATTTATTAATGTTAGTTTGTGATTTTGATCCTATAATATATATTTTAAAAGAATATTATAATATTATAATTAATTAATTGAATATAATAAAAAAAATATGAATTAAATGATGTTAGGTTATAGTTGAATTAAATACAAAAACTAAACAGCAATAATAAACATGTAAAATATTAAGAAATAATTAAATTATAACTAAATATTATTTCACTCAATTTAAAAAAAAACAACAAAAAAAAAACACAATTTATTTTAATCAACACCAATAGATTTCTTTTTAATAATTCAAAGTTTATTTAAATAAGTTAAAATTTAATTTAACAAATTATAAAGCTTAAATTAGTATATTCTTACTTTTTTCATGTTTAGAATTATAAGCTCTACCATGTTTAATTTATTCAACAAACACCTTAAATATATTTGATAATATTCAATATATTCAAAAAAAATCATTAATTATGTTTTCTTTTAAGTTTAAATTTGTTTTTATTTATTCGACTGACTTATTTGTTCAAACTAATTTAACAATTTATTAAGATTATAAACTAATCAAACTAGTTTATATATACTTAAAAATTCATTTTTTTTCAAACTTTTATTAATAATATTGTTTTAGTAGTTATAAAATTCAAACTTATAATTATATGAACAATTTTTTTTTAACTTAGTTAAACTAGACTTATTATTGTAACAATATTTTATCAAGTTAGTTGAATAAAATAATTAGAAATAAAAGAAAAAATATCTACAACTAACCTCATTCTTTTATATAATTATTTTAAGGACTTATTAGGCCTGGTTCTGTTGGAGTTATTTAAATAACTCAATATACTCAAATATTTTTTTATTTCTCCTCTCATCAATCACATCACTTAATTCATTACCAAAAATACTAAAATACTTTTTATTTTAAATTACTATTTATTACTTTATTATTATATATCAATACCTTTTAAGTAATTTTACTAAAAATATTCTCATGTCCTCAAAATTATCACCAATCATTACTCATTTTCCACTTCTAAATTATTACAATAACCCCAATCCAAACAAGGTCTTAAATAAGTTTATATATATAATCTCTAAAATTTTATTATTGGTTAATTATAATTTTATAAATTAAAATATTTTCTATTAAAAAAACAAAATTATTTAAATAATTTTTTAAAAAAAATACTGTTTGAAGGAACGACAAGAAAATGAATGGGTCCCCTCCGTCCAATCCCATCATAGCCCAGTTATTGAAATTTCTTTGATAAATGATGAACGGTCTAGATTCTTCATGTTCCCTTAGAACTAGTTTGATCTCAGAATTTTGTTTTGAAATAAAATTGTTTGATAAAAAAATAAATTATTTGAAAATTTTATAAGAATGAATTATCAAAATATCATATAATATTTAAAAAATAAAGTAAATAATAGTGATGTGATAATTTTTTTTTAAAACTAAAAAAAATCAAGATTATATTGTTCTTATTTTAATGTTTGGTTATTTGGAATATAGTAAATTATTTGAACGGTCCTTTAATTATTTCGATTACTTAATTTTAGTTCTAAAATTTTTTTTTAAAACAAATTACCCTTTCAACTTCTTAAAAGATCGTTAATAGCCCTTACGTCAACTTTTTAATTCAAATATAACTGTTCAAATATTATTTTTTTATATATTATCTTTAATTATTATATATATATATATATATATAATTATAAAATTTCTTTACATATATAATATTTATATATCTTTTAAAATTCATTTTTATATTTATATAATTATTAAATCTCTTTAATTTATAGATAATATATATTATTTATTTTTATATATTTATATCTATATAAAACAAAGTTCAAAAATAATTTATATAATATATATATATATATATATATATAATTTATATATTATCTTTTATCATTAATTTTTATAGATATAATATTTATATAATTTATATTTTAAAAAATAATTTGAGGGTTAAAATTAATGATGACTTTTTTAACTATTCAATTATCTTTAACTCTCAAATTATTTTTTAAAATATATATTATATAAATATTATTTATATATATATATATATAATTTAATAATTAAAGATGATATATATATATATATATATATATATATATATATATATATATATATATATATATATATAATATAAATTATTTTTAAACTGTGTTTTATATAGATATAGATATGTATAGATAAAAATAAATAATATATATTATTTATATATAAGAAATTTAATAATTATATAAATATAAAAATAAATTTTACAGGTATATATATATAAAAGAGATTTAATAATTATATATATAAATATAAAAAATAATTATTAAAAATAATATATAAAAATTAATATTTTAAATTTAAACCATTATGTTTAACTAAAAATTTGACGAAAGGATAGTTGGTAACCTTTTTAAAAGTTGAAGAAACGATTTGTTTTAAAAATTAATTTAAAGACTAAAAAATAAATGATCAGAGTAATTAAAGAGGCACGGATAATTTGTCCTTTAAAATTGTAATTAATAAATAAAAAATTAAATAATTTAAAAAATAATTATACCATTATAAAATTATATAGAAACACAAATACTGTATATAATTAATTAATTATAATTCAAATAAAGTTATTATATTTAAAATTATATATATATATGAAGTAATATCAATTTAAAAAATCTTTAATTCCAACAGGTGAGTATTGCATCACTTTTAATTTTTTATTATTATCCTTATTATATATATATATATATATATATATATATATATATATATAAAAGTTAAGAGATTGGTAAGAGGACGATGAATTATTTAAAAAATTTCAAATAATCCTTATAAAACAAGGCCCAAGTTAAAAATTAATTGTATGGGATGATATATTAATGGTGCAGTTTAATATAAAAAGAAAACGTACAATTCACAAGGATAGATAACAATATCAAACCTAACAAATTTCAAGAAAAAAAAACTTGTCTAAAACATCAAAATTTTCATGTTTAATTCTTATTTAGAAAAAAAAAAAAAAACACCAGTTAAAATCGTGATAACTTGTATGTTTAAAACTATAAACTTTACTTTGGAGCCCATATATAAATGATAATTTGTTAAGTTCACAGAAAAGAATAAAATAAACAGATAATATCAAATAACTTTCTCTATAGAAGATAATATTGAGCAATAAGAATTAATTTATCCATATGTACAATGAATATTTGAGCATTTCCTTGTACCTACATAACACAGAATGCAATAATTTCTTTCAAATATGGTAGATATAGTTTAAGTTTGTAGCATAACATTATAAATGAACCCAAACAAAATAATTGTAAATATTAACACTAATTTGGCATCATAGAAGTAAGCCGAAAGAATCAATCAAAGTGGCGTCACATAATATATCGCTATCTACAATCGTATCAAATGACTCTTCTTGTTTTCAAAAGAGCTGTGTCATTTCCCAGCCATTTAGAGAGAAAAAAACCTAATGAAGACAAAATTTTAATCAAACATCCCGAATATTTGAAGCTGGTTTGATGTTAGATTATTTGGGAATTTTATTAGTTTTTTTTAAGTTATTTGAGTTTTTAATTTGTTAAATTATTATAATATAGTAAGGATATTTTAGTGACTGAATTGAGTGATCGGAAGATTTTGATAAAACAAACCCCAAAAAAATCCAACTTCAATCGAGCTCTTAGAAACATCCAAATGAGAAACCAATAAGAATAAAACCATTTTCAAATATGCTCATTATAAGTTTTATGACATACCTTCTTCAGATGGCACCTTTTCTTTGGCTTAGGTGTTCTTCGTTTTGTCTTTAGGTTCAAATGGAATGAATGATAAGACCTTCAACCTGTAAATGAAGTTAAAACAAACCACTAAAATCTCGAGCCATTGAAAAACTAACCAAACCAAAATCCAAGGGGGCGGGCTATCGCTCATAGAAGAGTGGTCGTTCTCACTTTTAAGAGTTGATGGTAGCTTCTAGAAGGACTAGCGGTTAGAAGTTGCTAGAAGATATATTAAACAAGTGTTTCACTAAGTTATTCAATTAACAAGAATCTAACCTATGAGACCAAAAGTCTCAAGTTCAATTCCAACATGAACCCTCTACATTAAAAGGGGTCAATGACTATAGGATCATGCTAGCCACTTCCAAAAATAATCTCGAATCACAAAATAGAAAAAAACAAGTGTTTTGCCTTCTTTTATTATTAAATTTATTTTATTTTTCAAAAAGGGATTTAGCCCTTGTATTTATAATGAAAAACATTTACAATTTCAAAGGAAAAAATATCTATCATAAGTTTCATACTACATTTCACTAGTAAAACTAACCTAATCAGCTACATTGCTAACAACCTGAGTAGCTGATTACATCTGATCAGAATCAATCCCCATTATTTGCACATTTCATCTTTATAATATGTGTATATTGAACTAGACATTTTTGCAGCTCAACAATATTAATTGGCTTCATTTGGAAATAGATACAATATGTTGTAAGGATGATATGAATTGAATGTTGAAAGGATGATTCCTCTGTATTATCCCTTAAAGGGCTAATTAGGCCATTCTACCTTCTCACCTAAAACCATTATTAACCCTAAATATTGTTACATATAGCTAGAGCATATATTATAAAACAAACCCATTTTCTAAAACTGAAGGAATATATTACTCACGACATATAATCTGCAGTTGCAAATATTGGAAGTCTTTTTAGTCCAGCGCCCCTCCATTTCCTTCGAGAAGTTGTCATGAGTTTGTCAGCGTCTGAACCAGTAGCCGTCAAAACAAACTAGAAAAAACAAATAATCATCAATCACTTTATCAATCAATCATTCAAGCCATCAACTAAAATACTAGATATTCTTACTTTATTTTGTAAAAATATTAATTACAAAGAAAGAATATTATAGACATCTAAACTAAATAACATCTTCTCCCTCAAAACCAGGTTATTTTCAAAAGAATTTAAACCTTCCACTACAAAAAAATAACATGTATTTGAAACTTAAACTGCAAATATTTAAGTATTAGTCACACTATTAACAACTTACTCAAACATTATACCACAAAATGCAACATGTCATGAGAATATTGTAATTTTCACCAGTGCTAATGCATGCAACACTTTTGGCAGCACACTGTCATTAGACTATTTTCAAATTGTTTGCAACATATTTTGCATCTCATTTCTGACTTTGTTAATTTGTTGATTGCAAAATATTTTGTAATTTAAACCCACTAAGATAGCTCAATTGACTCAGATTTGATTCCCACTAAATACGTCTTAAATTGAAGCGGGTCATGACTATGCAGGGTCTTGCTAGTTTCTTAAAATTAGAAAAAGAAAACTTATTTTGTAGTATAGTTGTTAACTTTTTTTCCATAAGATTTGTAACTTAACCTGCAATACATATTAGGACAATTTGGTTTTACTACTTTTGCAACTTAAATATAATTTCAACTAGCTCTTTATGTTTCACAATGCTATATATATATATATATATATATATATATATATATATATATATATATATATATATATATATATATATATATATATATATATATATATATATATATATAGATAGATAGATAGAGAGAGAGAGAGAGAGAGAAGACATACCAGTGGAAAGAGGATAGCCATAACACCATAGCTAACAAGAGGAGAGAAAAAGATCAAAGGAATAACACAAGTGCTTCCTGACAACAAAAAAGAAAAATACATCTTATACAGACCATATATTGGCTAAAAAATAATGATTTGCAATCAATTTGGTTTAGAAATATTTACCAAATCCAGCAAAAAATGCCCAGTTTGATTCAAAGAAGTCAAGTCTTATGTCCAAACTTATCCCAGAGAAATTCCATTTGTACCTAAACTATATAATATGCATCAGAAATTCAATACCAACAATAATATATATAATTTATGTAATAAAAAATATTTACAGTAAACTAAAAATACGTACTCGAAGCAATAGTACGCATACATCCATGACAGAAGTAGGAAATTTAACGGTTTCCCAACATAAGGGATGAATCCCGTGATATAAACCTGATTAAACGCCAACAAACAGACAGTTTTTGGCCTTTAGGTGAAAACTACAAAGCCAAGCAAACAAAAGTAGATAACACTAAATTACCTGTAAGAAGAAGAAACTCAAGAGAATAAGTGAATATGTTTGCTCGGCTATTCCAATCATGATTCTGCAAAAAGAGAACGGGGGTTCAAAGATTGTTATGTGTCATCTGACATTGTTAGTTGTTACAGTTGTAAATAGGCTTAGGGTATGACTGTCACATACCAATCTATAATCTAGGTATGAATAAGAAATGTACACGAGAAAAGCAGAATCGGAGAGATGGAAGGTGAAATTGAACCTTTCTATTCAATATTTTTACAATAATGCCACTGTATTTACAATCATACCATAACCCAATACTAATACTTACAGCTGTTGTAACGGTAGTCTAAAGGTCTAAGGAAACCTACCCTCCAATATTAATTGGTTTATCGGCATTATTAGCATTATGCGAGTATTGCGACTCTTGATGGCTTGTGAGTGAATGCTCGTCGTTTCTAGAATCTTTGTCATCATTTTCAGGACTTTCGATGGCAAGGAACCCAAATTTAGCAATATCGTTATACCTGGGTTTGAAGAGAAAAACTAAAATTTAGTCCAATATTTAACTCATGGTTTGGATTGAGAGGAACTGAGAGATACTATAAACTCTTATTATTGTCATATAAACTAAGCAAAAAAGACTTGCTAGTTCCGACTCTTGAGTGCAAAAAAAAAGTGTGAGAAAATGCATAAAAGTTGCTGATACGAAATAGAGATTAGGGTTTTGAAGGTCCAATCATGTGATGACAGTTGGTTAGTTAATTAGAAATATGAGATACTTATGTTATTCTCTTAAGTTCTTCTTAAAAGAAAATGCATACAAGTTGCTGTTACGAAATAAAGATTAGGGTTTGTCTAATCAAGTTATGACCCGTGTTTATTAATTAGAAATATTGGATAACTATGTTATTCTTTCAAGTTACCTTCTCTATTTGTATTTGATTAGGATTAGGGTTTAGTTCTATAAATAGGGCCATAGTCCCTTTAGTGACATACTAATGATTGATTAATACGAAGAAAAGTTATCTCGGCTCAAGTCTTTTTTGATAAGTTTCAGCCTATAGATATAGGAACAAGAATGACCTAAGCCTTTACACGAGATAAACCAGATTCAACACTATTTCATTCATAACTCCAAATAATACTTACTCTAGACTATATATAACATAATAACATACCAACTTACTCTACTGATTACCATACTGCCTTATATCTTCCCCTTTCCCATTGAATTCTACAAACTAAATATAGGGTTTGCAACAGTTGTACCATATCAAAATTCTATCAAAGGGCAGAAAAATAATGGAAACCCCTAGCTCAAGTGATGCTTGTATGATTTTTCTTTGACAAATCTAGTAGGTAGAAAATTCACAACCATTTCAGCAAATCTATTCACAACTTAAACAATTCATCTAATCAACATCTTAAAAGTCATAAACATTAACATGAATAACAATATTCCACCTTAGAACAAAACTTATCTTTTTTTTTTTAAATGAAAATAAGATTGTAAATCGAAAAATCCAGAAATCCAAAACCAGACCAGTTCAGTGTTCCACCATAAATCTCTTTTCTGTAACAATTCTCAAGATCAATGACTCAGGGCTGGCACCTTTAGCTAGATTCCTAGTTACAATTGCAAAATATTGAACCTTTTCCCATTCTTAACATCCTTACAAATATATTTTATCTACAGTTCAGCACGAATGCAATAAAAAAGGAAAGATTTACAAAGAAGAAGAAGAGGGGTACAATACCAGAGAGTGCTTAGAATGAAGCTGAATATATACAACGGATAGAACCAAAAGATCTGTCAAAAACAAAATCCATCAGGCATACAGAAAACAAAGTAAAATGCATCAAGAAGAAGACATTAAAAAGTGCACTCACATAGAAGAGTTGTACAAGGCCAAGGCGTAAAAAGGAATAGAATATTAATACACCTTCATAAGAGCAAGGTTCTTGAAGACTAATTCGTGGACAAAGATCAGGTAATAACCAAAACAAAGCTGGAATAACAACTGAGTTCAAAATGAAGATACTGCATAGATGTAAAGAAAAAAAAAAGAGCTTTCATAATCAATAATTCAATAATTCAAAAGTTAAAAACCTAATAGATAGATAGATTAATTAATTACCTTCCTAAAAAAATAAAACCATTCAATAGAAAACACTGTCCTGTACGGATCATAAGCTGTCTCGATCTTCATTAGGAATATTTGACACAAGGAAAGAAAGAAAAATCGATCAGAAACAGGAAATTCAATGTAATGTAAATAGGATATTTGAGAAAGGGATGATTAATGAAGAACCTGAGACAGTAGATTACGACTCTATGAAGACAACAAGCCTCACGAAATCCATCGAGCCAGAGAAAAGATGCTTGCTTTAGCTTCGCTTTCCAGCCTTCCATCAAAGGACTCCAACCTTCCATTGTTAGAGAGAGGAGAGAGAGAATCGCCAAGCTAATCTGATGATGAAAGTACCATCAAAACAGACTAATTTGTTGAGAATATTTTTTTTATTTTATTTTATCTTTAACTAAATTATTAAGTTTTACTGGGTTTTTTTTATTTATTTATTTTGAGTATTTGAGAGTAATTAAGATTTTAGGTTTCAGTTCATTTAGAAATTTAACTAGTTTAAAACTGAATGATATAATTAGGAGCTTGTTTAATGTTGGGTTATATAATATATTTTTATTATATTTGAATTTTAAATAGGTTAGATGATTATAATGTTTCTTTATATTTAAACTTATCAAAATAAAGTAAACATATTTTGATTGAGAAATAGTTACCATAAAATCTGAACTCAATAATATGTGATTCCAATTTTGATAAAATATATAATATATTAATCAATTTATTAGGATAAATAATTAATTAGTATTATGATTAACGAATAAATTTGATATATTAAAAAAAAATATTCCAATTGTTATTATATTAATGTTATAGTATATAATTTTATTATTTATTTATTTTTTAAATTGAATGTATATAATTATATCTAAATAATTATTAAGATACAACCAATTGAAATGGATAATTATTCAAATAACTCAAATAGAATTAAGACTTCCTAATTATAGGTGTCATGCTAGAAAGAAAAAATAATATACGATAATAAATCAAAATTAGTAAAAAAAAAAAAAAATCAAACTAGCTCTATATTTAAAATTATTTGAAAATTCTCAAACAATTTAAAGAATTATCCCACAACAATCTCAACTAAATATTTTTAAGCTACCCTATGTAATAAACTTAAAATAATAAATATTAATTTTATATGAAAACTAAAATGTAAAATAAACATACACATACATAACTCAAGCTAAAGTGATTTTTTTTTTTTTTCTCATTATGACAAAATATTACCAGCATAATAACTTCTTCAATAAAATAAACTAATTTCAAATAATAAAAATAAAAATACATAAATAAAAGATGAAACCAAATAAAGCCAAAAAATTAAGAGAATTGGCATAAAAAGAATTTAAATTCCAAAAAGCTATGAAGTATAGAGTTGAATTATCATATCATTCATCACTTGATCTAACTAAACCCTTACTTAATCACACTTTAATCTTTCCAATTCATCAATTACATTTCCTTACCCTTCTTTTCTAGTAATCTACTGTAATGTTGCGGGGATAATAATGGGATTAAAACGACTTTTAACTTAACCCGCATCAAGATAAAAAAAAAGACCGAAGAATAATGAAATAGAAAGAAAATAATATTACAATCTCGATGAATCCTGCCTTCTTAAAGGAACACCTTCCTGCCCAAAACCATCTTCTTCGTCGTCTCCATGTTTCAGAAGCCTCATCGACGGAGATGTACATAAACCTGCAACCATATCATGAAGGGAAAAACAAAACCAATTTTGAACGTCTTTTTAAAACAAAATCTTTCGTTAATAAAAAGGGTAGGAAGAATACCATCGCCCATGTCCTTTGTTTTGTGAAGAAGAAAGGTTCCAGATAGAATTGTCACAAATCCACATATTTCTGTCAGAATTTGAGTTGGGTTCTGTCTATCCCAATCCTATGTATTTTACCCAAAGAAAGAAGAAAAATGAAACCTAAAAAGCTTAGTTCAACATCATGTGAATATATTCAATATAATTGACTTATTTGAAAACGCTGTCTGAAGCTAGAACGGGGGTTTGAATGCAAAAATGTTCTGCAAAAAATCCATAATATTTATTGACATTTTCTCGTACAGACCCAGATCCAGCTCAAGAAAGTGTTTTTTTCTCAAGCAAGAGGTATTAAAATGTTACCTTAAACATGATCACGCTAGCTATAATGGTTAGCGAAGTAAACATAACGAAGTAGATGGGAGACACAACTGCCGTATTGAATGTATCAAGAGCCTGTTGTATTCACACAAAAAAAATGATAGTGAAATTGGGAAAGAAAAGATTGTTAGATAAGGGAAAAAAAGAGGAGAATACAGCCATACATGGAAGCCAAACATCAAATAGATATTTTTTCACAAAAAAAAAGTGACAATATCGTGAAATTTTGACTTTCCAAAATATCAGTAAAATTTCTCATCCAAGCGTGGCTCCAGATGAGATCACTAAACTTATAAAGAGGTTTCTCCACGAGCAAGTAGAATACAAAAAGGATATTTTAGTCATTCAACTGAAATAAAAAGGATATTATAGTAATTTAACTAACTAAAAACACAAATAACCTACCTTTTCATAAAATAAAATAAAAAATCTTAGATGGACCAAACATCAAACAAGCTCTATGAGTGTGTCATCTCAAGTTAGTCTTAAACTCAGGTTTTCACACAACTGGCTGTTTTGGTATCAAATTTTTCATGTTGATCATAAAAATACAGAAAAATCTACATTTGTTATATTTGCAAAACAACACAATTGATGTAATCTGTATACCAGATGAAGCAATAAATTATACTATAATTTGGATTATGATCTAGGAATTTATTTGTTTACCGAATGAAGCAACACAAATCACAATATAGATGAATCATGATCCAAAAAGTAACCGTAAAAAATCACAATCAATTTCAACTTTGGTGATTTTCTAACGAGATTATGATAAAATACTAAACATATTTATAGAACATTCCTTTTACCTTGTTCAGATAATTCATTTGAGTAATCACACAAGTAGCAACAATAATGGCAAAGACCCATGTTTGGGGATATAATAGCTGATTTGTTCCTGATAATGTCAGCTTCAAAGCAATTCCTAGAGCTTTCACACTCATTACCTGTTATGCAAGATTCTCTTAGTTTTCATAATCAACGATTTGGGGAAAATCAAATTCAGTAATAATAAGAAGATGCAAAGTCCATGCTTAATACTTACTGACAAGGATCCAACCAATGAACAAACTCCAATATAAAACATTATATGTGTTTGTCCATATAGAGGGATATAGTGAAATATAAGTACGAAAACAGCTGTTAGAACCAGAGCTGCATAGAAAAGGAAACCTGCCAAAAGTTGACACATACCAAACATAAGTAGAGAACAACTCCAAGTGAAAACTAAGGATTTATGTACCTGGATTACCATAAACATTTGGAAACTAAACTTAATCAGAGACAGATTCAGAAATTTATTTACTTTTTTTTGTATCTAACAGATTCAAAAAAGTGTTTCCAAATGGGGCTGCACCCAATAAAACTGTGATCTTTATCTTCTTCTTTTTTTTGCAAAAAGGAAAAATATTTACAGATTTTTTTAATGACACTGAACAAAAACTGTAATCTTATCTGTTTGAAATTACCAGGCTCTGTTGCAAGATCCCATACTTCTGTGACAGATTCAATGGCACGTTCTTGGGGAGCATGTAGAACAATAGTAGTAGAACCCACCACACAGAGTGCACAACCAAGAATCCCAAATATATGAAGTTTTTCCTTTAACATTACATGAGCAAGAACAGCACTGTAAAATGAAGGTATGCTAACTGTAAGAGAAACCAAATAGACAATAATGAAACAAAGAAAGTATTGATAAGTAAATCTTTGTCATGCCTGATTATAATGCTGAGTGCACCAAGAGGGGTAACTAAAATTGCAGGAGCAAATGCATATGCTGCAAAATTAGCAATTTCTCCCACAATCACTGTTTCAACAAACAAACGAGCATAAACTGGGGGGAAATATATACTCAAGAAGCAGTCTAAGAGATACTATCAATGTGATCAATTTGCAGATCAATCACTTAGCGAAACTTGCATTCTTTAAACTTATAAACTTAATAACCAAAGTAAGGAGCAGACGATAAAACAAAAAACACAAAAACACGTAAT
The DNA here is from genome assembly GCF_907164915.1 of Impatiens glandulifera. Lineage (NCBI taxonomy): Eukaryota > Viridiplantae > Streptophyta > Magnoliopsida > Ericales > Balsaminaceae > Impatiens > Impatiens glandulifera. Next base: position 78,355,809 of record NC_061862.1, on the reverse strand, counting down.
TCCATTTAACTTTGACATTAAAAAAAGGTAAAGAAGCTCATTTGCTTCCTTAATTCGCATCAAAATCTCGTTTTCTTCCCTGCTCCTGTAAGAATTGCTCTCAAGTTACTTCACGTCGTCAATTTTTTGTTAACTCCGTTATTGTCTTGATATGTATTTAAAAATAAAAATATATTTTAGCCAATAATTGATATTAAATAGATGCAAAATGTATAGATGACTTTAGAACTTAATGGAGTTGACAAAAATTGACGCCGGGAAGCAATTTTGAGCAATTTTTGAAAGCTCAATAACAAAACATTGATGTAAGTTGAAGAAGCAAAATTAACTTAAGGTTGTGTTTGGTTATATTGAAAATGAGTTTTAGATTCTTATAAGCATTTAAAAGAGAGGAAAAAAATCACAAGAATCCCTTCTCTTATTTTGCTATATCACAAGAATATCTTAATATTACAATTCTATTATTTTTCCAAACATAGACATTAGATTGTAATTTGATGGCAATTCTTATAGAATTGGAATTCTAATATCAATTCTCGTAATCGAAACACAGCCTTAGGGTTTCCATAAAGGATACGAGAATAATAGAGAAGTTCTTCATAGATGAGAAGGAGACTTGTTTTACAACTTCAATAATCTCGTAATAATAATCTACTGCGATACATATTTACACTATTTATCTAACAATCTCCAACTACTAATATTCTTCAGTACATCTTAAGCATAGGTTAAGCCCATTATCTTCCTTAAATCGCAGCTCTGATGCCTTTTAGTCTCAATAATCTACTGCGATACATATTTACACTATTTATCGAACAACCTCCAACTACTAATATTCTTCAGCACATCTTAAACATAGGTTAAGCCCACTATCTTCCTTAAATCGCAACCCTGATGCCTTTTAGTCTCAATAATCTACTGCGATACATATTAAAACTATTTATCTAACAACCTCCAACTATTAATATTCTTCCGCACATCTTAAACATAGATTAAGCCAACTATCTTCAATAAATCGCAACCCTAATGTCTTTAAGTCTCAATAATCTACTGTTACACTATTTATCTAACAACCTCCAACTATTAATATTCTTCCGCACATCTTAAACATAGATTAAGCCAACTATCTTCCTTAAATCGCAACCCTGATGCCTTGTAGTCTCTACCGTTGATATAACCCTAAAGATAACAGTTCGTAACATATGTCTACATCATGGCATGGTACAAAAAATGAAACATGCTAAGAAACAAACCATAAACTCCATATTTGTGTTAGGTATATCCTAATTTACACCGGACCTTATGGAAAAATCATAGTAGAAGAACAGTACAACATACTTGTTATCATGCCAGTCCACCATAATGGTTCAAATAAGTATGAGTAGCCTCCAACACCTGTAAATCAAGGATAAATGTCATCAAACAAGACGAATGTTAATAGTCTGAATGTCTCAGCTCTTAATGCACATAACTGAAACAAATAAGGCTGATTTTCCAATTGATATACATTAGTTTATAAGCAATTAAAGCACTCATTTCAAATCTGAACAGAAATACATACCAACAGTGCAGATTGTGATTACAATTAAAAAAAAAACAAGAGAAAGACAGATTGCATCTTGAAATTCAATGAACTCGAAATTAAAACGAATATTACGTTTTGAACAAGTCAAGTTGAGTCAAACCTACCGGCTCTAATACCGGTTGCGGCAGCCTTCTTCAATCCTTTTTTCTTTACAATGAAGCTTGCGCCGATGAAAAAACTTGACGATAATGCCAAAACCAAACCCTTGATATTGTCAGATGACATGCCTTTGTAAGAGTCCATTAAGCTGTGATGCACTTGCTGTATCGTCGTGGATGTAGCTTCCGCCATAACTCATTCAGTAAATCACGTATAGGTTTAAGGAATTATCTGGACATGATGACGTTTACGGTAGATCTTGACGGAATTTACGTAAATATAGTTGTATAAATCTGGTTTGAATTGAGATAGGAGATTTGAAATCGGAAAGATGAGATGAGGAAGATCTATCAGCAAGAAGAGATAGAGATGGAGAGAGAGAGAGGTTGGTGTGAACAGCTGGGAGGAGGGACTGATGCTTTTTCTTGCTTTTGGTTTTGGATCAGCGAAGAAGATTGAAATGAGAAAGGAAATACATACAGGTTATACATACAAGGGTAAATTCGTCAACTATTTATGCATCATTTATGGATTATTTGAAAAGAATGAAATTTTCTTATTTTATAAAATAAAATAAAAAATTGAATTATTTAGGAAATTTTTATTTTATAAAAAAAATAGATTTTTAAGTTTTTAATTGTTGAATTATAATAATTTTTTTTTATATAAAAAAAATTATTGTCTGAATTATTAAATTCGAGATTATAATTGAGGGTTAATTAACATTTCAGACCTTTTTTAAAAACTTTACAATTTGAAGTTTCTTATTTTTTTAAAGTTATATAAAATGAGGTTAACCATTTCAAATGTAATTAACTTATTATATACTTATTTATAAATAAATAAATATTTGGAAACTAAAATATCAATTAACAAATTGAGAGTTTTGACTCAAAACTTTGAAATCGATGAGATGCGATTATTAAATTAGTGATAATAATATTTTATTAATTTATTTATAAATACACAGTAAATAATAATTTAACTGTGTGGTTATAGTTAAAACAAAATAAAAAGGTGAAATATAAGATTTGAAAGTAGAAGTTCAGATGAATAAAAGTCTAAATTTGATATCTAACTAATTTTAAATTTATATTTAATATTTATTTTTTAAATAGAGGAAGTATAATTTAATATTTTTATTAAATAATAATGTTATAAAGTTATAATTTGAATTTTTCTTATTTTGTTTATTAGCCAAAAACAAATTTATTCATTAATTTTTTTTTTCTTTAAGCAGAATTTTGAGTAAACATTATTAATATTACATCATTTCTAAACAAAATTATCAAGCTTTCCATTTAATCTATAGTTAATTATATTGTTTAATTTATTAATAAAAATATTATTTATATATATATATTTAAAAAGTATTATATATATTAATACTTTTTTTTAAAAAATTACACAAAATTTCACTATTTAAATATCTACCTGAACAAATTTATGAGATTATTTACATTAGCAATCAATTACTAAGATAGTAGCTCTCTCATTCCTCTTCTTTCAGTGATATAATTTATAATGTGATATATGATATGAAGGTGGAAGTTTAATATAAATTGTTAATAAAAAAATTTTTGTATCATACAAAACTAAATTTTCAAAGTTATCAAAATTTTAGAAAAAAAATCGTGTAACATGTTTTAAATGTAGTTTTTTTAACACTAAAAAACAAACCTTAAATTTACAAACAAACAAAAAATAATTAAATAATTGTACGATGTTGTTTAAATTTGTTTTGGATTCTGAAGACAAAATATATTTATTAAATAATGTATTTTAATGAAGAACACTTTAAATTAAAGTTGAAGTCCATGTTGTGGAGAGTTTTATTAACTTCATAAATTTAAAAATATATATTACAAAATTAAATAAGCTTAACATAAGTACCTAAGTGGTTAATATTTATGGTTTTAGATAAAAAAAAAAAAAATTACTTATAGGCTCCAAATATGGATTTTATCCAACAATGAGATAAAAACTATTAGAAAAAACAGTAATGTTCACTAATAAACAAAATAAAATATAATTAAATTTATTCATAGCATGAATGTTTGAAATTTAATATATACAATCCATAGTTAATTGAAAGGTGATATAAAATTGATATATTTCATAGACCATATTACTACCTCCTAATAGATTGTTACTTCACAACTTATATCAAAATGTCTTAAGATTTACCGAATAAGAGAATTCTATTTACGAAAGACTTAAATGAAGATAACATTCAAATGCTTGAACTATAGATCTACTGACTCATATACGAGATATCAAAACGACAAATAGTGTGTAAACGAGTCTTGATAAATATACATAGCAATGAGATGATTGTAGTGGAGGTCAATTACGAAAAAGAAATCAATACTAACATGAGTGTAGCACCTAATGAGATGTATAGTATTTGAAGAAATAAATTTGTGACTATTTTGTTTGACTTGGGAGTAGTATGGAGTTGTTTTATTTATCTTTAATGTGATTAACTCATTACCAATCATATAAACTTGTATTCTATAATTGCTTAAAACGATTTTGTCAATAATTTTTGTTTACACAATTAAATATGTTTTAACAAACAACTTATTAAAATAACTATTAGACCAGAAAAAAATCCGATTAATCTCCACTCTCATTTCAAACTCTAACCAAGGTTTCTAAACAATTTATATATCTAAGGAGACTTTTGATAAATAATATTACTTAAAATTTTAATTAGTTAAATTATTATAATGTTTTTTTTATATTTAAAATTAGATTTATTCAATACGTGAGCTCAGAGACTATAATTTTTTTCGCCGAGATGATAGGTTTTCAACTTTAGTTATATAACAGAGACAACGTCATAGAAAATGAAGTATGGAACAAATCGTCCGTTGAAACTCGAAATGTACTATTTTTTAATATTTTTGTAGTTTGGTTGATAAATTCTAGTGTTGTTATGTTATTGTTTATTGAGGCTTATACTTTGTTGTATTATTTTGACACTGCTTTATTTTGGTAGTTTGTTTCTAGCATTGTTTTGCTATTAATTTAGTTAGGTTTAATGTTTCTAGTATGCAAGTGAAAGATAATTGCCATGTTTAACAATATTTCTCAAGCTTTTATTATTGATTTTAGAACTATAATCTACCCGCAAATCATTTCAATAGTTAGTTCTTATTAACGAAAGATAATAGTCATTTATTGACATATTCAACAAACTATTGCTTAGAAGCTCATGTTTAGCGCTAAACATAGCCATGTTTAGCGTTGTACTAAGCAATGTTAAGCCTTCTGGACTAAGTTGGAATGAATTTAGAGTTACTAATCTTAGAACTCTAATCTACTAGCCAATCATGTCAGTAGTTAGTTCTTATGAATGAAAGATAATAATCATTCATTGACATATTCAGCAAACTATTGTTCAGAAGTCATGTTTAGCGCTAAACAGAGTCATGTTTAGCGCTAAAAAGAGTCATGTTTAACGCTTTACAGAGCCATGTTAAGCCTTTCGGACTAACTTGGAATAATTTAGAGATAAATTAGAAGTCTTTACTGCCAAATTATATGTTTGACATGGCTTTTCAAATAGACGCGTCAAAGATATTCAACACACTGTTGTTCATATGTCCATGTTTAGCGCTTTATAGTTTCATGTTTAGCGCACCAAATAACCATGTTTAGTGCTTTACAAAACCATGTTTAGCGTTTTTGAACTGAAATAATTTTTGGCTCTTTTTTTTAGCTCTTTCGGTTTAATTAATGTTATTGGCAACTTTCGCAGGTAGGATCGTAAGGTCGACAACGAATGCACAAACTGACGTGAATGTCTACTACCCCATTGACAACACAGGAGATTATGATATTTATTTGTGAACATTGTAAAGACTTGAGTTTTTTTAAGGATGTTCATTTCTGAATATATTGTAAATTACATTTTTTTGAATAATGTAATGATGTTATGAATATTGTCAATGTTATCCATTGCATTAGACTTGTGTTCTGTTGAACTTGTGTGTATCTGTTGGGAACATGTTTAGTACAAACGAAGATCATGTTTAGTGTAATCTAAGGTCATGTTTAGTGCTTCAAAAGATCATGTTCCTTAAAACATAACTACAAATAAGATTATTAAAATGACTTTCATTTCCATAAATCAATAATACTAAATTATTAAACTAAGACTTTCATTTTTATAAATCTTAACAATATTTGTTCATATATACATTTGTGTCAAATATATACACATTTTCTTCGTATGTCCTTATTCTTCAACTTGGTATAAGTCTCTACTTATTTTAGGCAATAAGCTCCTCTGTTTGTTGAACTTTGAATTCAGGATCGCAACACTGTATTTTATCCTAAGTGTCTCAATTATTCCCCTTGTCTTAAAAAAAGCAAGTCTCCATAGGTTAGTACAGAGAATTCTCAAACAATTAAACATGTTAGAATTGTATAACTTACATTTTATTTTGTAATGTCACAATCCCATTTTGTTTCATCTCTTACATATGTCTTCATGTGTCTCATACGGTAGTTTCCACGGTCTATTTTATTCTTCTTAGATTGTTATGGAAATTTTAACACTCTAATCGGGAATTCAGCTATAACAGCGACTTGGTGATTGAATTCCATCCAAGAAACCCATAAACGTGTTATTCTATTTAGCGCTTAACATGACATTCAAAATTGCAATTTCAAGTTATTTTTGAAATAAATCTAGTCTGTAGACGCGCTTAACATGTCTCATTTAAGCGCTAAACACGGCTCAATAAAGTGTTAAACATGCAACTGTTTAACGTTTAACATGACCTTCAGAACTGTAATTGACAAACACTTCAAATGGCAGAAAATTTTGAACATAAGAAAAGTTTAAACGTCTGATGACATCAACATAAGAATATATTCAACATAAATTTCAAAAATATTGGTCTAGATCTTAATTTAAATACATATAACTTACAACTACCAAACTAAAAAGATAGAGCATAAATCTTGTTTCAACACATAACAGTTACTCAAATACGAATATTGGTTTTACACATCTAACAACTAAAAAGCTAAAGCATCTACAATAGAAACAAAATAGTAAAAAATTAGAAATAACTTACATTTGTAATTTTTCGACAGACGTGTTGGATGCAGTTCTAGGAATGATATCCTAGAAAGTACAAGAACATATCGTTGTTATTTTAAAAAAAAAAAGGGTTTCAAATGGAAAAAGATAAATAGTGTTGAAGATTTACCATTTTTGAACGTTAAAAAATAAAGAACGAGTAATTCCGAACGACAATAAAGTCAAAAAGACATAAGAACGATGAACAAAGGTTTTGTGGAAAAAGAATAGACGAAGAAAATAATGAACTACATAGTCTTCTCTGCAAACTTGCTCGTTTATGGAAAAATGAAAATCACATACGAAGAAGAATACGAAGAGATAAAAAAAATGGCCACAAACGTTTATTCGTTTTTTTACTTTCATTTATAAGTCGTTATCCCAATTATTTTTTAACCAATTAAAGCTAAAACTATTAAATTATTTTCTAACCAATTAAAGCTAAAACTATTAAATTATTTTTTTAACAATTCATTTATCAGTCTGGACTCAACCTTATGTGCAACACATCCACAACATAATTAGTTTAACTAGCATATAGTACGTACATTTGCATGAGTAATGATATAAAAATAGAGAAAAAAATTATGGTTAAAATGTGATAACATTTTTAATTTACTCTCACATATATATTTATTTTATTTTTAACCGTTTTAAATTTATAGGCGGGTCAACCCACAATCCAACTCAAATATTCATTTACTCATATATATATATATATATATATATATATATATATATATATATATATATATATATATATATATATATATATATATATAAATTAACCACGGTTCTCGACCCGGCAATCTGAACATTTTGAAAATTAAACATTATTATATATATAATTTTTTTCTTAATTTATTATTTTAAGAATTTAATAATTTACCAATGAAAAAATTAATTTATATTTACTAAGGAAAAAAATTTATGACAGTGAAATATTTGTTAAATTAAATAAAAATAATTAATACGTGTACGGTGGCCGGGCGCCACTGCTCATTAGATTATCCACAACAGGGTATCATTTTTTTTATTTAATACCCTGCCACATTAGCTTAACACCTATTCCAACACTCACTTTTTAGCATGTCCTACAGTAGAGTGTTATTGAAGGTATCAAAATTACTTTTTCATTTTCTCTCACTTCCACATCATTGAAGCATATACACACATAATTTCATTTTTTTTAAACCACAAACAATATTATTCATCACTTGGTAAATCAAACATACATATATTATTTAAAACGAAGAAGAAAACAAACACTCTAAACATTGGTAATTTGTTAAGTAGTGTTTTTAAAACTCTAATCGAGAGTTGTTCCAAATTTATTTCAAATGTGCATGACAAGATCTTTCTTCAATTGAATATGTTATGCTTTGTCACGTAGATCGACCTTAGTATGAATATTTGATTCAGATCGGCCTTGAACATGCACTTGAAATTGAGGTAGCACTTCTGTTTGGACATTAACTGAGGAACTAGACCCGAAACTATTCAAACGTTCGAAGTCAATATTTTCCCAATTTCGTGAATACGAATCTCGTTCATCCTCCAGAATCATATTATGTAAAATTCTGCATGCTCTCATTATGTTACCTAGGCCATCAATATCCCACATACTAACTTGTTGGCGAATAATAGCAAACCGTGCTTGGAGTACCCCGAATGCACATTCTACATCCTTCATGCATGCTTCTTATTGTTTTGCAAACAATTGCGCTCTGTCTCCTTGGGGCATTTGAATTGATTGGACAAAGATGGGCCATTTAGGATAGATTCCATCAACAAGATAGTAGGCAAGATTGTATTATCGACCATTCACAGTGAAGTTCACAGTAGGAGCTTCACCAGACTCAATGTCGTCAAAAATTGGTGACCTGTCTAATACATTAATATCGTTCAATGTTCCGGGCATGCCAAAAAAAGCATGCCATATCCACAAATCATAAGATGCCACTACCTCGAGGATAATTGTTGTTGTGTCCTTGTGTCTATTAATAAACTGCCCTTGCCAAGCCTTAGGACAATTCTTCCACTCCCAGTGCATGCAATCAATACTTCCAATCATTTTAGGAAAACCGCGCTCTTGTCTAACTTGGAGTAACCTCTGCAAGTCTTCCCCATTTGGTCGTCTTAAGTATTCATCTTGAAACAAGGCAATTATTGTTTTGCAAAAAATACGAGTGCACTCAAGTGTAGTGGTTTCTCCAATTTTCACATATTCATCACAGGCATCCCCGACTACTCCATATGCAAGCATGCGCATGGCAACTATACACTTCTGGATCGGTGTCAATCCAAGTTTTCCTGCATTATTCCGCCTTTGGGTGAAGTAATGGTTGTAATTTGTTACGGCTTTCACAATTTGGAGAAACAATTGCCTTCTCATTCGAAATCTACGTCTAAATTGCAATTTAGTATAAGTGCATGGCTCATCGAAATAGTCGTCCATGAGCCTCTAATGGGTAGCTCCATGGTCCCTGTTTATAGAATTTCTTTTACGTGATCGATTGTTTCGCCTTTGAAGCTCTTCGAGAAGTTCTTTTTACCTTTTGAGTAAAGATTCCTTCAACTCCCATTGTTGTTGAATCTCTTCGAGATTGAAAGGGTCTAGGGGAATATCCATATGATGATATGAAGAAGAAGATTAAAGTTGAAAAGTTTGAATTGAGAAATCATACGATGTGCATACCATTTTTATATTGAAAATCTCTCAATATAGGTGTGGTCATTATGAAGTCAGAAGGTAATGGGGGTGGGGACGTTCTTATCAAGTTGGAATCTCTATGTATGGGTGTTGTCATTATCAAGTCAGAAGGTAGTGGGGGTGAAGACGTTTTTATCAAGTTGGAATCTCTATATATGGGTGTTGTCATTATCAAGTCAGAAGGTAGTGGGGGTGGGGACGTTCTTATCAAGTTAGAATCTCTATGTATGGGTGTTGTCATTATCAAGTCAGAAGGTAGTGGGGGTGAGGACGTTCTTATCAAGTTGGAATCTCTATGTATGAGTGTTGTCATTATCAAGTCAGAAGGTAGTGGGGGTAGGGACGTTCTTATCAAGTTGAAATCTCTATGTATGAGTGTTGTCATTATCAAGTCAGAATGTAGTAGGGGTGAGGACGTTCTTATCAAGTTGGAATCTCTATGTATTGAAGAACACACATTTGACACATAATTTGAAGAACACCCATTTGAAAATTGAAACACACACTTTGAAAGTACATAACACTCAAATTAGTTTGTGAACAATTCCCTCAGTTACATTTGATAAGTATTCTCGTCCACAACATCACGCTCTTCTTTATTCTTCAAGGACATCAACATCTCCAACTTCCTAACACGGGCATACTCCAACATAGCCGAAGCAGTACTAGCCCTCCTTTCTTCAAATTTTTCAAGAGTAGAGGCTACATTAGATAACTCCTCATCAATTTTAGCCTTTGATTTTCTTGAAGTTGATGCTTTTCTAGCTTTCTTCTTTGTTGCGTCCCTACCTTCTGAACGTACGATGGATGGAGCTGAGGATTCAACTTCATCACCTCCACTTTTTCTCTTTGATCCACTACTTTTAGATTCATTTGCTCCTACCATATATCTTGGTTGGTCACGGACCATCTTCCACTCTTTCAACAAGGAAAACCTTTGTTTTTCATTATCGCGGTACAACTCTAAAGCCTTTTCCACGTAGTTATCATCAGACCAACCACTACACTTAGTTTTGCATGCTGAACTATAATAACCAATAAAAGTTGCGATTTTTTATTGATGGTACGAAAATGACTTTTGCATTATAATCCAGTCCTTGGTTTCTCACCTTCAAACTTGTCATTTATAAATTCTGCAATTTTACCCCATAAAGTGTCGCCCTTTTGGTTCCTCCCCAATTCACTATCATTACTAAAATGGAAATAACAATTTAGTAAAGCTTTGTTGTCCTCCGTGCTTCAAGAATCGTATGATTTTCGGGTTGATTGTTGGGTTGGAGCAAGAAAAGTGGTTGGGGTATTCCCATCAACATCCCCTAGAGATATTTGTGTAGAAAATTCGGGAATATTAGTTGAACCACTACTGAAACGGAGTGTGTTTAGATCATTTGGTTGTTCACTGTTTGGATAGTTGGTATGAGCGACATGAAAGTTATTTCCAGAGATATGTGGATAGCCATAAGGCATATAAGGATGGTTATACAGGTATTGCATGCCAAAGTTGGGTGGCTTCATATATTGTTGTGGAAAATTAGGATGGATTCCGGTATTCATGAGATCTTCTGGACGTTCAATGTTTTGGTTCGAATGTTGTATATTTGAGTTTTGAGCTTAATTTGGGAAGTAATTTAGAAAGAAGTTGTAATTTTGTGAATGATCCATGAAAGAGTTTGAAGATTTCAAAAGAAAAGTGATACAAACAAGGATGATAATATGGTGGAAATTTTCAAAAAAAATTGGTGTCCAAATGACACAAACTAAGCCTCTATTTATAGATCTCGAAAAATAAAAAATAATGATATATATATTTTTTTATTTTGATCAATTATTATGCAAAAAGTAGTATTTAAAAAAAGAAACAAAACAAAAAAATAACCACCTGCACTGTCATTGGGCTACATCAATTGGAAATAAAATTTGCACCAATATCAAAATTTTTGATACCCATTTGTAACCTGCTACACCATTTATTCCCCAACTGTGGTGCTCTTATGAAAACAAAAACTATTTGTATGTATCCTCGGTGTAAAGTGTAGAAGTGTAGATAGATGATGTAATTTTAAAAAAAAAACTCATATTATTTTACATAAATTAGTTATAATTTATTTATTTATTTATTTATTTATTTATTTTCAATCAGAATATGCTTGAAGATGAACGGTCAAATGCAGTCCACAAACATACACCCGTCACATATAATCATAGCCTAAATTACGAGAGAAGAAAGAGAGTCACAGAATCTACCCCCATTTCTCTTTCCTTTCGCTAGGCGGCGATTAGCTTCTTCACATTCCTTCTTCTTCTTCTTCAGCACTAAATTCCGGCCATGTCAGTCGTTAATCCCTTCCTCCGGCAATGTCCATACGCAGCCTCGACTGCCTATTCTCCGACGTCTGATTTGCTTCCTAAATTTACTCATTCTTCACGAATGTCACTCAAATTCACCATTTCTTCCTGTGCTCTAGCAGCATCTCCTGTCACCGTATCGTATGTCAACACGGATAAGAGAATACCTGATAGAAATGAAATTCGATTCGGCTTGCCTAGCAAGGGACGAATGGCTTCAGATACTCTCGATCTCCTCAAGGTATCAACATGCAAGCCTTCTTTTCGTCTCTATATTGCTGGAAACTGTAATTAAGCTTTCTGATTCTAATGCATTGTGCTGGTGTTTTTAATAGGACTGCCAATTATCAGTTAGACAGGTGAATCCTCGTCAGTATGTTGCACAGATTCCTCAGGTATAAAATGATATTGGAATATGTTTATGTCTGTAATTGTGTACATGCTTGAAGTTCTATGCAGCTGTAAGTAGCTTGATAAGTTCTCTGTCATAGATAATTGGGGCTCAACAAAGAATTTTCATGAGCTTACTATGTTGTCTTCTTTTTTTGTGGGATTATGCTTGAGTTGATCAACTATCATATTCAGAAGCTAAAAGTATCCCGTGTTATTCTGTAACTCACTAGTATATGCAATCCCACTGATGTTGTTGTGAATGTCACTCTTCTCGCAAAAATGCCGTAGTGTTTCTTTCATTCAAGATTATTCATTACTTATCTTATGTTCAAAATAAGTAAGAACTTGGCTTCAAAGAGAATCTTCTTCCATCTAGAGGAAATACTCTTTTATTTAGTATTGGACCATCTATTGCAGTTATATCCATAATTCAGGCTTGATCCTATGTTTGACTGTGGATTATTGGGGTTTGCTTTCTTGGCCTAGTCTGGTTGTGCACATACCATAGAAATACTGTCCTGGAGACCTCCTCAACTTAGTGAGTTGTAGTAGAGAAATATATATGATTTACTTACACCTGCTTGAAAAGGTTTTATTTGACATCTGAATGTTCTAGGAATGTACTTGCAGTATTTATGTTTTGTTAAAATATAATAGACACTTATTTCTGTTGATTGCAGCTGGCAAACTTGGAAGTTTGGTTTCAGCGGCCAAAGGATATAGTTCGGAAGTTGGTGTCAGGGGATCTAGACCTTGGTATAGTGGGCCTGGATACAGTTTATGAATATGGACAGGTAAAAAAAATAAATAGTTGTTTTTAATTGTTTTCAGGAAGTTATATATCCTCGACAGTTGAATTCTTCCAAGAGATGATTGTGATAAACAAATATATATATTTTTCTATCTGGTGGTGGGACTCATATTCAGGAGACTAAAGAATGATAAATTAGACCACAATGTTTGGGGTTTACGTGGCCAGCTGTTATATTTATGCTGTCAAGCGAAGTTCTTTATAATGCTAAAAGTATTTCCTAAAAAATATCCATATGCTTTTCCTGGGAAAAGTAGATAGAAAAAATAAACTAACCTGTCTCTAAATGTGGTCAAGGAGAAACGATTGTTTAAGTGATACAAAAACAGGTTCCCACCTGTGGCTGGTGAATGTATATTTTGAATTGGATATTACAGAAGAAATATGATAAGCAGTGAGATTTTTTATTTTTATATTTAGTTGTAGAGAATGCGGGGCCTTTAGAGGTTTACAAGGGAGTTGATTAACTAAACTTAATTTCAAGATAAATTTATCTTTAAAAACATATTTGACTAGATTATCACTAATCTAATATTGTAGCGCTCTCCCTCAGACCCATGTTCAGTAAACATCCTAAATGTCTTGGGTTTGCAACACCATCCATTTGTAGGCTACAAGTTTGATACAGACCAAGACAGTAAAAGAGGATAAAACCATCAGCGTCTACAGCCTTAACTAGCTAAGGAGAAACAGGAATAACCAGCTTGATGGAAATAAAATAATCCAAACTTAAGACAAGATAAAGGGTTAAACTGCCAATAAACTAAATTGGATAATAAGGATCGAAAGAGGAGTATAGAAGCATGACAGATTATTGAACAAGGAAACTAAATAACGAATAAGACGAATTCTAGTATGATATATATTAATCTCCACCAGCAAGGAAGAAAGTTTCCATCATTGACCGAGGCAACATAAGTTACCCTGGTCACAGTATGATACTATGTAGAAGAATATGAGAAAAAAAGGGAGAGGCTTTTTGTATTTCAGAAGTACAACTTATCACTTAATCTGAATAATTAAGTGCTTTTATTTGAATTAAGTTCATTTGATAACTGTCTAAATCTCTTAATCATTTAGACTCAACTCAAATTAAACTAGAAATTTCTGGCTTAATTCGGTAAAGTTATGAATGAGTTAACTTGGTAAAATATTAAGAGCGTACAAAAGATAACTTTAAGCCATGTAAATTAATTAAATTGCGTTGTTATAAGGGTATAATAGTCTTCAAGTACTTTCTCTATATTAGTTCCACATTTTAACTTACATATATAGAAACAATTAAAAGATTTTCATTTGGTTTATTTATCATATTTTTGCACTTAACTAGTTGGGCACTTAAAATTTAGTATTCAACATTCACACTTAATTTTCAGTTTTATCAGCACCCTTAATTGTAGACTTCCAAAGATCATGTTAAAAATATTAGCTTTCTCCAATCTTGCTCTATAAGACAGTTTGGAACATGTCTAACTAGATAATCCCTCCTCTAGTATTAACAAATAAAATAATGACATGTGGTATTTACTTTACAGTGTCACCAATATGATAAATGACTCTTGCAACCACTCCACAAATACCTTGTATCATTTGTTAACACTAAGACGTAAGGAGACAGATGCTTAGAAATTCTACTATCATGAATCATCTGATGAATGAAACTTAATGGAACCATTTGAACTTCTTTGTGTAACCATGGATCCTTCTTGTAGGAAAATGAAGATCTAATCTTTGTTCATGATGCCCTTGATTATGGAGACTGCAGATTATCGCTTGCAGTAAGTTTTTGTTTTCCTTAATTGACCACTACTTATACTCCCCATTAATTCTTGAGTAGAATTCATGATACAGCTTTCTTTATGCAGATTCCCAAGTACGGTATCTTTGAGAACATTAACTCATTGAAAGAGTTGGCAGCGATGCCCCAGTGGACTGCTGAGAAGCCTCTGAGAGTTGCCACTGGTTTCACCTATGTATGATGTAGAAAGTTCACTCTTAATTCTCACTAATTTTGTCAAGCTCCATTTGTTTTCTCCTTTTTAGGCTCCTGGTATTAATGGTATATTCTACCTTATTTGGGCAGCTGGGGCCAAAATTCATGAAGGAAAGTGGATTGAAGCACGTCATCTTTTCAACTGCTGATGGAGCACTTGAGGCAGCTCCTGCGGTGATAATTTCTTATACTTTAGGGCTTATTTGATGTGGTTTATCAGTCATCAATCACTTCTTCTATCAAATCATAGTAAAAATTACCAAAAGATAACTACTTTATTCTTTATAACATTCAAAAATGTTAAATACAAAGGTTATTTTGGTCATTTGACTCAAATAACCACTTTTACATCAAGCCAGTTTTATTTTTTAAAATATATACATTTTTTGTAAAAGAAAAACAGATCAATCAAGCCCGTAATCTTTCTTCTTGTCAATTGAGAACTATTTTAACATCTATATATAATCTGGATATTACCTGGTGGTCTTGCAAGATCTTTGATTGACAGGGCACGTTTTATCCAACTGCTGATTAAATTATGCCCCTCTAGGCTTCTTCCGTATAAATCTTTATGTCTATGTTTTTGGAATGAAAATTAACAATAGGAAGATGTAGTAAGAATTGTGAGCTGAGCTGGTTTATCATACATCTTTTAGATAAAAATGTCTATATTCTGCAAATAGTTGTACGGGAATTGCATGATATGGAATGCTAGCAGAATTACATGTTTTGGAATTGCATCTTACATTTGAATCAAGATCTTCTCCTCCAAATTCCTACACCATTAATTACATACTCCCCTAAATAGGATTATGACGCATCAGCACAAAAAGATTATTAGGATTAAGTTTTTTTAGTGGAGGGATTTAGAGGAGGATTTTGAGCTTTAATAACTATAATCATGCTTGTTAGTCATAGAAGGATTTAGTAATTCTGTTTTCTTTTTTTCATTAAGTTATTGATTGAGCTTTTCCTTGCTTCCAATGTAATTGAAAAATCCATGTTCATTTGACATACATATAAAAAGGAATGAAAGGAACATGATGTTAATACATATAGGGATTGATAAGAATTTGTACACCAATTTTTATTATCATCTATGTGATCTTATGGAACGAAAGGAACGTGAGAGCAGTCATGTTTGAATTGTTTGAGAGCCTTAGAGGTTGTTTGATGTAGGGTTATTTGAAAAAACAAACCTTGTTGGATGAAAAAGTAGATTATTTGGGTTAAGTGACTAAAATATCCTTGTAAGAATAAATTAGATATTTTTGGCTAATGATTTGAATGACTAAAAAAACTTGATGGGATAAGGGGATTGATTGAACTTGTTGAAAAAATAAAAATAAAATCTATAGTAGAAGGGATTTTGGCTAATCTCTCATGGGTTCAACATTATTTTAGATGGGGATTGCTGATGCTATAGTGGACCTTGTGAGTAGCGGCACAACATTGAGAGAAAATGATCTGAAAGAAATTGAAGGAGGAATCATCTTGGAAAGTCAGGCCGTTCTTGTTGCTAGTAGGAAATCACTTGTCCAAAGGAAAGGTGTTCTTGATGCTACCCACGAGATTCTTGAAAGGCTGGAGGCTCATCTGAAGGCCGCCGGACAGTTCACTGTGTGTTATTTTCTTCTGAATCAATCAAGAAGATAACTATTTATTTTCTTTCTCATCTATATTTGCAACTATTTATTGCAGGTAACAGCCAACATGAGAGGAAACAGTGAAGAAGAGGTGGCTGAACGTATATTGAGCCAAAATTCATTATCTGGCTTGCAGGTTTGATCTCGCATCCTTTCTCTGTCTAAATAATAATAACCTGTTACCTGTAACTGATACAAAGGTGGATAGGCCTGATGTAATGGGTCGGGCTGATCCTACTAGTAGTTAGTTGGTTTATTTTAAATAGAGTAATAATTAGGGTTTATGATAGCAGATGTTTAATGTTGAAAGGCAAAAGACTGTTTCTAGGGTTTATAGAGAAATTTATATGCTTGGATTTCCACAGACAGAGGCTCCTAGCTCTGATACTAATGTAACAGATCTAGGGTTTATAGAGAAATTATACGAGAAACAAAAGAATATAGATGATAACATTATTTTGTCTTTTAACAATAAACTCTAACTATTCCTCTATTTATAATAAAGCTATAATAAACCAGCTAACTACTACTAATGGCCCATTACATCAATCAAGCCTATCCACCTCTGTAAAACATAACCAAACCAATCTTCGGAAATATAGTTTTGTGTAGCATCTATCATAGATAATTGCAGCTCATTTTGTTATGAGTTAAACAAGCAAGAAAAAAGATGTCATAAAGAAAAGATGTGCCACAAATAATGTCCTCATGACTCCATCAAAATCAGCACAAGAAATGAAAAAGATGTTTTGTCTACCCTTCCAAACTGGGTCTTTTCTGATTTGTGGGTCTTTGATCTAGATCAAGGTTCTTGTAAGTACTCAGGTTCATATAGAGACAAATTTCCACATATACGTTAACATAATCACTTCTAGGTTTGATCCTTTTGGTTTATTCTACGACGGAAATGACACCACTTTGCAACATTCATTTCTCTTTATCCAACTTTGATTTGGCAATGTTCAATTCCTTCTTTTCCTCACTCCTGTAGTGCTCATTTTAAGTGTTTTTTTCTTTCTATTCTTCTAATGATGAAAAAGTGGATTATCTGAGGTTAGCTGAGTTAAATGACTAAAATATCTTTTATATTTAATATTTAAAATGTTAATAAAGTTCGTTTATTTTTTATTTTGCAGGGTCCAACCATAAGCCCCGTGTTCTGCAAGCGCGATGGGAAAGTATCAGCGGACTACTATGCCATTGTCATTTGCGTGCCCAAAAAATCTCTCTATCAATCCGTTCAACAGCTTAGAGCCGTAAGATCCTTTCCTGCCCTTTTTTTTTTATATAATTCTAGAAAATTACATGACTGTCTTCTTTTATCTTGAATTCTTCATTCTGCCAGATTGGAGGTAGTGGAGTTTTGATTTCACCTCTGACTTACATATTCGACGAAGAAACTCCAAGATGGCGCGAACTTCTATCGAAATTGGGATTATAGAAAATCAAAACCGGGTTTATTGGATTATTTTGGATTCTGATATTTTATTTGTCTGTTTTATGTTTTACCCATGATAGGCTGCTACTAAGGTTTTGTTGTCATCTGTATTTATTACATTTGATTTGGATTTCTTTAGATTTTTACAAATAAATAAATTTGCTTTAAGGATTTGAATTGAGAAGAGGAAGGTTTTTAGTCTGCAAGATTTGATTTTTACTCATTTGAGGTCATTTGAATTCACCACTTTAATGTTTTATTTTTTGTTTATTAATTTAAACTTTATGCATTATTTAAGAAAAATCAAATATATCATCAATAATAGATTCTCAAATGTTGGTATGTACTTTAAGAATTTCTCAAAATTTTGATCATATATATTTATATATATATATATAAATATTTCAAAATTAACGTATTTTTTTCTAGATCGTTCGCATTCATGATATTTTTTGGCAAGTGAATTGTTATTTGTTACACTTTTAGCGGATTTCGACTTCCATGAC
The DNA here is from genome assembly GCF_907164915.1 of Impatiens glandulifera. NCBI lineage: Eukaryota > Viridiplantae > Streptophyta > Magnoliopsida > Ericales > Balsaminaceae > Impatiens > Impatiens glandulifera. Next base: position 78,337,181 of record NC_061862.1, on the reverse strand, counting down.
CACCGTCCTATTGTTTTAATTAGTTGCGGTTTGAATTTTTTGGTGAGTTTTTTTTCTTGATTCAGTCAATAATTTTGAAAATTCTAGGGTTGATATCGAGAAGTTTAATGAGACGAATGTTAATAATGTTGAAAATATGTGACAACCCATGATATCATGGATTTAGAAAATGAAAATTTTCTTTCTTATTAAATATTAAGGACACTATTTATTTATTATATATATATATATATATATATATAAATATAAATATAAATATAAAGTAAGTAATAAGGGAGAGAATTTAAAAGAATGAAAGTGAATCTACATACTTTCCATTTCAAATTTCTTTTCCCAAATTTAATCCTTTAATATTTCTCATATAAATTTAACCTAATTTTAATTTTTATATTATTTAACCTTTATTTAGACTATTTTAATTATTTTTAGATATTATTTATAAATTAAAATTTGAATTTATAAATTAAAATTTGAATTTATAAAATAAAAAATTAAGGTGAAAAGAATTATTATTATTATTATTATTATATATTTGTAATTAAACTAGCAGATTTTCTTGCTTTCCACGATTCCAATTTTGCAGAAGAGAGAGGTCCCCTTCTTCCCCCAATCTCTAAAGGAATCATCATCATCATCGTTTTGCTCAGTCATGGCAAAACACCGATCTTCATCACTCTGGTGCTCTCCTCTCTCCATTTTCATACCTAGAACCGGCGAAACACTATGGTATTCCTTAGCCCTCATCTCCATCCTCTCTCTCCTTATCCATCGACTCTCTCTATCCGCCAACGCCGCCGATTCGCACTTCGAAGGGTTTGACGCTGATGAAGACGAAGGCTTGGATGACGAATCGCTCCAGCTAACTGATTTACCCCGACGTACTCCGCCGCCTACTACTATTACTCACTCCGAACCTGAATCAGATCACGGTCCACCCAATACTATCTCCGACTTGATTACGTCTGATGAGTCACCTCAGCCGGCCGATCTTCGTACCAAAGCTTCGTCTTCATCTGATTTCTATTGGGATGAAGATGAATTCGAGGGTCTTCCTGAAGAACAGCCGCAGGAAAGTATAAAAGCGGCTGAAGATGTCGTCACTGATGATTCGAGTTCGGATTCGAAAGATACACTCAAATCGAGTAAATCTAGGTTTCCGCAATCGTATGCGGTGGAGATTGTATGCGGATCGTTTTTGATCATGTTTGTTATTAATTATTTTACTGGTAAGAAGGAGAATGAGCATATTGCACTAGCTTGGGCGGCTAAGTTTGCAGGTAAAGATTCGATTTTCGAGAAGAATTTTAGTTTGATGGGGGTTGGGGAAGGTGATGATTCACCGTTGTTGTTGAAAGAAGGACAAACTGTATTCAAGTTCTATGCTAGTGGAAGAAGGTTTTGTCAAGGACTGTTGGCTACAATGGAGCTTCAAAGTCGACATGATCTTATATCAAGATTGTACAATGCAGTTGTTCCTTGTAAGGATGAGATCACTTTTGAGGTCTATATGAATGATGATGCGATGGATCAGGTAGTTTTTGCTCTTGCAAAGAAGAAGCTAGCCAAGACGATGCAGAAGGAGGTTAGGGATCTTCAGAAGTTTGGAAATTTGATCACACCACCAAGCAACCGGAAATGGGTAACTGATGATTTGGTGGCGATTTCAGAGTCTAAGGAGGTGTCTGGAGATCTGATTACGGAAACTGTTCTTGAACAGGTATATCCTTTGTTTCTTAGAATGTCAACAAATATTATATGGATTTTCTTACCATCTAAGGATTAGATAGTGGGGGAGTGATCTTGGGTTTCAATTTAGTGATGATCATCATCATGAGTTAGGTTCATTGAAATTAGCTGACTTTGGCCACCAACATTTGATTTGTTATAGAGAGAACACACTTGGTTGATTGACTATTATTATAGGAAATGTCAAATATTTGTTTTAACAAGAACTTATAATCACCCATCCCAATAAGCTCATATGTCAGGTTCGATCCCAATTCCCAACTTAAAACACCTAGATTGAAATAGGTGTCATTGCGGAGTGCATGAGATTGATCGAGTTGGTATGGAAAACTCTGATCACATAAAACAAACAAACAAAAACTTATGATCAACTATCCATTCATATATCGAAATTTCATTGCATACATTTAGGTGTTGTTTGATTGCAGTTTAAATGCTCTATCACTCTATGGAGTTTTGCCCATGGTAAAGCAATATCTGCTATCTCAGGGTGTGAGATCCTTTTAGGAAAGGGAGTTCAATTGTCACTAAGTCTTGACATCATGTGTCATTCATTAGTTAATCAAAATCAAAACTAAGAAGACCTCAAAGAAAAACACAAAACAAATATAAAAGAGTAATGCTCCAATTTGTGGTTCTCGAATAACTATCAAATCAATTCAATTTGCTCCTTTTGTCTTTCTCCCATCATAGTTAACTCCACTAAATATCCTTTGTCAAATAAATAAGAGCTTATGTTTAACAACCCATACATATTACCGAATTTCACTACGACCTTTAGGTGTTGTTTGATTGCAACTTAAATGCTCTACCACTCTTAGTTTGCCTAATTGTAGAACAATATCTCATCTGTATCCGAGGGGTGTTTAATCAAAGCTTAATTTGCTCTATGAGAGTTCATATTTTTGGAGTTTTGTTATAATGTAATTGCTTGAGGAGAGTTAGATGGGGAGAAATAGTTTATATGTGATGCAATAGTTTCTTATGTTTCATCTATTTATGCGTTTCTTATTGAAAAAGTAGATTATTTGGGTTAACCAGTTAATTTAGTTGATAATTTGACAGATTTATTTGATGATGAGATAAATGGTGATTTGGATTAAATCCAAAACCCTTTGTCAAACTGCCTAAATCATATCAATGGCTGATTTTACAGGTATTTGGTGAAAAAGCATTTGAAAAATATGGAAAGGGTTTCATCTCAATGCACTTTTCGGATCAACACCCAACCGAAAACCAAAGGAAAGCATTAGTGTTCAAGTTTGCTCTCCCCGATGCGAATCACATGGCTGACATGTCTCGTTTAATTGCTCTCGTTCCTTACTACATCGATTTTCTTGGCCGATACAAACTCAGTTCTCAGGTGGGTTAGATTTCCATAAAACTTGTTTAAGTGGAAAGAGTCTTCTCTGATTTAAGTTGGGTTTGTGCCGACTTTCTCCATAGAATAAATCCTGATTAGAAAAGAAAAGAAATACCTCTTACATTGTTTTCTTTTTGCAGGCTCGAGCGAAGACAGAAGCTCCACGACAGAAAGCTGCGCAAGAGGCGTACAAGGAATACCAACTTTTGAGACAAGAAGCTTTGCAGAAGAAGAAGGCTGAAAGGAGAAAGGTTTTGGAAGAGGGTGAAACCAAGCTTAGTTCCGAAGCAATTCGAAAGAAAGAGTCTAAAGAGCGCTCTCGTCAGCTTAAGAAGGCGATGCCTAAAATGAAAATGACACGAGCCCACTAATTTGGAGGTTCGGTTTTCGGTTATTTATCGCTTCTTCAATATTTAGAAGATTGGGGTTTTGATGAATACAATTTGCTGAGACTTTTATCTATTGCAAAAGAAACTTGATGTTGTAATTTTGGGGGCATTAGGTCTTTTTAATGCTTAATTTATTAGTTGCAACAATGGCTTATTATTACCCTTAAAAGTTTAAACTAATTTATGTTTGCTTCTTCAAACTTTAATTACTTATTTTGAACTATGTTTGAGAGTTATATAGCTTTTGTTACATTATGAAATAATGTTAATCTCTTTCACATTCAAGACTCAATTAATGTCTTATTTGATCTGGATTTTTTGGGGTTTTTTATTTTTTTTTAATAAATTCTCTCTATCAACCCTTATATTATTTATTTTATTAATTAAAATATTATTATTATATTTATATTAAATTCTAAATATATAAAAGATATTTTAGTAATTAATTTAATTAAATAAAAATTCAAACAACTCTTTTTATAGGGAAATTTGACGAAATGACCTTAAAGACTGGGTTATTTGACCTGGTGGTAATTTAATAATTTAATTGCGCTCGTGGTGATTTTATTTTTTTTGGACGATTTTGCCCTTGTCGCGAAACGCTAAGTGACTTAGCGTTTCGCGAAGTGAAAATGTGTGAAATGTCCAAATTACCCTTACTATTTAATATAACTTCCCTCATTTTTTTTCATTTCTTTTCTTCTCCTTCTCTCTCTTCCCGTTCTTCTCCTCCTTCTCTCTAAACTGGGCGGCGGCGATCGGCGGCTACGGCGGCGAAACGACAATGAGTTTCACGACGAGCACGAGCACTGTTCCACTTGGTACGTTTATCTTATGATATTTCAAGTTTATTGATGTTTGGTTTATGCATCTTCGAATCACTGTTGTTTAGGGTTTACTTCCCGTTTCGCTAAGGACTTACCGTTTCGCTAAGGACTTCTCGTTTCGCTAAGGACTTACCGTTTCGCTAAGGACTTATTGTTTCGCTAAATATTTTAACATGAGTTGTCTTAGCTCAGCTGGTAGAGTGTGTGGCTTTTAACCATGTGGTTGTGGGTTCAATTCCCACAGATGGTATTTTTATAGTTTTTTTTTTTTTTACTTTTGCATAAATCAAATGCTCATTTGTAGAGAAATGATTATTTTTAATTTTGATACATAAATGAAATGGTATAGAAAATGTTTGTTATGGTTATGTTTTAATTTGATGCATAAATGAAATGGTATAGAAAATGTTTGTTTGTTTTTTTTTACTTTTGCATAAATCAAATGTTCATTTGTAGAGAAATGCTTATGTTTTAGTTTGATGCATAAATGAAATGGTATAGAAAGAAATGAAACAAAATCAGCTTAAACATTCATTAACAAATACCAAAAGCAGCTTAAACATTCATTAACAAATACCAAAGAAAGTAGTTCAGTTTTTACATATTATTATTTTCTTAATTAGAATTAATTTATTTATTTACTGAAGTAATCTTCAGTCCTGCTCTTGAATCCAATTTGTCCAAAAGTCAATGCCAAGAACAATCTCAAGTGTCAAGTAACCAGCCTAACCTGTTTGTTACTTGTTTATGTATATTAATATTAGAAAGAAACAAAAATATATTTTAATTGCTCAGTCCCAATGCTGGAAAGAGTCCGTTGATCGCCGGAATACTGGAAGGTGCTAACCATCCGATCAACCCAAACCCAATCACGTTCAGATCTTTCCGTAGTCAATCCCTCTCGAAACTACAATCAATCAAACAAACAAATTTCAATTATACTCTTATTTTCTTACATTACACCTAAGGCTTTTGCAACCATCAAAGGATTCATGGCTCTAACTGGAGCCTTTAGGAATCCTGAGCTCAGTCTCACCAGTGATGAAGACAGACAAGATCCGTTTCGCTAAGTGCTTAGCACTTAGCGAAATGCTAAGCACTTAGCGAAACGCTAAACACTTAGCGAAACGCTAAGCACTTAGCGAAACGCTAAGCACTTAGCGAAACGGTAAGTCCTTAGCGAATCTTCCCTGAAACGGAACTCATATGATCCAAGATTATATGCAAAACCCATTAATGAACCACACTTAACGAAATGGTCAAATATGAACCAAATAACAAATATGAACCCACAAATATGAACAAATATGAACCAAATATGAACCAAATATGAACGAAATATGAACAGGTTTTGAAATGAAGAAAATGTAAACATGAACATAACTGTTTATCAGATCTGAAATGAACATCTACCTCGACGACCTTCAAATCCTTAGAAACGGAAATCTGAATACCCTAAACCCTAGAATTGGAAACCTGCATGCAAAATAGATTTAGGGTTATAAATCTTGTAAATCTGTATAGATAAAAACATAAATGGATTATGTTAGAAGATCTTGTAAATCTGTATAGATCTGTATAGATAACCGCCGCCGTCCGTCGCCGCCCGTCGTCGCCGCTGGCCGCCGTGAAGGAGAGAACGGGAGAAGAGAGAGAAAGAAAACTAAGAAAATGAAAATATTTGAGTATTTATACTAACCCTAATCCACTTCGCGAAACGCTAAGTCACTTAGCGTTTCGCGACAAGGGCAAAATCGTATAAAAAAATATAGAACCACGAGCGCAATTAAATTATCAAATTACCACCAGGTCAAATAACCTAGTCTTTAAGGTCATTTCGTCAAATTTCTCCTTTTTATATCTAATCAAACAAGTTCTAAGAGTTTGTTTTATTTTGGATTAGTTTAGTTTTTTATTTGTTTTAAAAAAATATAGTTTTGTTTAATGAAAAAGTAGGTTATTTTACTTCTTTATTTGTTTTTTTAGTTGGTTGAATTATTATATTATTTTTTATATTAAAAACTTAAATTTTATAAAAGTTAAGTACTTGAATAAATTGAATAATTAAATGATTGAAAAAAATTAAGATGGAATAATAGAGTTTTTTTTATAATTTGTTTTTTAAATACAACATTTATATAAATACATCCACTCAAATATAAATATTTTTAAATTTAAATTGAATTTTTAACATTTTTTTTCAAGTTACCCAACTTTGAATGAATGTCATAATTGTGAGATTCTACTAATAAAAAAATTGATTTATTAAAAATTGATTTATTTTAATTTTTTTAAAAATTTAATAGAACAAATATTTTAGAAGAAGATTATGACTGGAAATGTCTATTAACTTACTATATTAAATAAATAAGATATTAAATGAAACAAAAACAGGTTTGATGCAAGAAGATGAAGTAAATCAGGTTTAATGTTTAAGAAATAAAATGAACTTCTTTTTTTTTCCATTATATTATTATTTGGAAATTGGAATAGATTTAAACAATGACAAGTTTCATATAAATTTGAATTATAAATACATATTTATATTATAGATTAACATGTCAAAATTATTTTCTTTTATAAATGATGTAACTCATATGACCCAATTAGCTATACAACAGTGAATAAATAACACAAATTGTGTTCTTAAACATTTGTTTCAAGCTTGTTAATAAAAGAAAAAGCTTATTCTTTAATGGTAAAGTTTTACCTAAAAGATTAAAAATCTTAGGTTAAATTTTCATAGGAACATCATTATTTAAAGTTGGTCTTGTAAGAATAATAAATACAAACAAATTGATATCTTATAGGTAAAATAAAATAAAAATAAAAACAGGAAACTACCAAGAATTCCAAGGTACCCAAAAACATGATACCCACATATATTCCTCGGATGAGATCGGGGATGAATAATTAAAATCAAACCGAGTTTGGGGTATGGAGTAAAATTAAAATATTCGTCGGATTCGGGGATAGTAAGTGGTTGATAACCAACCTTGAAATCCATAATATTAAGTTTATCATTTTTTCATTCTTATTACAAGTTGACAAAGAAAATATGAATTATAAAAATGTCATAATTTAACGTATTTGGAATTCTTTTCGGATGGAACATTTGAATTATCAAGAATGATGATTGAACAAAATTAGGGATGAATAATTATACTGAGATGATGTACAAAATCAATAGTACCCAAATGCCATTGTCATCCCCTAGTTTAATACATAATAAAAAATCAAGGCTCAAATTTTTTTATCTTTCAAATAAAAATATTAAATACTACTTATTCTAAAAATAAATAAATTATGATAAAACTTAAAGGACGCAAGTAATCGCCCCGTTCGTAAGACATATTAAAAAAAACTCACTCTATAAATTAAATGATATGTGGTTTTTAATACAACCTTCTTTAAAATTCAAAACTAATTATTCATTTATTTATAAACTAATTTAATTTACTATTCAACTAAATATATATATTTAATTTTATTTTTAAATTTAACAATTATAACTTAATATTAAATACATCTTAAATTTAATTAATTTATATTATGTATATATATCTATATTTAAATTATTATTTTTATAAATTTAATTATTTATATTTTAATATATATATATATATATTATACATTTAAATTATTATTTATACAATATAATAAATATTCACTTAATTATTTAAATACTCACTCAATACTAATTAATTTAAACTATTTTAACCATAATAATACGATAACTTGATAATTGATAAAAATAATTACAGTTATATTATTTTAAATTATTAGTCATCTGACTTAACATTATAAAATAAACAAATAAAATATTTGATAACTAAAAATTGAATTTGATAACTACTCCATAATACTTTGTCATAATTAATTTTATAATAAATAATATATTAATGTTAAAAAAGTTTTTCTTATAAGTAATTATAGATAAGGTGATATTTTAAATTATATATATATAATATTTAGATAGAACTATCACTCCTAATTATACTTCAAAAATATAAAATAATAATTTAAATGTATAATTAAATAATTAATTTTTATAAAAAATAATAATTTATGTATATATAATATAAATAATTAAATTTAAGATATATTTAATAATAAGTTATAATTATTAAAAAAAACATGTTAGTTAAATGTTAAACATAATATTCAAAACCATCAAACACCTAAAATCCTTCTTTCCCCTTCCCTCTAGTCTAGGGGCAATACGAGATGGATACTAACTTTAAATTTCTGAGTTTGAACTTGTCAGACTCCCGACTATAGATTTGAAAAGAATTTAAAGAGGAAGTGAAATAATATTTGATTTAATTAAACTATTTAAATAACTCACCTCCAAACTAGGCTTTTCAATATTAAAGATGTAAACAATTAAGTTCATTAAATGCTCAAAATAAATAACACCTAAAAATAAATATATAAAAAGAACAAATCTTTTAAGACAAAAGACTTTCAAAACAAATTATATATTCTATAGTGGATCAACTAAATGAATATATTATTTAATGTACGAATCTTAGAGCTCGTTTGATGTGGGTTGTAATGAAAAATTATACAAAATTCAGTTATTCAATACTATATCTTTTCAACTCTCAAATAATTCATTAGTTAAAATATTTTTATTTTATTTTATAAAACTTAAATTAAAGAAAAAAAACATTATAACAATTAAACCAATTAAAAATCAAAATAACTTACTTTTTTTTTATATTAAAAACCATTAATTTTTTTCAAATAAATAACATCAAACAAACTTAAAATATATAAGTAACCCTAAATCAACCGGACATTAAATGCTTTAAACCATGGATGATAAATATATGACCAATACTAATACCTAAGGGCTTGTTTGAGAAATGATTTTTTTGAGTTTTATCTGTATTTACTTCTAAAATTCTTTGTTTGATAAAAATTAGAAAAAAATTAATTTTCAAAATTTGAAGACTAATTTACCTTTTGAGTTTAGAGCATATGATTTAAGTTAGAGAAAGATGATTTAGAGATAAATGATAGATTTAAAAGGTAATTTTAATATTTAAATGAATAAAATTAATAATTAGATTTTTGATTTGATATTTGAGTTTCGTGGTAAAAATTGAGTTTTATCTCAATATCCAACATCAAACAAGTCCTAAGACTGGTTCAATTTTTGATTATTAAAAAAAAAATTAAACATCACTTCAATCTTTTATCTCATCTATCAAATAAATCAATTTATTAACTAAAATACTAAAATAAATTTTATTTTAAATTATTAATTTAATTTTATTTTATTTATATATATTAATATTTTGTAAGTCTTTTTTATCAATAAAATAAAATAAAATAAATCTCCATCTTCTCAAAATCATCACAAATTATCATTTTTTTATTCTTTAAATTATTTAAATATCAAAATTATGCCTAATAAACACACAAACTTTTCTTAAGAGAATAAATATAACGAATTTTGATTCTCACTTAAAATGTCTTAATTTAAAGTAACGTAAAATATATATTTTATTTATTTTTAAATTTATAAAAAAAATTCAAAAAAATTCAAAAACCTTATAAATAGAACTGCAACATGTGAGACCCAAATAGGAAAGAGACCAGTGCAATTACTGCAGAAAAGGTTGGTTTACCTACCCTAATAAATATGTACGATAATAAAGATATTTTGATTAAAATACAATTATATATATTATAACTATTCAAATGACCACTTGAGCTTGTTTGATTTTGATTTTTTGGATAAAAAAAAACAAATTGTTTGATAAGAAAAGTAGATCATTTAGAATTTTATTAGTTTAATTATTAAAATGCCTTTTTTATTTATAATTAAATTTAATAAAAATAAAATAAATATATTTTAATTGAAATGAGTGATTTGCTTGAATGTTTTTGATATAATATATTTTTTTTATATAAAAAAATGATAAAATCCAAAAGAAATTCAGATCAAACTAACTTTGTTGATTGTTGAAAAAAATTATTTGTTTGAGCTTTTAATTAGTTACAACATATAAATTTTTAATATTTAAAATTTATAAAAAAAGTTGAAAAGATAAAATATTTTTCATATATTAATTTAATTGCAAATATTGCAACCAAAAATAAAACTTGTAATTTTTTTTAAGTAATGACATGTTCATAAATTATTCAAATTAAAAATCAATTCAAAAAATATATAATCTTTATATCCATCCAAAATAAATGAAGAAAAACAATATAAGATTATATCAAACACATAAGTTTGCACACTCGAATCTCAAAATCTATTTGATCTTAAGCAAAGCTAGCTTCCTAGTTCTAGCTAGCTATCTCTAGTCGGCCCTAGGTTTTGGGCTACCTCAGTATGTTTGAAAACAAATATACATTTGGTTAGCTCACTTAGTCTGGACTCTCGACTATTCGAGATCCTAGGTCCTCGACTATGGTTGCTTGCCCGAGATAAAACCAACATTTTTTGGTTTAAATTTTATACGTGGCTGCATGCATTCGGGTGGGTTTGTCCTAATCCATGAGCTAGCTCGACTTACCTTAAAACATGTCAAGCCCTAAGTCCATCATCTAAGTGGGTAAACACAAATTCAATGTCCAAAATCTTTTCTATTCTTTGTTTTCTTCCATTTTTTCAGAGTCTTTTACAATTAGATCTTCGAGCGACTCGATCGAATTTTGATGATCATGTATGCCCACTTGGATAGAGCTGCTTGAGAACTCATCAAAAAGATGAATATTCCCAGGTTCGAGTCCGTCAGACGACAAATTATGCGTATGGTTAATTGGTTGAGTGTGTTTGCGGGATATATGTTTTAACTCGTTGTCCCATTTACCCCACCAAGGTATCCCAGTGGTAATAATCAACTTAAGAGACCAATATGTCACGGGTTTGATTTCATATAGAAGCGCCTTGAGTTTAACTGGGGACACGACGGTGGAGAGTGTTAGACTAGTTCTCCTTTTATTTAAAAAAAATGTTTATGAAATAACCTATAAAGTCAAAATATCATCTTCTATAGCTCCATGGTTTATAGGGGTCTGAGATTTTAATATGAGGTCTCTATGAGGCTTTACATTATTGTCAATTGAGATTTCCCTCTTAGCACTATTAATTTCATTTTTTTTTATGAATAAAGAAACCATTGAGCAAAATGAATTTTATCAACCACCAGATGAGAATTTGTTCATACTTTTGTTATGCACCACACAAAAATCTATTTTCGCATAGAAAAAAAATCTTACCAATGTAACATGTGCAAATAAATTTATTTAAAGATTATTAAAATTGAATAATGCCAACCGCATAATGGTCCCATAATTTCGCAAGGATATGATGGTCCCACTATTAAAATTGAATAATGCACCCTTCAATGTATAAAGATGTTATTATGTGGGAAATCTATGGCCTTTATTTTTTTTTGTGTGTGTTTAACAATAATTGCATTTATTTTTTTGTTTTTTTAATATAGAAAATTAATATCACAATTCAGAATGAATTATTATTGGGTCTTGATTATTGAATTTAATTATATCATTATTTAAATAAACTTGTTTATGGTTAAAATATATTATAAATTTAGGTAAAAAGATTAACTATATTAATATCTCAAAAGTTCATTTAGTAATGTATAAATTTATATTCCTAAGATTGTGATATAATTTGTAATTAGTAAAAAATTATTATTTAAAATTACTTATCACAATTCAATTCTCATTAAAAATAAATAAAAAATAATGAAAAGGGTAGGTTAACTTACTAAATAATAAATAAATAAAATTAATTAATTTATTATTTTTATTTGATTAAGATTATACAGCTTATTAGCTAAATACTCATATAATTGATTTGATTTATACAATAACTTAATAATTAAAATTAATGTTATCACGACTTATAATTATCTGAATAAATTGTCTCGTTAATTATTATTATTTATTAAGAAGGATGGTGCTGGAGTAAAACATTGTAAAGTTCAAATGACAATTTCTATTGCTTTTAATTATGATTAGAAAGAATCACAATTGAGATGAATTATTATTATTATTATTATTATTATTATTATTATTATTATTATTATTATTATTATTATTATTGTTGTTGTTGTTGTTGTTGTTGTGTGTGGGAAAAGGACTTGTATTACCATGTGAGATGGGATATGACAGAATTTAAGAAATGAGGGAGACAATATATATTTGATTTTTAAATATGAAAAACGTTTTACACATGGATATTGAAAAATATATTTTCAAGGGGAGTATAATGGGTTTGACATAGGTAATTTGAATAATCAATTATTAAGTTTGAATATTTTCATTTGATATAGATTATTAAAAGGTTATTTAAAATTATTTTGAAAATACAATCTTCTTTTAGGCTAGCATGAGATATTTATCATGTCTATAATAAAAACAAACAAACAAATTGTTAAATCAAAGAAAATAACTACAAAAAATGTTAGTGCATTTGTTTGATCAACACCAATTGTATGGCTACTCTTGTTACCTAGTATCGGTTTGAAAAGTTGGATAACTTTTGAGATCTTATATAATTTTATTTTTGTCTTTTTAATATTTTTTAAGATATTAACAATAAAATTAATAAAAAAATAATTTAACCTAGTTAGTTATGATTAGTGATTTAGATAGATGAGTTTAAATTTTAACAAAAATGGGTTGTATTTATTCCAAAGTGGAGACCAAGGGATGCAATCTCATTCATTAATTTTTTCTACTTAATTTTTTTTTTAGCATAGGAAGTATAGACCTTCTTTACTATACTATTTAGCCAATATCATATCATATTTGATAATTGTTGATATAAAATGAAAAAAAAAATTATTTTGCATATTGTATGCAAAATGTTGAAACTTCGTTTAGTTGTGCGTTAACGCATGTAAGAATGACAATTATGATTATTCACGTGATTTCAATATTAATTATCTCGTTTGAGGTGAAATTTTCCGATTTGACTGGGAATTAAACATAAGTATAGTATATTTGTATCTCTTGTCCTAAACACTAATAAAAATATATATAACACTAATATATTTATTTATTTTTTATATTTAAAAAAAATAAATTTATTTATAATAATATGAAAATTTTCATGTCCATCAAAATTTTTTAGCGTTAAACTTTATTATGACTTAAACTAAGTCAGGAATTTATTATTCTCCACATGTACTGTGGAGCGTTTCTAACATCATTTATATCATTTTATGGTATATTAAAAAAAATCGACATTTTCAATATTTTGCGGTACGATATTTTTTATATACCAAAAATATAGATAATTTTCTCATCACATATCCCTTACCCATTTAAAACCATATAAAAATCAAAATCAATGAAGACTTGCTAAGTATATCAAAATCAAAAACTTTCTCTCTCTCTATATATAGTCAAACTTATTTAAGATGTGTAGTCAAACTTATTTAAGATGTGTATTTATTCCTAAGTGGAGACCATGGGATTCAATCTCAAGCATTCATTTTTTTTACTTAGTTTTTTTTAGCATAGTGAGTATAGACCTTCTTTACTATGATATTTTGTCAATATCATATCATATTTTGATAATTGTTGATATAAAATGAAAAAAAAAATATTTTGCATATTGTATGCAAGATGTTGAAGCTTCGTTTAGTTTTGCGGTTAACGCAGGTAAGAATGACAATTATAATTCATCACGTGATTTTCGATATAAATTATCTCGTTTGAGGTGAAATTTTCCGATTTGACTAATAGTTGACTGGGAATAAAACATAAGTATAATTGTAATTCCTGTCCCGAACACTAATAAAAACAAAAATATATATAACACTAATATATTTATTTATTTTTTATATTTAAAATTTTTATTTATTTATAATAATATGAAAATTTTCAATTCCATCAAAATATTTTAACGTTAATCTTTATTATGACTTAAAATATACTAAGTCAAGAATTTATTATTCTTGACATGTATTGTAGACGTTTGTAACATCATTTTTATCATTTTGTGGTATATTAAAAAAAATCAACATTTTCAGTATTTTGCGGTACAATATTTTTTATCAGGGCCGGTTATTAGGATGAGCAAGATAGGCCACCGCCCAAGACCCCAAAATTAAGAAGGCCCAATTTTTTTTTATGCAATACTATAAAATAAAATAAAATAAAATTAGATTTTATGTTTCTTTTTACACGTCTCTCTCTCTTTAAAATCATTCTCTCAATAGTGACTCAAAAGTTTAATTAGATCTTTGAAATCCTTCTCGAATTATATTTTTTTCTTATTAAATATTGTTTTTAAATTCAAAATTTAGTCCCCAAATTTTAGATCACCCCGGGTCCAAATAATGAACAAGACGGTCCTACTTTTTATGTACCGAAAATATCTCAGAAGACACATATCTATAATTTTTTATATCAAAATAAATTAAGACCTGTTAAGTATATCACATATCAATTATTTATATGATTTTAAATACTTATAAATTAATTAACGTAATAAAAACTTTCTATATATATATATATATAGTCAAACTTATTTAAGATGTGTTCTAATTATTTACATTTGTTAGCAATTTGGTTGTTGGAGTCAATGAAGTCCGTATGAAAATTAATATTGACAGCTGAATTAACTCAAATTGCTAAATTAAATGCACTTGCACAATAAGGACGGTTTGATTTGGATTATTTAAATAATTTAATTCAAAAAATATCAACTCTCACTCTTCTCATTATTTTATTACACGATTCAATTCATTAACTAAAATATTAAAATAAATTTTATTTTAATTATATATTAATACATTCTAAGGCTTTATTCGGTTTGAATTATTTAAATAACTCAAATTCAAATAACATCATTTCACTTTACTTTCTTACATCAAAATTGACTCTTAAAATCTTACAATTTTACAATTTTAAATAAGATTTAAGTAACTCTTACGATTTTAAATTTAAGATAATAAAATTTTAAATTTTATGTGTTTATAAATAATTTCGTTAATACGATTTTACATTAAAATAAATAAATTTATATTTATAAATTTAAAAAAAATATATTTATTCTAATAAATAAATTAATATAATTAACTTTGTAAATATAATATTTTACAGTGTTATTTTTTAATTAATTTACATTTAAATATATAAAATTTTAAATTGTTTATAAAATATTTAATTATATATAATAATAATAATAATATATAATTAATATTGTTTTAAATTAAACTCTTCTGCTTTCAAGTTAATTATAGAATTTATAACTGGTTAACGATTTTAAATTAAACTCTTAATTTTTACGGTCTTACTTTATCACGTCACTCAATTCATTAAACAAAATATTAAAATGTTTTTTATTTTATCATTATAAGTTAATACCCTTTAAGTTTTTATTAAAAAAAATTATATTTCCTTAAAATCACCCATAATCATTATTTTTAAATAATTCAGATTATTTAAATAACTTAGATCCGAAAAATGTCTAAATTTTTTATACAAAAAAAAATATGTATCTCTTCAAAATTCACAAATCATTACTTTTTAAATAACATTTTTTTTACAAAAACTTCAATCTAAACCAGATTTAAATAGGCCAAGAATAAACTAAAACCAGGAAGGAGACACCTACTAATAAGTGGTGATTGCAGATCACTCTAATAGTAATTCAAACATGCTATATTTTCCCTTTTTATTTATTTTTCTCTGTATACAACTCTAATAGTAATTCAAACATGCTATATTTTTCTTTTCTATTTATTTTTCTCTATATACAACAAAGTAATTAATGAAAAATTTATAAATAAATGAAGAGCAATGATAAGAAGAGGAAAATTGAGTAGGAAACGAAAGAGAGAATGATGTCTTATCACGTTATTGATTAAAAAAAGAAAAAAATATGAGAAAAAATTGAAAATAGAGAATTTTTTTATTTTTCTAACCATTTAGATTGCGGCATGTAATCCCTCTGTCATTTCTTTTTCAAAATTTTCTCGCCTTTCATAAATTAAATGTTAACCATTAATACATCAAACCCCAAAGCACATGATAAGATGTCAATGTCTATATTAATATACATGGTCAGTTATTTCAGTTTTTTGGCTCTTAATTATTTGATAATGTTATATAAAATTATAATCTTTAATCTAGATTTGTATTCTTTATATTTATATATATATATATAATCTTAATACTTTATATCGATAAATTAAAATAAATTATAGTTGTGGAAACATAAATGAATCTGTAATAAAAAGTGGTTCATTAAGTCGTTTTTCGGATCTTCTCTCGATTTTGGATCTCCTAGTTCTGTATATGAATCTGGATCTAGATCAGAATGTTTGATGTGGGTGAGGTTTAAGTTTTCAAACCTTCTACCGATAACCCTCGAGTGTTCTTAAGAGTGAACAAGTCTCGATCTACCTTTTAGTCTGATGAGTTTTAAATAATAAGTATATTATCCGAGCCCGTCAGGAGGCAAGTTCTGCGTCTGGTTAAATGATTAAGTGTGTTTGCGGGCTATTTGCTTAATCCGTTGTCTCATTTCCCCCAATAAGTAAGTTATCTTTATTGTTTGGGAATATAGTCTTAATATACACATTACTATTCGGTCAATCAACGAAATAGTAATGATATTTCTATTTCTACACAATTATATCATCATATTTATGATAAATGACTAAATAAGTCCATAACATTTATATTTTAATATATTATTTTAATTAAGCTTTAATCTTTATTATGATAACAATTAACATATAATTATTAAATAATATATGTAACAACAGTTGGAATTAATTTCAACATATAATATTATATTTATCTAACTAAACTACTTGTAAAGAAAATTAATTCTTGTTAAATTTGTTAATAGTTATATTATATATATAAAAAACTAATTAGTAAATAATATAAAATAATATATAATAGAATAAATAATTAATGATTTAAATATCAAATTATATAAACAATTTATAGAAATAAAATTTTCAATGGAAAAGATCCAAGGATCATACACTTTGTTGAACGTCACTTCAATGACAAACTCATTTGAGTTTCTGAACTATACATGTTGAAATAAAACAAGTTGAACGATCCAATGAAACAGTATCGAAAAAATCTCTAACAAATATTTTGAGCGACACTTGAAATTATTTTTAACCGAGGATTGGTAAAACAAAGTCAAAAAAAGAGTTATGTCAAATAATAATGACTATATATGACCGAAATAATGAGAAACACGTACAAATCATGAATGTATACTTGTAAGAGGACCTCCATGTGAAATATCAATTTAGTAACTTTTTATTGCAAAAAAAGAAAAATAACTGTATATCCAATTATTTTATTTCTTACTATAGGGTATGAGCAACAAACAATCCGCAACCGTTCATAAGTATTATTTAAATTATTACTTATGAATTTTCGAGATAAAAAATCTTATTTGGTTAAATAATATATCGAATCGAACAAAGTGTAATATCAACTCAAATTTGAAAGATAAAAATAAAAATAAAATGTAATTAAAAAAGTAATAATAATAAAATAATAATAATTTTTCAATTTTTATATTTTATATTTTTAATTTTCTTATATATATATATATATATTTATATATATATATATATATATGTGGTATCTCAAGAGCTTTGTTTGATCTAAAAGTTATTTGAAAACTCCATTGGTTTGTTTGATGTGAATTATTTGATAGAAAAAAATTGTGGTAAATCTCTTATTAGATAAAAAGTGTGTTATTTGAGTTAAACTGTAAATATATATTATAAAAATAAGGTAAATATATTTTAATTTGATAAATTAAATAATTTGATGTTAATAATAATAAGTGATGTCATAATGCTTTTTAAAACCTAATATGTGAACGAATCCAATAATTAGGATTAGGTGGGTTTTAGTAAATTTGAAAAAAAAAAAATAAGGATCTAGTTTGATTCATCATTTAAATGATGTTTTACTTAATAAACTGTTATAGTTATAGTAATTTTGCTTAATAAACTTTGTAATCTTCAAGAATTACTTTCCCGCAGCTTAGCACATGTTTGGATGACACGTGGCAATATGAAGAATATCGTAGGGTGACTCGAGATTCGATGCGTTTTAACCTTAGTTTGTGTGCCAAGTATCTTTTAAAAATAAAATACTATTTTAAAAGATTTTAAAAATACATGAGAGTTTTTAAAATTAATTATAAAAATAATTAATTTATTCAAATTTTAATAATCTAGGGATCAAATGTTTATTTGATTAAAACCCGATTTAAATTAATCAAACATAATTAGTTTAATAAAAGATTATTTATTTGAAAATAGAGTCTCCAAATAATTTTTAAAAAATCAATAAAAGGGTGTATGTGTACAAACATACTTTATACCAGAGTTTTTATAAGGGGTTCAAATTTTGTTTACGCTCGAGAAAGGGCTTTCGTGCTATTTCCTCCGTGCCCGTCAAAGAAAAATTTTATTTTTTTTAAATAAAAGTCTGCTATTTTATGTTTTATTTATAACATTTATTTTCTTCAATTAGTAGTCCGGGGTCCTAAACAATGGTATGTTTAGATTACATAAATAATTGTACAAAATTATTTAAAGAGCGTACATACGACTGCGTTGATTTAAGATTATGCATAACACATGAAAAATATCAGAAAAAGTGTTATAATTGAAAAATAAATTCCAAACGGGGCCCTAGCCAAAATATTTGTTTAGGAAATATCCCAAAAATATTTAAATATCATTTCATGACCTTTCGGGATTATTTGAAAATGGATTGAGATCCCACAATTTTTTTTTAAAAAAAATTGGATTTTGAAAAGTGGAACCAAACATGCCTTAGGACCAGAGTCCTAGGGTCTGGGTTCAATTTTACACCGATTTGGGCTCGGGTCGCTTAGTCTAGACTAGGGTATTCTAGATCAGGGCTCGGAGCACCTAGTCGAGGGACCGGAGGGCTTGTACTTAAGGTTCGGGAGGCTCGATCTTGAAGTTAGGTTGTTTAGTCCTAGGTTTGACTTTCTCGGTCATGGACTTTAGAGTCTTGGTCCCAGGTTAGAACTCTCGGTCCGATGCTAGAATCCTCAATCGGATTCCTCGCTCATTGCTCAAGAACTCCGGTCCTAGGTCTTGGTCTTGACTGAAGAACACTTGTCATTAGTCTCGATCCTAACTCAAGAACAACGATCCTTGGTCTCGGTTTGGACCGATGATTCTCGGTTCTATTTCTCGGTCCCGGTCTTACAAGACACATTCCCTCGGGACCAAGTGTTCTTAAATTAGTCAAAAATTGCAGGTCTTGTAACTTTTGATACAAATCATGAATTCATGATTTGTAATTGTAATCAACTCATATGATTGTATGGATTAAGAGCCCTAACCCTAATCACGATCAATCGATCTTTACAAAGATCAATTTCTAAAAATTGTTTTTAGATCAAAATTGGGATGTTTTGAATTAGGCTATCTCAAGGTCTAATTCTTGTTCCATTAGATTTGAAATGATGAACATAGTCGAACACAACCAAAAAAAGAACATCATTCAAGCTTTGTAACACTTTTGAAAACGAAATTCAAATTCATCTTTTCCAAAATTTTAGTTGGATCAAATATGACCGGGATGTTGTTATAATGATCTGAAAATCATCCTAATATGTTTAGAAACATGTTTAGCAAATATTTGAATAAAAAAAAATCAAGTATAAAGCTCAAGAACATGAATTTCAAAAAATCCAAAATTTCAATCCAATTTTTCGTTTTTATTCATTTTAGGTTGATTTGATTATAACTCTTTCAACAGAAAGATCATATAAAATCTAAGAAATGATTCTAAACAAAGAAATCACATAATTGAACCCTAAAATAGATCAAACCGATCAAACTTGACAAAAACCAATTTTAATCGCAAATCAAATTACAAAGGATATGCATGCTTACAAACAGTTGAAAAACATCCATAGAATGTATGTGAAGCTTTCCCAAAGCCTGGATCAAAGCTTTGATCTCCGGAAATGATTTTTACAAAAATTAGTTTGGCCAAAATCTTTGATTCTTTGATTTAGATCGTGATATGTGATAATTGTTTGATGTCTTAGCGAATGATTACCTTGGGACTATTGATACTAGGTTAGGTTGGTTGATGAGGATGAATTTAACTCCAATTTTATCATCGGAATTCTTATCCCTAATTTTGATCTTATCTTGGGTAGCCTAGTTCTAGGCTAATGTGGCGATTCTAGGTATAGGGCTATTGATGGCAAAGATAAGGCGATCACACGGGAAGAACACCGAAGGGATAAGATCAACTAACGAAGGAAATAACCCTTCTAGAAGAATCACTAGAGATTGACCGTGTTTCCGGTGATCGCCCTATTCGACTAGGAAAGATGAACGAAACGACGTCGTTTTGTTTAACTGAAATTTGTTGTTGTGTTCCGTTGGAGATCCATCCGCGTCTGGGCGATTGGACTAACGAGGTTAGCATCCCGTTACATTAGTAAAAAAAGGCTCAAAAACAAGAAAATATAGAGATTGGTCTAAAGGCCCATTGATATTATCAAGGTAGTAGCGATTGGATTAACGACAATTGATTACAAAACCAATCGCTATAAACCTAGTTAAAAACCGCAAAAATAAAGCGCCATGTTTTGCCGCATTTTTGAAAAGTTACTAGCGTTTGGAAAAGGAACCAATCACTATTATTTTCTTAGTAGCGATTGGATAAGTGACCAATCGTTATTCCTTTAGTATATTAGCGATTGAAATATAGACCAATCACTATAACCTTGATATAATAATTATGCCCTATAGAGAACAAGTAATTGCCTTAAAAAGAGTTTCAATTGACATTTGTATACTTATAAATACCAATAATACTAAATGAATTTGAGATTTACTTGGTAAAAATATATTATTTCTCAAACTCATATTATTTCCCAAACTCATTGATTGGGAAGATATTAGAAATCCTTCATATAATAATAGCATATAAACCCATTAATTTATGTTAATAATTGTGGTTTGGTTTTATCATTGATATAACATTTAAACCCATCAATTTGGGTTAATTATTGTGGTTTGATTTTAGGTTTGTCTTGTTTTTATTGTATTTTTATCATTTTTTTTAATAATCCACATTTAAAATTATTATGTTGTTAAGAAATACAAGGAAGTAGAGTTAGAAGAGAATACATCAAGTACTCATTTAGAGACGTCTATGAAGGTAAATGTGATTCATTTCTGAGGCGTATTCAAGAAGGTGATAGAATCCTAAATCTAATGAGGCGGAAACAACTCAATGAAAGAAATGATGAAATATACTGGAAAACATAAAACAACAAAAAGTTCATTACATGAAAGACATGGGAAATTGTTAGAACAAGAGGACATGAGGTAGATTGGCATAATATGGTAAGGTCTCCAAAGATTATTCCTCATCACCAATTTATTCTCTAGATGGTATACAGGAAAAGGTTGACAACAAAAGATAGAATTTGAAAATACATAAATAATTCTACTATCAACTATGTCCTATGTTCGGGAGTTAAGGAAAGCATAAACCATTTATTTTGAGAATGCTCTTTTATAATACAAATCTGGAGGAGGTATGCTGCAAACATGAACATCATCCAGTTTCTAGGAACATGGGAAGAAATCTAAGAGTGGATGAAGAATAAAGCAAAAGAAATATCATTTTATGTAAGTATGCTGAAATGCTCTTTTAGAGCAGTAATCTACAATATCTGGAAAGAAATAAATTTAAGGACTCACAGTAGAAGAAGTAGAACTACAATATATTTGGGGAGATATAACTTCAGATGGAAATGCACTCATTCAATCCTGAAGAAGAATCGAAAGGAAAGAAAAGAATAGAAAGCTCTACCATATATGGGATATTTCGTTTGAGAAAGTCATAAGTAGAATCAAAGTAAAAACGTTATAGCCGTTAATTGATTATTGTTGTTGTTGTCTGTAATTCAATTCTTGATTTATTGTCAAATCTAGAAATTATCAAGATCTGATGTTAAACTTTTGTATTTTTTTCTCTCTTTTGGGTTTTTTTAATGACATGACACTAAGTTGTTTTCCCAAGAAAAAAATAATAAATAAAATAAAATATTATTTAGACCCATTAATATATGATATTACTATTGTTCACTTTTTTCATTATTCTTCGTTATTGTTTAGATGTTGATTTTTAATATTTATTTCAAATATAAATGAAATCTAAAAAAAAAATCAAAATATGCACATCGTTCTGGTAACAAATCTTTTACACAACTGCAACGAGAAATGGTAAGACTTATTTTTTAACTTTATTTTCAAATGAATTAAAATTTAACTTACATTCTCAGAAATTCAAGAAGGATCACTTCCAACCTAAGAAGATTTTTTTTGGCGACTAGGACCAAAAATGATAAAATTATTGATCTGCACATATTGAAGAAAGTAGTAAATATATAAAATATGTTTACTTTATATTTTATCTATTATTGGTATTAATATTTTTTGTTGTAGGATGAATTAAGACATTTGCGAGCTGAACGTCCCGACATTTCTGATGTCGATTTGGCTGAAGGAGTTTTTGGTCCTCAAGACAAGTGAAATATTATAGGAATGAGATCGATTTTAGATTCCCAAGTTAGAGGGCATGTAATGTCCAAAAAAGAACTACGTCGAGAGGCTGTAACAATGCAAAGAAAACTCGATGATATGGAAAACAGGGTTAAGACTCAAATGGAAGATAAAATGGAATAGAAGTTGAGGATGGAGAAGGCTCAAATGGAAGTTAATATGGAAGCTAAAATGGAAGAGAGGTTGAGGATGGAGAGAGCCGAGATGATGCGTTTTATGTCATAGTTTATGCCCGGCGAAGCATCGATAGATCCTACATTATTTGCCCAGATTACTAATATTGGCGGTCAATCATCAGGTCAAGGGTCATCAACAACAATTCCACATGTGCAGCCCCAACAACAAGACGACGATGATTCTAGGGAAAACACAGATTAAATAAGAACTTTTGTTATAATTTTGGTTAGATTTCAAATGTTGGTGTAATACTACTTTGATTTCAAATGTTGGTGTTTGTGTTAAGAACTTCTTTTGTTATGATCTTGGTAATATTTTGGTTGTGTGTTTACTTAATAACATTGGTTATGATGATTTTGATTCAATTGAGTATTTGGTGTTTATGGTTTAATTATGCTTGTAGTGAAATTTTCGGTTGTACAAGTATTGTAATATTTTTAAAAAAATTATATTAGCAAGTAACGATTGGTTGTTGGACCAATCGCAATTTCATAATTGGTCTATTGCAATTGGTTATCAAATCAATCGTAGTTTTCTAATGAGTCTATGACGATTGGTATAGCAACTAATCGATATAGACTAATTAGGAAACTTCGATTGGTTTGATAACCAATTGCAATATACCCATTAGGAAATTGTGATTGGTCTAATAACCAATCGCTAAATGATTTGGGTAGTTGCGAATGGAATAATAATCAATCGCTATAAGACTATAGCGATTGGTCATCTACCAATCGTCATTGCCAATTAAGGCAACAACGAGAAGACTCCTGCCAGTTGGAAGCGATTGATTTATGACCAATCGTTATAGGCCTATACCGATTTGTTTTTAGGTTAATAGCGATTGGTTTACCAATCGCTATAAAGTCTTTTTTTACTAGTGTTAATTGATCTGTCGTGGCCCCGGGTGTGCACGTGTTCCGTTACATCCGGATGTGTGGTTGATTCCTAGATGTTGGATGATACCTATGTGCTCATCTGATGGCCTGAGATCCTGCTACAATTTAATTTCTCATTTTCAGCTACACTTGATTATTAGTTTTATTTTTTATAAAAGAGTTATTTGAAATCGAGTTTTAATCATTTTCTTGCGGTTTTTCTTCACCAAAAATTGCACAAAACATAATTTTGGAAACATAATAAAAATTATGTTTATTATTTTATTTTTGAGTATTTTGGAAATTTTGGGTATATATTTAGTTGTTTTAAGCTATAAAATATACATAATTTGTGTTTAAAATCATAATTAAATAACTTCAACCCTTCTTGCGAATAATTTGGGTAAAATAAATACAATATTTTAACCTCAAATTAATTTTAGGTTTTTATTTAATTTTCCTAATTAGGGGTTAATTATCACCATAATTTAATTTTAAATCTCTTTTTTAGGTTATTTTAAATTTAAAAATTCAAAATATTATTTTCATATTATTATAAAATAATAATATTATTTATTAATTAAGGTATATCAAATTTTACAAGCTCATAGTTTAAACTCAATTTTCTCTCTACTTCCATCATCATTGTATTTTTCTCTCTCATTATTTTTAAATATTTTTTTATTTGTTCTCTCTCATATATTTAATTCATTTCTAATCATTTTATTCTTTCTTTCTTATATATTTAATCTATATCTAATCATTTTATTCATTCTCTCTCAGCTATTTTCTTTATTTCTAATATGTTTTATATATTTATATAAAATTATAATAATAATAAACATACACTTAAATATATTTTTATTTATTATTAAATATATTTTTATTAATTACTTATAATATATGTATCTTAATATATAAAATAATTAAATAAAATATAAATACACTATGATTTTTTTAATTGTAATTATAGTTTTGGAAATCAAACTATCCTTAATTATTTATCTACAAGTACCGCTTACAATTTTGAGATGAATTGACCGAAATAAATAATGATACAAAAATGGTGATATGACTGAAAATGAATTGACAATTGAAAGATTTGGTAGAGGAGAGCGTGGAAATGTGAAAAATATATTATAATAATTATTATTTTTCTTTATTGACTATGATCAACTTATATGACCAACCCCATCTAAGTAGCTCAGTGATAAGAGTCGTTTAAGAGACCAAAAAGTCACGGTTTCGATTTCATCTAAAAGCGCTTTTAGTTTAAGTGGAGGACCATGGGGAGTGGAGTGTAATATTAGTTCTCATTTACATCTAAAAAAAACTTATATGGCCATCGAATAATATATACATCATGAAAGAACCATTTAAATATATTTTGAAAAAATTGGAAATAGAGACAAAATGAGAGTTTTAAATAAGAGAAAGAGGAGACTGAGAATTTTAAAATATTTGTATATTTATATATCTATAAAAAAAAATTATATTATACTTATATTAAATATATTTAAATTTATATATTTATAAAAATTAACATATTCATCTAACTTAATTTAAAATATACTATTTTTTAATTTTTAAGTTATTTATTAATTTTTAAAATTATATATTAATGTAAATTTATTATATTAATACAATTTATTTTTAAATATACTCTTTTTTAATTTAAATTATTTATTAATATTTAAAATTAAATAAATAAATATATATATATATATAATATTAATTATTAAATAATATTATAAATATGAAAAATAAACAAGTTGAGTGTATAAACTAATCAAATATATCTAAACTTAAATAAATAAATAAAATTAAGTCATGTCACTTGTTACATTAATTATTATTATTTTTAAAAAAAAAAATTCTTAATCACACCTCAACCTCCCTGCCCAATATATAAGGGATTTGCAAATAAGGTTATTTGATATATATTATTAAAAATAAAAATATAATTAATATTGATTGAATAGTAAGTATCACCAATATCAAACAAGGTGTAAGCTTGCTTATATAAAGGTATACAATCTATGAAAGGCATAATCACAATAAGAGAGAAAGAAAGAGAGAGAGAGATGGGGTCAGAAATAATGGTAGAAACATGGGTGAATTCAGCAGCAGTTGGAGAAGAAGATCATGATCTAGAATGGTCAAGGATTGAATCAGTTGTTGATGATCATCAAAATCAGCCACTTTTACTATCTTTGAATCATGTCTCTTTCATCTGTAAATCAGTCAAAAGATCCGTCAATTTCTATGAGAATGTCTTGGGATTCGTTCTCATCAAACGCCCATCTTCATTTGACTTTGAAGGAGCTTGGTAATTTGTTCAATCTTTATCATCATTATATATGTTAAAAGGAGTTTGATGATATGAATTATTTTGGGTTTTATCACAAATCTTGTTTTTATGAGTTATTTAGGTTTTTAATTGTGTCGTTTTATATCTAAATAAGAAGGTATTTTAGTAAGTTGATTAATGAATGAATCAATTAAGGGAAATATAATGGAATGGTTGAGTTGTAGGTAAAAATTCATAAAATTCCAAATCAAACGAGGTCTAAGAGTAAGTGATTTTATTTATTTCAAATTTGACTACAATTTTAAAATTATCTTAGCATTTATTTCATTTATATATATTAAGGTTGTTCAACCATGGAATCGGAATCCATTTGCTTGAGGCAGAAGTGAAAAACGAGTCGATTGAGAAAGGGAAAAAGAAGATTAATCCAAAGGATAATCACATATCATTTCAATGTACCAACATGGATTTGATAATGAGGAAACTCGGAGAAATGGGAATAGAATTCGTGACTGCCAAAGTGTCGGAAGGAGGGGTGGTAGTGGATCAACTCTTCTTTCACGATCCCGATGATTACATGATCGAGATTTGTAACTGTCAAAACTTGCCCGTTTTACCCTTGGTTCCTACTCTCGCGTGCCCAATTCGTGATAAATTACCTATTAGTAACGGGCGTCGTCGTGATTTTCCTACTTCAAATCATTCTCATGCATCCTCGTCTACTTTTCATGGTAATTAATCATGCAATTTCTCTTTATTTTATTCAATTTCTTTCCTACAATTTATTTGTTAGAAAAAAATGAGTCAAGTCTAATATGTTTATTAATTAAAATTAGTGTAACAAATTAATAATAATAAGCAACTTATTCAAAAAAATAATAATCTAAATCAAAGAAGCTTTCTCTCTCTTATCTGTCGGTTGGCTGTCTTTGTCTATTTATCTGGTTTTCTTTCTCAATAGCCTCTTTAGGGCTTGTTTGATGCAGTGGTTATTACTTTTTTTTTAAGTTTTTATTCAGAAACCAACCTATCACCTTAACTATTTAATTATTTTTTATTTATTAAAATATTAAAATTATCATTTCTTTATTTTTAAAGAAATTAAATTACCCTTTATTAGAATATGTGCAGAGTTACTTTGGATAAAAAAAAAAATTAAAAACTAGTTTTCTTTTCATTTAGGTAAAACAAATTTTTTTTTTCAAATCCCAGGTAAAAATCAAATAATTCAGACCTCAAACGAGACAAGGCTTAGATCTTGTTTGGTTTCGATTATTTGAATTGATATATGTGTTCTAAGTAATGGGTTAACTCATTCACATTTTAATCTTCATCTTAATTCTTAAAGATTCTTTAATTTTGAATTTCTGAAAATATGCATGCAGATTATAATAATGGAGGGAGGTCAAAATCAAGGGTAGAAATGAAGTATTGCTCTGTAGAAGTTGAAGCCATGAAGATGATGGAGAATTTAGTAATGGATATGATGGATCTATCTTTCTGAAATTAAGGGAGTATTATTTAATAAATATTTGAATAATTAATTAAATTGCTGAGTGATGATCAATATTTACTTTTGAGCTGTGAATTATCTTTAAATGTCCCAGTTTTTTTTTTTGTTCAATAATAAAATAATTATGTTTATATGTACCATGTTTTTGTTTTTTATTTGAAAAGAGTGTATTAATTAATAATATTACCAAATTTGTAAATATTGTTTGTATTTGCAAAATTGCATTCTAACAATTATCATAAATTAACTTGGCAAGCTTATAATTCAACTTACAATAATTTTGTGTAACCATAATTACAGTCAGTTTTTGTTAAAAGAAAAATAAATTAAAACAATGTAAAGTGATATAAAAAATAAAAAGATGAATTATTAAGAAATCAAAATTTATTATCTGAAATAACTGAACATGATTTTTATTTCAATTTAAATCAATTTGAAAGTAACCTGACACTTTCTCATTTTGAAGTACCCTACTCGGTTCAATTATAAAAAAACGAATTGACAAACAAACCCGTGGGTGATAAGTTAGAAATGAATGAGATTGATCGAGACGAGAAGTATAATTATCATCCGTACTATTTCGAATTTTTATTTACTATTATCTATGTCATATTCAGTATTGAAGAAATCTTGTGTGAACTTTTTATACTTTAAATAATAAAATTTTGCTAACATAAAATTAGTTTTTAATATGATATATATTCAATATATTATAATTTCATATTATTTTTTAAAAATACTTAAACTCTTATAAAATATGATACAAAAAATTATTTTTATTAGTATTTTAGGCAGTGTTACAACGACAAACATAAATATCAATCTCACTCTATCCATAATCAACCATCAATAACAAAAAAAAAAAAACACTTTAAACGAAATTAATCAAAATTCATTAGAGACTATAATTAGCATCATATGAACTTGTTAACATCTTAAATGACACCATCAATTACTATAAATTCAGAGTTTATTAAGAATGATTAAACTTCAAATAATGGAAAAAAAATTATAATTAAAGCAATATATAGCTAATCTACATGATTTCCTCTTCTTCTTTTTTATTAACAAACAAAAAAAAACACTTTAAACGAAATTAATCGAAATTCATTATAGACTATAATTAACATCATATAAACTTGTTAACATCTTAAATGACACCAAACATTACTATAAATTCAGAGTTTATTAAGAATGATTAAACTTCAAATAATGGAAAACATTATAATTAAAGCAATAGCTAATCTACATGATTTTCTCTTCTTCTTTTTTATTAACCATATAAAATTATGCATGTCAAATATTAAATAGCCGTGGTATATAGTTAGGATATTATGTAACTTTTATTTATTTTAATTTTTTATAACATTTTTTAAAGAAATTAATGATATATAATATGTTAACTAAATACAAATCTAGTAGTAATTGAATTCAAATCTTTAAAGTGCCAACTTTCTGCAAGCCATTATTAACTATATATGTTATTGATTATTATGTCTTAATTATTTAGGTTTCTAGATTTTGTTCTTAATAAATACATTGTTTACATAATAAGTTGATTAAAATTAGGACTATACATTAGTTAGATCTTATACTATTGTTTATATAAATTTAATTTTAAAAATACATAAATAAAAAATGTTACTCAAACCAAGAATATAACTAGAACAAATAAACACTAACAATCATATATAATTGCATTTAGATATATCTTCGACAAGATCATAATTTGCTTGACCAAAAATAAATTTGAGGGTCCAGCATGATTATCAGCCAGAATCATTAGAATTTAACTATCTATTAAATTCATATGCACCACTAGAATATATATAACCATAATAAATAATATATATTTATTATATAATGTTAGTGGATTGGATTGGATTCCATATCTCATGACTTGATCTAACAATCATTTTGTGATTTATTTTTAATTTTAATTTTAAGAAATTAATATGATCCCAATATTAATAAACTCGATTTACTCAATTTAATGCATTTTTTAAATATGAATCAAACTTACCATTTTTAATTTTTAAACAAAACTCTTGTCATGGTCAAGTAAACTATTTTAAGAGTTTACTTGATCACGATGAAAATTGTAATTAAAAGGTTTAATTATAATTATTAAGTTTGATAAATTATTTAATATTAAGAATTAAAATTAAAATTGAAATTGAAATTGAATTTAGAATTAGAATTTTTTGAATTTAAATTAATATAATTTTATAATTTTCAATTCTATGAATTATAATTTCAATATTTATTTATTTTTATATTTTTCAAAAAAAATATTTTATTATTTTATAAAAAAAATTATTCGAACCGATATTTTATTTTTTAATTTAGGAAATATATATTTCAATTATTTAATTTTCGTCTCTAATTAAGCTTCCTTAGTATTTGTATTTGGTGAGACTTATTATCTTAGTGGCTCTCTGAGTAAGTTAAATGTTGAATCCTTGTTTTTTAATTTAAAAAGTTAACGAATTAACATGTTGTACCAATATATATATTTTTAATGAGTCGAATCCTAGACAATAATATTTGACACTTGAGTTATCCTAATATGCTGTGTCAAATTATTATTTTAATAATATATATTAAAAAAATTATTATATATATTTTTTTCAAATATAAGAATTAAAATTTTATAATTTTTTTTTTTAAAATATAAGAAATGAATTGTATTTCATGGAATTCTAATTCTAACCTCACCCACCAAATAAGTCAAATAATAATAATAATAATAGATTATAAACAATATTAATAAGTAAATAAACAAATAACTTATATATTTAAAAGAAAAAAACCAACTGCCCAACAAGTGGTTGGTTATCCGTAAGGAAGGAGAAATGAAGACGTGGAAAAGAAGAGATGCCTTCTAATTTGAATCTATTTTAAGAGCTTGTTTGATATGTATTTTTATATATATACAAAAAAAACATTTATAATTTTATTTATTTATTTATTTTTAACTATAAATTCATTACAATTAACTATCTAAAATACTAAAATAATCATATTTTATTTAAAATTTTAAAAATACAATAAAATTATAATAATGTTTTTTTTTTAAAGTAACCCAACATTGAAACATGCTGGAAAAGACAATATAAAATATTGCTTATTTCAAAGTTTGGATAATAATAATATATTAATATAGATGTGCTAACTTGACCTAATGGTTACTAAAATCTAAAAAATATATTATGATTGCATGTCAATTTGGACAAACCAACGAATCATTTTTTGTGACATGTCGGATAAGGTTTCAACTCTTCATCCTCATCATCAATTATAACAAATGGTTATGTTCCACGTCATTGTACATGCATAACACGTCAAGCTGAGTCAGCAATGCAAATCTTAAACATTATATATCTATCTTAATGGAAACACTTATTAATAATTGATCATACTTTAACACCGACCCCATTTATATATAATTGATAGTATGTTTATTTAAATAAATTTGAGTTTGTTTAAAAAAATATTGACGGTTGGTTATTTTCATCATGTGGGTTTGTTTTAAAATATATTAATATATAATGATAAAATAATATATTTTAATATTTTAGTTAATAAATTATATAATGTGAGTTAGTAAAATTAATAAAATTTTAAAGAGATTGCAAATGTCACGACCATAAAAATACAAAAGTTTTTATGTAAGATAGAAAGAAGACATGATACAAACAAATTATCGATATTAATCTAAGTATTAAATTATTTAATTAATCAAGTAAATATTAAAATATTTTTATTTTAATTTTATTAAATTTAAATTTTAAATTTAAAAAGCATTTTAATAATTATATCTTTAAAAAATCTCAAATAACTAATTTTTTTGTCTATCAAAGTTTTTCAAAAAAAAAAAAACTCATAAAAATTGTATAAAATAACAAGCTCATATTAATACAACAAATCTTAACAAAAAAAAATTAACCATAAATCATTCAACATGGGGAATTTCAATATCAAACATCCCTTCAATTAGATAGTCATCAAGAAAGAAATAAAAAAATTATTAGTAAACCATTTCATATCAAGTGTATATTCAAATCAATAATAAATTTTTTATTTTTTATTTTTTATTTTTTTAATATAAGAAATTAGTATAACCCTTAGTCATCATTTTCGCTTGAACGTGTTTTATTTAAAAATTGTAATATTTAGTTTCTTAAAAACCACTTTTTGTCACTAAAACTACTTTGACATATTAAATCAAGGGAGGGTGAAATTAATTCAATTAAATAACGATATTTTAATTTTATCACACAAGTTGTTGAATAACATTCAATTTATTCATTTTAGTTTGTTAATATTTGATAACATTTGGCTTAGCTTATTCATTCTTTAGTGTTATTAATAAGATAAATTAAAAATTTTAAAAATAAATTCTATAAGACTATTATAATAATGTTTGATTCTGCTTACTTGTAAGATTAATGGTGTCTAAGAGCTTGTTCCATATATATACTTTTAAAATATATATATATATTTAAAAAATCTTGATGTTAATTTAAAAAAAAAAAAAAAACTTAAAAGAGTATTAATTTATAATAAAATATTAGATATTTTAATATTTTAATTAATAAATTATATTATATTATAATAAAAATTAAATAAAATAATATTTTATTATAATTGAATTTTAAAAAACAACCAACAAACTCACCAACAACCAATGTGTTTTACGTTGTTTGATAATTTTTTTATAAAAAAATCTTAATATAATTAAATATTATTTTACATAATCATATTACTTATTTAATTAATCAAAATATTAAAATATTTTTTATTTAAAAAATATATATTTTTTTACCTTTTATTTTTTTTTATTAAAACAGAATCAATTTTTTTTTGTAAATAATCTAAAGGATATTCAAACAAACCTCCATCAAAAAGTCCTTAATCTTTTCAGTTCAGATCTTCTGCTACCGATTGCCGTGTTCCCCTGTGGCGGACCAATCAGATTGCAGCATTATTAATTTAATAATAAATCAATCTGGGCAGGAGACGGAGGGAGGGAGAATCCGGAATCCGGGTTTAGGCCCGGGTTCACACAAGACGCCGTTAACGGAAGCGCCCGTTAACGCCATGAAATAATATAATATTCAGATAATACCCAGATAAGATATCTTCGCTCTGATCTACACGCCCGTTGCCATGACCCTCATGTAATCCCCGCATACCCACCCATGAGAAGAACGCCTGCCGTTCATGAAAATACAGTTCCACGTCCATGTAAAGACCGAATTGACAGTCATAGTATATTTATGTTTTTAAAATATTAATTTAATTTATTAAATAACACAGGCAGCGATATAATATTCGCTTCAAGTAATTCATTCATTTAATTTTTTTCTATGATTTTATATTTTTTTTTTATTTAATTTTTTTTACCTCGAGACTCTCTGGAGCGAAGATATATTTGCTTCAATTGATTTTAATAAAAACCTCATGTAAAACCCCCCTACCCACACATGTAAAGACCGCTTGCCTACCATGTAAAGACACTTACCCGTTTATGTGAAGACCAAAATTACATGGATTTTATATTTCCGTTTATTAAATATTAATTCAATTAATTGAAGATGACATGCAGCGACCGAAGAAATCTTCGCCTCAATTACCGGCTTGTTTTTTTTTCCAATTTCTTTTTTATTTCATTTTTTTTGCCTTGAGACTCTCTGGAGCGAAGATATATTTGCTTCAATTAATTTTAATAAAAACCTCATGTAAAACCCCCCTAGGCACCCATGTAAAGACCGCTTGACTACCATGTAAAGACACTTACCCGTTTATGTGAAGACCAAAATGACATGGATTTTATATTTCCGTTTATTAAATATTAATTCAATTAATTGAAGATGACATGCAGCAACCGAACAAATCTTCGCCTCAATTGCCGGCTATTTTTTTTCATAATTTTTTTTATTTCATTTTTTTTGCCTCGAGACTATCTGGAGCGAAGATATATTTGCTTCAATTCATTCTAATAAAAACATCATGTAAAACCCCCCTACCCACCCATGAGAAGACCGCTTGACTACCATGTAAAGACACTTACCCGTTTATTTAAAGACCAAAATGACATTGATTTTATATTTCCGTTTATTAAATATTAATTCAATTAATTGAAGATGACATGCAGCAACCGAACAAATCTTCGCCTCAATTACCGGCTATATTTTTTTTCCAATTTTTTTTTTATTTCATTTTTTTTGGCTGGAGTCCTTCATGAGCGAAGATATATTTGCTTCAATTAATTCATTACTTTTTTTTATTTATTTAAATTTTTTCGCTGGAAAAGAACATTTGTTCGCCTAGACCATGTTCCATGTAAAATGGATTGAATAGTCGCTTCTCGAGAGAACACTTATTCGCCCTTGGTCCCTGTGTCATGTTACATGGAATGAATAGTCGCTTTTCGAAAGAAGACATGTTCGCCCCGGTTAGATGAATATATATACCCCCTAATATGATTATTTTATTATCATTTCCGCCCGATTCATCTCTCTCTTCCTGCCTCCTTTTCACGGCGATTCGTAACCGGCTCCCCGTCGACCGAACCTGAATCCACATCTTCACGACTCCACAATGGTACGTATTCCTGACTAGTAACTTTTATTATTTAGGATTATGGAACTACTACACTAGATTCTGTTATGTGATGTTGTTGTCTCTTTAATCTTTAGGAAACCCTACTCTCAAAATGTCACCTTGACTGTAAATCAATGTTATTTATGAAAACTTACCTAGTGTTGTGTTTTGTGATATTATTTCCCTGAAACCCTAGTACATACTCACAAAGACCGTTTTTTTTCATCCACGTGCAGGCAACTGCCTCAGCATCCGTCCAAAACTTTGGCAAAGACTGGATTTTATGCCCAAATCAATTAACAAGTGAAGAGATAGTACTCTTCGTTACATTTCTCCCTTTTTTTCCATATTGTTTAAGTTTTCATCCTGTTTAACTGAAATATTTATGATTGTTCTTAAACAGCACTTGATGCAACAATATGCTAACACATGTGGTGCCACGGTGTCAATGAGGTGGCGAGACGATGTTACCCACGTCATAGCATCCACCGATTCTAATGGTGGATGCGGTCGCACCATCAAAGTATTGAAGGGCATATTGAACGGGAGTTGGGTCCTTACCATTGATTGTGAGACTCTGTTATTCTTAACCCTTTACTGTTAACTCAATATTCATTTTCACATATATGAAACTAAAAACACCTATTGCTTTTATACAGGGATAAAATCATCAATCAGATTTAACTGTTACGTGGACGAGGAACCATACGAGGTGCAGCGAGATAATCATGGGACTGTGGGCGGTCCAAGAGCTGGCAGAATGCGTTATTTGAACAATGTAAGTTTTGTCTTATTCCTACTCCTCCATATGATATTCAATTGTCCATGATTACTAATAATGTATTGTATTTTCTTTCAGCTGCCCAAACTCTTCGACAGTTACACCTTCATATTTGCAGGGGAATTCATCCCGGCTTACAAACTTGATCTTATGGGGTTTGTAATTGCTGGAGGAGGTACAACTAAAGAAATGGAGAATCCATTTGTCGAGCCCGAGGACGACAAAACTATAGTTGTATACGACAAGTCTCGGCACGATGTTAATGAACTTGTTTGGGTATTTGAGGCAGAGAATCCTCTGAAGACATATTTGGATGTGTTTGGTGTTCCTCACACAAGCTTGCTAGAATCCATTGCTGCTTGTGATTTGCAGCCTTTGTTTTTGTAATAGACATGTGTTGGTTTAATTTGTTACTTAATATTTGAATATTTTGCATTCTTGAAAATTCAATGTCATATTTGATTTCAGAATTATGTTTTTTGTTCTTCGAATTGTTTTTTTTTTAAACATCAGCCTTATATTTAACTAAATCTTGAAACATTAAGAAATACTGTATAACTTGAAGTACAAATTTGATAAATAATTAATATTTTTTAAAACTACTGTCAAAATAATATTTGTAAAACAATTGTCAAAATAATAATGTGAAGAAATCTTCGCTTACTGATTGATTGATTGATTTATTAATTTAATTTCATAATAATTTTTGTCATTTAATTATTATAATGATATAATTTTTTTAACAAGTCACCTCACCGCCACCTAACACCTGCCACCTTTTCATTAAATGCTGCATGCAGCAAGCCATGCTGCTAAGCTTTGTACTCTTCTCTCTCTCTACCGTACGACCATTTCTTCGCCGGAGTTATACTACATAGTCTACCATCGACCTCTCCTTCGCCGGAGACTTCATTATAATATCAATCCATCTTCCTAAATTATAAAATGGTATGTTTTTGAATGTCATCTATACCTCCTTTACTTTTCTTCCCAACCTTTTCTATGTTTTTTTAATACTCGACATGAAATGTTCTGTTCTTTTTGATTATCAGAAAGGAATACGTATCAGCGAGAATGATATGGACGAGAATGATATTATTGATTTAAGGTAACATTGTTTAACTTCTCCAATTTTTGTAGTGCACATGTAAGCGAAGATCTCTTCACTACTATATTATGAGATAATATCTTATGAAGCGAAACTATATTCGCCTAATATTACACTCTTCATACTGTTGAAGTGAAGCTTTCTTCGCTTATATTGTTTTCATTTTCCAATAATCTACAAACTTTTATTTTCCACTTGTTCAAACTGAACAGCGAATCTGCTACTTGTCGTCGTCAATTGAATTTCGATGGAAACGGCCAACCTTTGGAGGACATCGAATCCAACTTAATTCCACTTTTAGGTAGAGAATTTGAGAGTGAAGAAGAAGGCTACGTATTCTACTTAGCATACGCTAAACTAATAGGATTTGGTATAAGGCGCAGTTCAAAACATGTAGACAAGGAGGGTAAAATACTGGATAGAGTTTTTTGTTGTAGTGCACAGGGTGAACGGGGAAAGGACAAACGTGATGTCTATGTGAAACGTAGACGTTCTGTGACTCGGTTCTGTTGTGAAGCGAAATTGAGGATAAAGCGTGCAGACAATGGAAAGTTCCAAGTGGTAAATTTTATTAGTGATCATAGTCATCCTCTTGCAAGTCCAAAGAAAACTCACCTGTATAGATGCCATAGGAATATATCTGCAGTTGCAGGCTTACATATCGAGATGGCCACTAACGTGGGAATTCCTCCTAAGTCATCACATGCTCTAATGTCTAAACAAATCGGTGGAAGGGAGAATCTAGGTTTTCTTCCTGAGGATTACAAAAATTACCTGCGCACGAAAAGAACCAGAGAGTGTAATTTTGGGGAAACAGGGGGTGTATTAGAGTATTTGCAGAACAAACAATCCAATGATCCTGGTTTTTATAATGCTTTCAACTTGATGCGGACGATTTGATAACGAATATTTTTTGGTGTGATTCCAACATGCGGTCCGATTATTCATACTTCGGAGACGTGGTCAGTTTTGACACCACATACAAGAAGAATAATGAAGGTCGTCCAGTTGCGCTTTTTGTAGGTGTCAATCATCACAAACAATCAATTCTTTTTGGAGCAGCTCTATTATACGATGAAACTGCGATGACTTTTGATTGGTTGTTTGAGACTTTCACCAAAGCTATGCATGGGAAAAAACCAAAAACCATTCTTACAGATCAAGACGTGGCCATGGCTAAGGCCTTGGCGTCTCAATGGCCCGAAACAAATCATCGTCTCTGTATTTGGCACATATTTCAAAATGCAGCCATACATCTTAGCTCGGTGTTCCATAATTTCAGAGATTTTTCTAAGGATTTTTCTTCGTGTATATATGATTTTGAAGAAGAGATAGAGTTTGTTGAAGCTTGGAATCAAATGTTGACAAACTACGGGCTTGAAAACAACGATTGGTTGAAACGCATGTTTAGCATCAGGCGAAAGTGGGCATTAGTGTATGGACGACAAATGTTTTGTGCTGATATGACGACAACACAGAGAAGTGAGAGTATGAACAGTATGTTGAAAAGGTACTGCTCCTACAAACACAAGTTTTTAGAATTTTTCAAACACTTTGAAAGACTCCTCGATGAAAGAAGATATGATGTGTTGAAGGCTGATTTCAAATCAATTACCAGCCAACCAAGTCTTAACTATCCAGTTTTGATCTTAAAGGATGCCTGCAAAGTTTACACCCCAGAGGTCTTTAAGTGCTTTGAACAACAATGGTTTATGTCGCATGATTGTGGTGTTGAAATGTTAGAGGATGTCGACACACACAGAAAATACAAGGTAACACCCCACACTAGGAGATGCTCTCATACAGTTACAGTTCATAAGAATGACGATAAGAATATCGAGTGTAGCTGCTGTAAATTTGAATTTGGAGGGATTTTGTGTGCTCACATCCTAAAGATTTTCACAACGATTGACGTGTTGAAGATTCCTCCGGCGTTGATATTGAAGAGGTGGACAAGAACAGCCAAAGATGGAATATTTGGAACTGATCCAATCGTGACCAGTACTAATGTTGATCCGAGTGAGCTTCATAACATAAGATACAGAGATTTGTGTGGGTTGTCCATGCATTTATTTAACAAGGCAGCCGAAAGAGATGACACTTACAATCATGTCAAAGAAATCATGCTGAGCCAGTGCACGTTTGTGGATAAAAAATTGCAGGAGAGTATAAATATGCAAACTCCACCAACCGGTTTATCACGTTCTGCCGAGGGTGCCCCTGTTCAAGCAAAAGGAATGAAAACTAAGAAGCCAACAAG